>NW_005841873.1:2237271-2255302 GCF_000455745.1 Alligator sinensis
ATGAGTAATAAAAATGGAGCAGCAGCGCGGAAAACCCCGCAGCTCTGGGGCACAGCATGGCGGGATTCCCCGATCGGGAGAAAAAAGGAAAGAGAGAGAGAGAGACGAGAGAGAGAGAGAGAGAGAGAGAGAGAAAGTGGGCGAGGGAGCACCCGATCCTGCCCTGAAGGCACGGGACCCCAATCCCTCACCGGAGAGTGAAGGGAGGCATGGAGACAGAAAGCGAAAGTAAAAAGGAAAACTGTGACTGAGCCGCGCTTCGCATGCCGGCACAAGCCGTAGCCGGAGAATCCCGGTGTCGGTGTTAATCAGCTGCTAACAAGGCACTTAGCGGCTGATCATCAAGATAACAAGTAGTGCTTACCGTTTGAGACAGACGGAGAGGACTCACGTGGTGAACTCCTTTTTTTTTTGCCTGACGTTCCAAGAGAGCGTAACAGGCTAATGATAATAAAGCACTCTGGACTAAGATCTGGCCAGCATGTTCCTTACTGTGGTACCGGCGTGTAACAACTCTTCCTCCCCTAGAATTTGCATTTAGATCAAGTCGTGGCAGGCGGGAATTGTGGGAGCTACAGGAGAAGCAGGTACCCAGGACGGGCACGCTGACACAGACATCTTGCAAGTGAAAGATTTTTTTCCTTGAAGAGCTTACAATATAAATAGAAAAAAAAGAAGACAATGTTGACAAGAAGGTGAAGGCACAAAGGGGAAGCCACTTCCAGAGAGCATGTGCCAAGTCAGTGGTAGAGCTGGGACTAAAGCCGAGCTCTGTTGGTTCTCAGCTGAGTGCCCTCTCTACAGAAGTTTTCGCCAAAGAGGCTCTGCCCCTAGCCTTACTCAAATTGATGGTAGTTTCTCATTTATCTCCATTAGAAAAGCACCAGGTATATAATGAATGCCAGTTGTTGTGGTGTCTTTTCATCTGTGTTTGTACTGCGTCCAGCACAGCTTTACCCTACCAGTTGATTTCAGGCTTTAATAGAAACAACTCCTTTAATAGAAACAATGAAATTAGAATTACAAATAGGATTAAGGTAGGCACATTGGTTTACATAAAGAAGAACAGCCTGAAACAAGAACTAACCTGAAACTGGGAGGAAGTGCATTACTAGTCCCTTGAGAAAATGTGAACTTCGCTTATTTTTTCCTTTTCCCAGACGCATCTCATCTTGAAAATTTGTTTCAGCCCTAGCTTGACAGTGCTGACCGACAATGAACAAATGAACTAAGCACCTACCGATCCCTTTACAGTCAATAGACATGGGCAATGCTGTTCAAGATGTGAGGCAGACAAGGTTCTTTGGGCGAATGTGATATCTTTTATTAGATAAAATTTAGCCAAAGAACCTTGTCTGCCTGTGTCCTTACACTAACACAGTTACAACGTACACTCCCATTCAAGAGGTGAGAAACTCTCAATGTTAACATCTGTCAGGGAGCAAGCACATTGGTCTCAGTTGTAGGCACTGCTGAGCAGTGGATCTACTGTCATCTCATACAGATAAAATAAAGAGAGGTGTCTGATCTGTGGTTTAAGTCCTTTGAAAATAATTAGAAACAAAGTCATTAGCTTCGTAAGAGCAAGGGAAAGGCAACACTGTAGGAATCAGCTCAGGGCTGTGAAGGGGACCTTCCCGTACACGTGGTTCCTCTGTCTGCACCTGATATGCTACCTTTCGGAAACATTTTGAACTCTCTTACGCTTTGAACCATTTCAAATGTTATGTTGGTTCACGTCTGTTCATGCCCTGAAGTTCATTCAGATGAACATGTACTTTGCTGACTCAGTCTCAGTTCTCATCCTGGTTTGGTTCCTATATTGCTGTGTGTGACTTTGGGCAAAAGTCTTCACCTCCCTGTTCTCTTCTCCCCTTTTTTAAGGTGAGGAGGTGATTTTACTTAATACCCTCCCAGTGCGGGCATAACAGGGATTAGTTAATGCTTGTGCTTGTCCATGTTAAAAAAGAGGGATGATAACACTCCCTCACCTTTGGGTCTGGGGAGAAAAAGCTGTGACTGAGTGTTCAGTATCCCTGCCTATTATTTATTTAAAGGCTAGAAGGCAGTATTAATAGAACCATCACCTTCTGTAAAAGGAGAATCCCTTAACAATGCAAAATGGACTAGTTTTTTGTCTTTGAGGCACATCATTGATTATTCTATTTGCAGAAGTCCCTGATTTTAGCAATGTATACCTCTGGTTTGGATTACCCAGGCTTCCTAAAACAGCAGGCCCAAATCCTATCAGGATTGACTCAGCCCTTCATTTTTCCAAAGGAGGATAAATTGAAAACCATGTGCATCTCTTAGATAAGACATGACATGAATTTCTGTCTGCTCTGTGCAGACACTGAAGATGTTAATAGAGATATAGGAAGAACACATATTTTTCTCCCAACCCCTTTCTGCTGTCTGCCACATGCAAATCTCTGCCTTGTTCTCAGTGCCCCGTGGTGGCTGCCTGTCAGTGTTGACATGTGTATACAGCTCATGATGTGCTTTGGGGCTTCTTCCCAGCAAAATGTTCTACCTAATTATGAAGGTAAAGTTTCCCCAAACCCACTGCCCATTTACTGTGGATCTTCCAGCAATGTACTGAGCTACTTCTGAGGCAGAGGTTGTATCCTGAAAAGCTTCTCTAAAATTTTGCCTGTTACATATTCAACTTTTTTTTAGAATATAGAAACTAAAACTACAAAATCTTGTCATACAAATAAGATATCATAGCTGATACATACTCACTCCATCTTCCTAACTGTCCTGGACTGAGATTGGTTTATTGGCATTTAACAAACACTTTGTATTAACTTAAAAAATCATCTCCACTGAAGTCGGCCTAAGGTTCATACATCTCTTTTGGTCAAAGAGCTTCCCCATGCTTTCAGTCCTGTAACTACTCAGTTGTTTGGTATTTTGTCATTCAGATTAGCAACCTGCTAATCTGAAAGACAAAGGTGGTTCTCAAAGGTAGTATTACAGCACACCTTGTGTGGCACTGTGCTTCATCCACACCAGAGACCATGCATCTAGTTTTGTTCAAAAGAATTACAGGGGTGAGTACATCTGCCTGCAGTCCAAGGACCAATTTTGGTTCCCTAACAATGATTTGGATTCATCCTTGCATTCTGATGGGTTTGGCAGTAGTAAATTAATGCACGACACCTTTAGCAATACAACACCCTTCAGTGGTACCAGGTGCCCCCAACTTTCCCAGTGCTGTGTGATTTTTATCTATCAGTGCCTCCAGCTGTCACAATGAAATAATGGTCTATCCAGTTTGTATCATGCAAGAAAAAACTTCACTCAGTTCCAACTTGCAGAGAGAAAATATACATTTTTTGTCTCTTAACTGTCAGGTTTTTCTCCTATACTCTCGAGTCCATAGAACCACTGGGAATGGGAGCATTTGCCCTAACAAGGCTACGGTGCCTTGACAGACAAGTATGTAGTGATCATAATTACCACCTCATATTGCCATCTAGCTATCAAATGCATTCATTACACCTCTGGACACGTCCTGTTCTGTTTCCTGTTGCCTTGCAGGGGGAACTCTAATTGATACTATTTCAGAGAAAGTCCTCTAGGGAAGCTCACTAGTATAGGTAGCTCACAAATAAGATTTACAAGTAATTATAACCACAGCCATGCCAATCTAGCTATTGGAAAACATGGATTTCCCTTCCAATTTTAATGGCACTTGGAGGCCCAATTGCTATGGATGCTGCAGATTCAATGTCAATGAAAAATGACAATGCCAAAATAGAAATGGAACAGAGAGATGGTTCTTTTCCAAACAGGTTGATGAGAAGGCAGCAGACCTTTGAATCCTTGAGCCCCACTATTGTACAAATTCAATTTACATGGGATCTAATTTACGTATTACATTTGACACCTGTTGTTTTTTTCCTTGGGGCAGATTGAGCAGAGTGGAAATATCAAGGGTGGCATTTTCAAGCTTGAATAGGTAAGATTAGAGCCTCCAATTTATATTTAAGTTGTTAATAAGATGTGTGATGATTTTCAGAGGCATAGACTACCTGTAGCTGCCCAAGTCACTGGGTTTTGAGGGTGAACTTTTGGAAATCAGGTCACTTATTTAGGTGACTAAATATAGACCTTCATGCCTAGCTTCAGGCACCAAAGGTTTCAGTTGTGCTATGATAAGCAGTTATAAGTTCTGTCCTGCCCATTTTAAGTAGAGCATGAGTGATTTCAACAAGAATCGTGTAATGGGCCCAAAGGGAGGTTCAAGGCATAGTTTTTGCATCCTGTTTTGGGAATGGGGAAAGAATGGAGGGTCACAGCAATTTTGGCTATGGAAGGAGAAGGGGAAATTTGAATTAATGCTTGAAGCAGGTCAGTTAGGAAGAGAACACATTGGAACAGAAATTCTGCTAAATTTAAATGCAGCAGCATAAAATGCTTTGTGAATGTGTGTGCGCACAGTTTTCTTGTTAATCTCAAAATGACATTTTAATGTTCACTGCCTCACTTAATACCTTACCACTTCACAGAAAAGGTACAGAAGAGTGAATATATTTTGTCTGTATAGGAAAGGAGCATAAGAGGAGACCCTGAAAAAACACAATAAAATAAAATGACCGAAGTTTCACTCTGCCTACCAAGGTTGTAAATAAACAGTGTAATATGGGTTCCCTTTCGATCTTTTTTTAATCTAAAGGACTATCTATGACTTCAGTAGTCTGTCTGATGTTCCACTATTTGAGATTCTTGCCATTGAAAGGCCTGAGTTCTAAACCTTGGAAATTGAGATCACAAGGTGGGATATGCCTATGTGATTTAATGTTCATTGGTCAATTAAAAAAAAGTCTTGCTATCTCTACTTTGCCATTGTGACAAAACACAGGCTGTGCTTGTCAGTAAAAGGGTCATGAGCAAGCAGCAGAGCAGCCTGAAGGTGGCTGCACTCCCAATCAGGCACATGACCAACAGGAGACTGCCTGATTGAGAACAGGGCCCAGCTATTTGTGTTAGGAACAGGCCCTGAGCAGTGGAGCTGGTAGTTTCCTGTGAGCAGCCAGAGAGAGTGCATCACCTGGCTGGAGCTGCTACTCACTTAACATTTTGGAGCTACAGTGCATGAACTATGGAGAAGGTGGAGACTCCAGGTCCTGGGGCATGACCTAAAACTACACCCTGCTAGGGCTAGATGATGTGGTCGGGTTGCCATTGGTGGGGCAGTCTCTAGGAAATGCCTCACCTGCGCCACCCCAGTGAAGGGTGAGTATGGGGTGCCAGAAAGCCTCAGGCCCTGCTGCTTTGTTGGTTACCCCATGGAGGCAAAAGGCTAGGGTAGCACACCCTAAAGACAAAGCATAGGGCCCAGGTTTACTGTGTGGAGCAGGGTCCAGGTCATGAAGGGACTTGAGACAGGGCCCAGATCCACAGAGAAGTCTGAGGTTCATAAAGGGAGCTGGATGTGAGGCTCCAGGGGGGTGGGATTCTGAGCTCTGAGTAGGAGCTGCATGTGAAGCTCCAGGGACAAGGGGGTTGAGGCCCAGTGCCGGGCATGGAATGAGGCCCCAGTGTGGGGGCATGAGAGGACCAAAAGGGTCCAGAGCCAGGCTGGGAGCCCAAGGGAAAAGGAGGGGCTGGGAGCCCCAAGTGGGCATGATTGAGAGCCCAGTGTGAGGGCACAGGGATTGAGAGTCCTGACGTGGGACCACGGGAGTGCAGGTCCCAGTGTGGGGGCAGTAGAGGGAGACCCCAGTGTGGGGTATGGGATTATAGGCCAGGTGTTAGGCCAAGTAAGTAAACCAGGTGGTAGGCCATGGATGTTATCTGCGAGGCATGGGACACGGTATAAGGGAAGGTTCAGAGCCATGTATACGCACTTGGCATCAGGGCAATTAAGTGGGCAGCCTCCCACCTGGTTAATAACTTTCAATTAGCTTCATCAAAGGTGTGGCAGGCTAGGCAGGGAGGTGGTTAGCCCTGAGACGAGTGTGTAGGCCAACCACTAGGAGGCCCCAGGACGTCCACTTGTTATAGTCATCAATAAAAAGGAATTTGTGCAGTATATATGGTTAAAGAAGAGGTTCCCAAGCTTTTTAGAACAATGGATCACCTTTAACATTCTCATTGATCACTGTGTACCTTTATCATTGATTTTTCCATGTAAAAGATCTAGTGTGATCTGCAAACCATTTATCACGTCCATATTGATGATCTGCAGACAGCAGCCTGAGAACAGTGATTTTTTTTATTAATTACTGGATGGGAAAATATATCCATTATTGAGTGTTCAGTGCTTTGTAATAGGTCCAGTATTGCAAACAGTTCATAGCTGAGTACTGGTGGTCAGAATTTATGTGCTTTGGAGAGAAACACAAACTGCAGATGGAATAGAGTAAGAGAAAGGTGTTTTCTGTTTTGGTTTGGTGTTTTTATAGTATGCTAGCAGTTAGAGCTTCTTTGTGCTAGACACTGTACACACGTAGTTAGCCCCTGCCTGAAGAGCTTATTATCTTAGCAGACAAAGTGGAAGAAAGGAAACTGAGACATAGAGGGTGCATCTACATGAGACACTTTAAGGCACATTAGCCTAAATTTAAGGTGCATTAGGGCATGCATCTAGACATGTGTGCTCCTAATGCACTTTAAAAATGGCCATTTTGGGGTAATCACACCTAAATTTGATATCTGCAAATGCAGGTATCAAATTTAGATGCAAATAGTTACATTGCATTAACAAACACATAGTTGTATTAAAGTACATTAATCTGTTGTATCCCAGGTCAGTCTACACACAGCATGAATGCGCTTTGACTCCTGCACATGTAGGTGCCTGCCTTGACCCACTTACTGCAAATTAAGCTAATGCACATTAAATTTAGGCATGCTTAAATGCACATGTAGACACAGCTAGAGAGGTGAAATAGCTTTGATAGGTTTCCTGGGTCCCAACACATTGGCTTTCCTTCTTGATCACACTACCCCTGAAAAGCTGTGTCAGTCTAATAATAGAGCTATATGGGGTCCTGGCTGGAGATAGAGCCTTCAGAGCAGAAAATAACCTGAGGAGAAAAATCCATTCTACTAAAATATTATCTGGAAGATCGAACATAGGCATGGGATTGGACCCTTTTTTATATTTAAATTTGTGAATGTGGATTTATGTGGCTGTATTTCAGACAGCAAGTAAATTAATCATTGGGGGAAATGTACTTTTTTCTAATTTCAGTCTCATTGCTACAAAACATTCTTTTTTTAAAACAAAACTCCATTGCATTGGAGAAATATCTCAACTCCTTTGCACAGCTGTTACCTATATGCTGACAAGATCAGCATTCTAAGCAGGCCCAGAGTTTTGACGCTGTCCCTTTTCCATACACGCCTAAGAGAATTACTCTTCCATTTGGTAGAAAATAGTGATACCCACTTCAAAAGAACATGCTCTACTGGAAGTTTTCTCAGTGTTTTTCTTTGGCAGAGATAATACCTTAGATGTAAGCTTGAGCTCTGGGTTATACATTAGGGAGCAGAGGCTTTTTTGAATAGCAGCCATGAGGACATCTGAGATAAAATCCAGGAAGATGTGCTTATGGTTCCAAACCCATTCAAGAATTAGTTTTCAGCTAAAACAGTATTGTGGGGGAGGGAGGTTTTCTAAGAGATTGGTTATTGTTTATTTTATTTAGTTTAGCATTTGTGGGGCATATGTGTTTAGCTATAGATTTCTGCTGGTATAGCTGCATCATTCAAGGGTGTGAAGAGGGGCAATCCCTAACTAACATGGTTATGCTGACACAAGTCCCAGCTGTGGTATTATTATTGATTATTCTTGCATTACTCCAGCATTTCTAGTCATTGCCCAAAACACTATTGTGATAGGCATTGTCAATGTAGTTACACTAGCAAAACTAAACTTTTGTGGGGATAGCTTTTTCACCGTGGGAGAGGGAAACTAGTAATGCAAGTGCAAAACACAGCTTTACTGGATACTTGCATGCAGTCTTTTCCCAATTTAGTATACAGAGGCACTCTGGCACTAGGCACTATACATATATCCATATATATGCCCCAAGCTTATAATATAAATAGACACAACACACAAACTGGGGAAAAAGGGATGCTACTTGGTAAAGTGCTTTGATTACTGCAAGAGAAGTCCAGTTAACTCCTTAAAATGTCAAACACTAAACTGAAAAATGAATCAGGTGTGAGACCAGCAATCCACGTGCTAGAAGATGCTAGACAATACAGAAACAAAGTCAGTGAAGAGATCAGTAAGGGAGGTTTCAATAAATAAATGGAGGTTATTAAGGATGAATTTGAAAGAGTGGCCGGTGAATGGTAGGCTGCTAGTGTAATGCTATTTCCAGCAAAGGAATTGGGATGAGAAAACAGTAGATAGCAAAAGGAACAGAAGATTTAGAGGAGCATAAGGTGGGAGAAATTTCAGAGATTTCATAGACATCTGGGCTGGAAGGGACCTCGGAAGATCATCGAGTCCAGCCCCCCGCCCAAAGGGCAGGAAGTCAGCTGGGGTCATAGGATCCCAGCAAGATAAGCATCCAGTTTCATCTTGAAGCTGTTCAATGAAGGCGCTTGAACCACCTCCGGTGGCAGGCTGTTCCAGACCTTGGGGGCTCGGACAGTAAAGAAATTCTTCCTTATGTCCAGCCTGAAACGGTCTTGTAGTAGTTTGTGACCATTCGACCTCGTCGTCATCCCTTGGGGCGCTCTGGTGAACAAACGTTCCCCCAGATACTGGTGGTCACCCCTGATAAACTTGTAGGTGGCCATCAGATCACCCCTGAGCCTGCGCTTTTTCAGGCTAAAGAGCCCCAGGGCTCTCAGCCTGTCATCGTAGGGTCTGCTTCCCTGACCTCTGATCATGCGCGTGGCTCTTCTCTGGACTCTCTCAAGCTTCTCCACATCCTTGTTGAATTGTGGAGCCCAAAACTGGACACAGTACTCCAGCTGCGGCCTCACTAAGGCCGAGTACAGGGGGAGAATGACGTCCCGGGATTTGCTTGAGAAGCATCTATGGATGCAAGCCAGCGTTTTGGTCGCTTTACTAGCCGCCGCATCACATTGCAGGCTCATGTTCATCTTGTGGTCAATGATGACCCCCAAGTCTCTTTCTTCCATAGTGCTAGCCAACATAGCACTGCTGAGCCTATAAGGATGCGGTGGGTTTTTTTCCCCCCAAGGTCAGTGTCCACATCATTAATGAAGATGTTGAACAGTATGGGTCCAAGGACAGACCCCTGGGGGACCCCACTGGTCACAGGACACCATGATGAGTGACTTCCATCGATTACTACCCTCTGGGTCCGACCCCGGAGCCAATTTTCCCGCCAGTGGATCGTGGAGGACCCAAGGCGACAATTGGCCAATTTCTCCAAGAGGCGATCATGGGACACCAGATCGAAGGCTTTTTTGAAGTCAAGATATATGACATCAATCTCTTCTCCCTTGTCCAGGTGATAGGTCACCTGGTCGTAGAAGGAAATGAGATTGGTCAAGCAAGACCTACCCGCAACAAACCCGTGCTGGCTATCCCTTAAGCTGTTGACATCGGCCAGTCCATTAAGGATGGCCTCTTTAATAAACTTTTCTAAGATCTTCCCCGGGATAGAAGTCAGGCTGATGGGCCTATAGTTAGCCGGATCAACTTTCCTCTCTTTCTTGAAGATAGGCACCACATTGGCCATCTTCCAGTCTTCGGGCACTATACCAGAGCGCCAAGAGTTTTCAAAGATCCGTGCTAGAGGCTGGGCTATGATGCTCGCCAGCTCCTTGAGTACCCTGGGGTGAAGATTGTCAGGGCCGGCTGACTTGAAGGTATCCAGCTTCTCAAGATGTTCCTTCACAAAGTCAGCATTAATGGAGGGCAGGGGATCACCCTCACCCGGACTGGTGAAGGATGGTGAAGGATGAAAAAAAAAAGCAGCGATATAGGGCTTGACCCGCAGCTCGTTTATATTAATAGATTATGTCTGTTGTTCTCAGTGGGCTTTGGATTAGTTTTATAGTTGGAGACAGAGTCACAAAGGGCAAAATAACAATTATATATTAATATTTATTCTTAATGCGTCACTAGCAATTTTTTTAAGCTCCAGATCTCTAATTTCTTCTTCTTCTTTTTTTTTTAAATGGCCTGGAGCTTTAGCTGGATTGAAACTCCATTGTTAGAGCTACACCAGATCATACAAGCGGAGGCACTCAGCTGACAATGTCACATACGTTTACTTATATGTCATCTTTGAAGGAGTTTATAGGTTTTAGAAACACTTTTAATTCCCGAATCAATAAAATAATTAAACTGGCAATATGTTCCACCTGTAATATGCTCTATTTACTTTTTTTGTTCATAAAAAGTAATTGTTTATAATGGCAAAGCAATTAAATGTTCTTTTGTATGTGCAGTAATTTTTGCAACAGATTCTAGCAGACATTTTATGATGGACTCAAACCTTCATTTACCCCGCAGGCTTGTCTTTTATTGGATAAGTAATATATATTCCCAAACCATTTCAAATAACGTTCAGACAATAAGGTTGATTAAAACCTCTGGAATCTAATATCTGCACCAAACAAACGTATGTGTTTGCATACTTTGCTTATGCTTGTTTTTCTAGATCATATTCTTAATTATTTTCTTTGTCAAAATGCAGTCTTATGACACTGGGTAAATCAAGAGTAACAGCATGGAAGTCAGAGGAATAATACTTTGTTAGAGTGGGCACAAGTTTGTATAGAATTAAGTCCCATATGATCATAAATTACATGCCAAAATACAATCTTATTACTTTTATATGTATATAGCATATAGAAGCTATAGCTCCAAGATCTGACATACTTTGCTAGATGCTGCAATAACACCGAGTGAGAGAGAGTACTCACTACAAATCTAAATGGATAAAAACAGACAAAGGTGAGGGGGAGAGGGGAATATTAGTCTCCCCATTTCCATTTGGGGAACTGAAGCACAGAAATATTAAGCAAGTTTGCTCAAGGTCACCTCAGAAGTCTGAGGCAGAGTCAAAAATTGAATCCTTGTCTCTTAAGTTCTGTTCTTAACCAGAAGAAAATACTTCCTCTTAAAGGACAGCTATTTTCTGTCCGTCTACAGTAGCCTAGCCTGATTTAATTTATCTGTGTCCAAAATGCTGAGCATTAGTTTAGTGCTGCTTTCACTAAAATTGATGGGAACATGGTCCAGGCCTATTCCAGTGGTATTTTCCAATATATGAAGTTTGGATGGATAATTTGAATTATCCCATTCCGTAGCCCACTATTTTGAAAGCAACTCAACTAAGAACTGGTCTACACTAAAAATTGTATACCAATATAGCTATATCAGACGGAGATGAGATTTTTGTAGCCATTGCAGTTATATGAATATAAATCTTAGTTTGGATTGCATTTATACTGGTAGAAAGGTGCCATATATCAGTATAGCTTATTTCTTTTTTCTTCTTCTTCTTTTTCTTCTCCTCCTTCTCTTTTCTTAACTCGTATAGCTATAAAGGTGTGAGCATTTTTAAACAATGTAACTGCATCCACACTAGGATAGTTTCTTGCTTTAATTATATTAGAATAGTTAAAGCATTAAATCTTCCTGGGACACAGCAATCATAATTCAGCTCATGTGTTTGCTTTCTGCCTGCAGTGTTAGCACTGCTATTTCTATCATGTGAAACTGCTTGGTGTTAAAATGCAGCAGTCCTTATTGTACCAGTTTGCATCTAGCTTAGGTCAACTTTCCTTGCCCCTGGGTTAACGTTTGACTACCTGTTTGCCATCTTCCCTTTTATTCTCACTTTGTGACTGAACACTCATTATAAATCATTTCATGCTGCAGCCCTTTCCTTTGCTCTGCCTTTCAGATAGAAGCACAGTTGCTTTAAGCCTTGTAGCTTCCAGGCATGGAGAGGTTTTATTAGAAAATGTGGCGAGGTACAGTCAGTAATGCACTTGAAATAGGCTTTTTTGTTTGTTTGTCCTGTGATTATGACACTTTGACGCCCATATACTAAACTTGTGTTTAGATGTCTCTACTAATATTGCTTCATTTGCATTCTCTCCACAAAGGCAATTTTACTGAGACAATGAACATGATGGATTGCTGTGGCATGTAGGGCCAGGAATGTCAGCATATTTTTAATGGCTTCTGCCTTTTTCAATCTTTTTTACTTTTGGTCCAAACAGTGAAGTTTTGAAGGAAGTAATGAGTATCGGCTGGGTAGATAACGAAGAAATAGAGCGTGCGACTAAAAAGGGAGGTAATGTATAGCTGTCTGAGGTGGTAATAAGTGATATATTTGCTCAGGCTCATTGAACTATTATTTCCCCATCTTGCCATCAGAATGCATGTTAAGGGCTCATTCCTGTTAGGAATCTCCAGATCATCATACTGGATCAAGTAGACCAATGACCCACATAGTCCTATAGCTTGTCTCCAATAGTGGACAGTAACATTGTCTGAAGGATATGCAAGGAACCCGTCAAGTAGACCAATGACCCACAAAGTCCTATAGCTTGTCTCCAATAGTGGATAGTAACATCATCTGAAGGATATGCAAGAAACCCTTCAGTCAGCTGTTATGTGATAATTTGTCCCTAGAGGAATTTTTCTTATAACCCATTATATAGAAGTTAGCTTGTAGCTTGAAGGTTTCTAGCTCTGTCTAAAGTAAAGTACGGTTGCAGGTACTCTGCACTAAAGGTAACTAACTGGAAAACCTCTGCTGGGACAGTTTCTAATCAGAGTACGCAGATCTGCTAAAGTTGAAATGTTTGGGGGAAAATGGATCACTATACACTAGTGATTCCCCATCAGGGTGCTGCAGCACCTTGGTGTACCCTGAGATCCTTGGTAAGTGTGCAAACAAGATGTATGAGGCCAACCCATAGTGCAATCCGTAGTGCTAAAAACATCCTGATCTGTTCTGGTCTTTCTGAATTCTTTGCAACAGAAAAATGGTTCTGTTATTTTTTTCAGTTTTGTAGTAAAAACTAAGAGCAAGAGGGGTGCCTTGGGTCTAAAAAGGCTGAGAACCACAGATTTGAACAAAGATCTAACAGAACCCTTTTGCCAGATGGATTTCTGGTGGAAACTTGCTAGTTTCCTCCCTGCTTGCTTGCCTGGCCAGATGATAGCTGAAGGAGTAAGCAGAAGCTTCGGAGCTCAGAGCTATAGTTTTCTGGACTCCTGGTTCCTTATCAGCATCCAGGTGGGCTGTTGAAGAGATGGAAACAAGGCGCCAAGAAAAAAAAAGAAGAGTGAGCTCATGAAAACCAGAGAGAACTCCAAGTTCCTAGCCACTTTGTTAAAAATCAGCTGTCTCCCTGAAACATTTTGACTCTGACAAATGGGGATTTCTTGGTGGGAAAATGCTGTGCTGCTGAAAGTGTTCAATCAGATCTCCTATTAGGCCCCTGACCCAGAAAAATCATTGAAGCATATGCTTAAATCTAAATGTGTGAGGAGCCATGTGGCCCTAAAGCTGGAATATTGAAAAAATCCCCAAATTTAAGGTTTCTGTAAAAACCCGTGCTTTTTACATGGAATTTTCCTTAGAAAAGATTCTCCGGTGTTTTTTTAGCTTTCCCCGAGATGCTACTGTAGAAAAGCCCATGTGCCTGCATGAAGTATAGATGTCTCAGATGCCCAAGAAAGAAATAAAAGGAGTGAGAGTGAAATTAAAACAAAATTAAGAAGAACTTAGTTTTGGTGCCTAAGAATCTCCTAGTCTTTGGTCATCTCTAAGCATTTGACTCTTTCCTGCTGTCACTTCTTTGAAGTGAATTTAATGCTTATGGAAAAAGCTGGATTTGTTATCTTGTGCACTGACACAAGCATCTTTTTAATGGCTTAAAAATTATATTGTTAAGCATACTGCAGTGTGCTGTCACAAAAAAGGCCAGCAGTATACTTGGTTATAGTAATAAGAGTATCACATGCAAATCAAGAGAAGTAATTCTGTTTCTCTATGCAGCACTCACTTGGAGTACTACTTCAGGAAGGATGTGTGGAGATTGGAAAGAGCCCAAGGGGAGCAACAAAAATGATCAGAGGCCTGGGAAACATGGCTTATAAGGACAGGCTGAATGAACTGGGGTTATTTAGTTGGAAGAAGAGAAGGCTGATGGGAGATTTGCTAACAGTCTCCAAACACCTGAAGAGCAATTACAGAGAAGAGGGAGCTAGGCTTTTTTTTTTTTTTTGTGCTGTGGCCGATTGGGAACGGAACTAAGAGCAATAGAGTCAAGCTGCAGCAGAGGACATTTAGTTGGAGATGAAAGGAACATTTTTTAGAGCATAGGGGTGGGCAAGAGTTTGAACAAGTTACCTTGAGAAGTTGCAAAATCCCCATTCCTGGAAATTTCAAGAGCAGGTTAGACAGACAGTTGGCTGGGATAGTTAAGTTAGAGATGATCTTGCCTATGATCCTGCTTACTGGAATAGTTACTGTATTGTTATATTGGAGCATTTGGATAATTATTATATTCAGACTATATTTGGGCTGCCAGGTAACAAACAGGAAAATAAGATATTGGCCATAATCTATAATAAAATACTTTTCAGTAAGTAGTTCAAGGGGTAAGAGACCAAGCCTGAGCCATTAATGCTGAGGAACCTCTTGCTTACAAATAATTAGTATAAGACCTCTTAAAGTAATCATTTTTGAGGCACAGGGTATATAGCAGTGCAGGGCTTTACATTAGAGTGGGAGAATAATAGGATTCTGCCCAAAGAAAAGTGCAGGCACAAGGCTTAGATCCCTGAGGGGGTGCACTTAAAGAGGCTTAAGAGACGTAAATGATGAATCTAACTCTGGGAATGGGAAATGAAGTATCTACGTTACATCCAGGGCATCTTGTATAAAAAATTCATTTTTGGTAGAACTGTGTGTGATTCCTTGTAGTGACAAAATAATTGGGGGCACCTGAACATGCAGGCTTTCACTAGTGCAAATCAGGAATCACACCACTCAAGCCAATGCAGCTGCACTAGTGTCACACAGGACAGAGCACGGCCTGCAAAAAATGGAATAGCTGAGCTTTGTTTATGACAAAAATAACAAAAGGGCAGATCCCCCAACATCAGAAATAATCATGTCAGTGAAAAAAATATGCACAGTCTTACCTCGGCATCAGATACATTTTATAATGCATGCTTATTGGTTTGAGGATAAAAACCAAATAGATTATAACAAAAACAACAAAGTCGCTCTCTTAAGGAAAAGAAGTGCTGGTGATGAATAAGCCTTTTGAATATTTATGTGTGAAGTTCATGTACTGAAAACAAAAATTAAAATGTTATAGCATTGCAAAGAAAGTGTGCATATGCATGATTTCCTACTGCTAATTTTATGTGGCTAGATAGGTAGGTTTATACATTAACTTCATAATGTTATGAGAGAGTGTATTTTAAATGTGTGTAATTTTTTCCTACAAATTAATATCATTAGTTCAGTCCCTGCATGTTACTTAATTGGTTTTCCCTCTTTAGAAAATTCCTTTTTCCTAGGTGTTAGGGGCTGAAAGCCTGCAGGGTGGAGCTAATCACTTGTGCCACGTTGTAATGGTGTTTACAGAATGTGAATAAGGCAGCATGACTTCTGGCCACAGTAAAATCAGCACATGCATCCATGTGCTCTGAAGTGACAGTAAATTACTGTTGTTCCACAAGTGGCTGTAATCTGCACACTTCAGCATCCTGCTGGAGGTAACAAAGGTGAATAAGGGAAAGGTCTAGCAGGATAGTATCCCTGGAAAGATGAGTCTGGAATGAGAGAGGAAGGAGGAAATCTTGCCAGGCATTAAAAGAAAATAAGACTTTGAGTGCAGGCAGCTTGACTCCGGGTGGGGAAAGGGAGGGTTGGAGCTGCTTTCTTGACCCATTAAGGAGAGACTAGGCTCACCTGTGGCCTAGTTAGTTCACCTGCCAGGTGGAGAAAATGAGCAGTGAATGGCACTCACTCAGGTTTCTAGAGTATTCAGACAAAAGGCTGTGAAGGAGGAAGAAGGGAGCTTCCAGGTAGGAAAGTAGGAGTTGCTGTTGAATGTATAGCAGAGAGAAAAGAATAAGAGAGGCTCTTTTTTGGTTTTGGGCAGAGGGTGCTAGGAGCCATGGGAGTGTTTGTGTTTCCTATTGGGCTTTCCTGAGAACCCCAGGCCTTGAGAAGGAAAATACCGTTCTCAGTACACTTGGCCAGAGGAGAGTGCCGGGGCAAGCCTGCAGAGCCTGGCTGCACCATAAGGAGCTTGTTCTGGGAGGGCCCCTGCTACTTGCATTTCTTCTCCTTTGCGGGCTGAAGCCCCGTGAAGTGCATGTGTTTCCTTTCTGCCTGCTTGTTTGCAGCATTTGCTTTAATTCTCATGCAGGCTTTGGTCACTGTGAACCAAAATACAGCCATTGTAAAATAAGAGCCTGTGATATCCTGAGGTGATAGAGCAGAACTAAGGGCAGGCTGATTTTCCTGCAGAGACTCCTGTGCCTGCTTTTGCAGAAACGCTGGGGGTCATGCCCTTAGCTATGGCTCTAAGCAATAATTCTGCATTTTTGGTGTTGGGCTCAACACTTGGTCGAAATGGGCCTTGCTGGCCCTGTAAGTAAAGTGAGGCATTTCATATACTGCACAGACAGTATATAACATGAGAAGTATGTGTTTCTAAAATGAAACCAGCTCTTCATTAGGGTAACTACTGGCCGAGATGGTGCTATTGCAGCTAGTATTCCCAGCATGTACTTTCCTGATTTTTATGTCATGGGCTTTTTGTCCTTTCCTCCCAGACTGGGCTTCTGTTTGGGGCAAATCTTCTGCTAGCAGTAGCTTTCTGTCTGCCTTGTGAGCTGCGGTTGAGCCAAAGACCTAGTCATATTAGGCTAGCAGCCAGGAGCCAAAAGACCCTGCCCCCTGTGGGTATGTGCCAGTTCTCTGGATTTGGTGCTGTTGAATACATGGCAGTTTTATCTAGTTGTTTCTAACATGCCAGATGACTGTGCGGCAACTGGGTCAGATCCCAGTATACTTGAATGGGGAAGCTGGTCAGTCTTGGATTGTCCTCGAATGTGTTCACTCCTAAGAGATGTCAGTAATTTGTCACCAGAGACCAGTATCTTATCTGCCTGAGAAACTCTGGCTGTCTTCTCATTCTTAACATGATTTTAATGAGGTTGACTCCACAAGCCATTAAAACACTGCATGCTGAGCTAAATTTTATTTGCACCGATACCATACAATTGACTTAAACAGAACCTCAGGGCTGGAACTGAGAAAATCAAGCCCAAGAGGCATAGGGTTCTTTCAAATGGCAAAGGCCTTGTGAAACATCAACAGAAAAGCACTTCTTGTGTTTCCTAAACTCTCCCATTTAGGCTAACTACAGGCAGTCAAAAAGCCCAAGACTGAATCAGATCAATCTTTGCAGGTTAGTCTAAATGGTGTAGCTTGAACTGAAACAAATTAACAGGCATTCACTTTTGATTCTGGAAATGCAGCCACATGCCTGCGGTGGCACAGGCCAGAAACCAGGGGGTGCTAGAGCATGCTGCCCTGCTCAGCTGGAGCAGACAACTGGGGCCAAGGCTAGCCTGCCCACACAGCAAAGGGGTGTTTGTGGGAAAGGTGCAAAGCATCCTGGGAGGCTGGAGGATTGTGAGTTAACTTGAATTTGGAGGGGATCTGGGACAGAATCAATACACAGATTTAATCTAAATCTGTTACGTCTGTTACTACATCCATCCAGGTTTATCTTAAACCAGTTTCAGCCATTTTGAAAATGGTTTGTGTGCACTGAACTTCTATTGTGTTACAGATTTGAACTGGTTTCCAATTGCTTATATCGGTTTGTGTGTAACTTCTGTCCTTAGCCTTAAAGTTCATTATTATTTTCTTAACACATTTATCATAAAGAAGAACAATAACAACAAAATAAATCATAAACCACTGGAATAGAAGCCATAAGTTCAGGCTTTAATTTCTATTATGTTAATGTAATTTAGAACTGAATTTGGCCTACAGTGTTCAGATTTAATGCTCTTTCC
>NW_005841873.1:2255333-2265970 GCF_000455745.1 Alligator sinensis
GCTTTGTGTAGATGTTTACACAAGAATATGATAAATGGGGAATGCTATTAAATCATAATACTAATGATTTTCTCCTCTCCATGCTATCTTAGGTAGTCTTTAAGGTGCCACGCTGTCCTGCCTTCTTCAGAAAGTTATTTATGTTTTAAGGCTTCCTTTACCCAATCTTTTCTTTTGTGAAGAAGTGATTTTAATAATGTCTGCAAATGCTCATGTTCAAGTTACTTAGCATGTTAACTGAGAAGCTGGCCAGATGGCTTATGCCCTGACACAAAAATTACTGTACTAAAATGCTGCTGATACCAGGGTTTGGAGCATAACCTTGGGATTTTGCTTTCTATGGCCACTAAGTGCTGGAAGCATTACATGGTGACACTCAATCCAGTAATGGGTATTTCCTGCCAAGATCACAGAAACAGGAGGATTATGACTATTAAGAGATCAGAGAAAAACAAGAAAGGGTTAGTATAAAACATCTTGGGAGAAATGCCGAGGTACGTTATTTTCTCCTATTAAATACTGCAAAGCGAACCTAAAATTCTTTACACGTCTGTTCCCAGAGGAACAACGCAAGCTGTTAAGAATTTGTTTCTGGAGTAGAATAAACTCATCATTTTATAATCTCTATTACATGCTTCAAAATGAGAATATGTCCTTTCTGATCACTTTCAGCTTGAGTCCTGAAAATGCATTAATGCTTTGACTTTTGTGACACGCCGTCATTTTATGCCTAAGGCTGCAAAAAAAGCAGCAAGGTGGAGGAGAATTTATCCAAATTTTGCATGAACTGTTTTTCAGGGACTCAAGCAGGATGGAATAAGATCTCTTTTGGTTGCGTAAGTCCATTTACAAACCTGTTAGGGGACTAGAATCTGGCCTCTACATGCCTGGGGAATTTTGCAGTTCAAAATGCAGGCCCCCACCACATGGTTTAGCTCTTGACCCAATTGCATTGAGCTTTGGGATGTAGGCAGCCTAAATCACAATTTAGGTGCTTGAAGAACCAATTTAAATCTTGCTCTTAAAAGGAGCTTCTTACAAGCTCTTTCTGTCCCTTGTGGCCATCTGGCAATAGGAGGGAGGTCTGGACAGCCTGAAGTCCCAAATTCCTCTTATTTACCAACAGCAGGTCTGGGGATCTCCATTGTCTGCCCCTATCATGAAATGACGTTGATAAACCAGAGTCATCCTGTTCACTGGCAATGCAGTGCCAAATAGAGATACCTGAGCCAAGTGGACAGAGGTGGTTAGCTATATAAACCTCTAATGTGCTACTTCTGCCCTACGTTCTGCCTGATATCAGGCCAAGGGTTCAGAGAGGCATGAGCTTTTGAAGTCAACAGCCTACTTCATCAGATGCTCAGAAACACTTAGAGATGGGTGGTACATTAGATACTATCTTGTGCCTGAGCCAAGTGGGTACTGGAAACAGGAGAGCTGGGCTAATAGGGTCATACTGCTTCTGCTACTTGAGCTAACTGTGGGATCTTTACATGGCGTGCATCATTCTGGGTAGACATAGCCCCCAAATGCTTGCTGCTGCTTTTTCCATTAGGTCTAGCTTTAGTGCTGTCATGGAGCCTACCCCCAAATTAACTGAAGTTAGCTTCCTATTGCAGAGGTCTTTGGATCAGTTCCAGGATTACTAGTGCATGATAAAAATTCTTACCTGTCTTTGCGTGCTGCACTTGCACACATGTTGAAATGTAATCCTTTGTGCATTTGATTTTAATCAGGAAGAAAATAATAACTGAGCCCAACCCAGCAGTCCTGACTCTGGCAGAACTATCAGTTTTCCTCGAGTTAGAGACATTATCTCATCTGACTTATCCCATTGCCATAGCAACTGAGCACCTTGTACAAATTACAGAAATTCATGAGCGTGTTCTCATGTAGACTAGACTTATTTTTTTTCTCGTTTATAGATTTCATAGACCTTAGGGCTGGAAGGGACCTCTGAAGATCATCAGGTCCATCCCCCTGCCTCAGGGGCAGGGAGTCAACTGGGGTCAAAGGATCCCAGCAATATAAGTGTCCAAACGTTTTTTGAAGGTGTCCAGAGTAAGTGCTTGCATCACCTCTGGGGGCAGTCTGTTCCAGCCCTTGGGGGCTTGGACAGTAAAGAAGTTTTTCCTTATGTCCAGCCTAAAATGGTCTTGGAAGAGTTTGTGACCTTGTCATCCCCTGGGGTACTCTGGTGAACAGGTGTGGCAGCTTTGTGTCCCTCCCTCTTCCTTGAAAAAGTAGGACTTTGAGGAACTTCCCTGCCCCCCCACCTACCCTTCCATGGGTGAGGTGGCACGATGACAGTGATCCTTCTATCTGCAGCATTACTTTAAAGCAATTCCTATTATAAATGCTCTTGTTAGAGTGCTTTTCACAAATCCTTCTTGTTTTGTTTGTGGTTCACTGTCTTCATTTTTCCTCCAAATATATTTGTTACTGTTGCATTTTGCTATTTGGTATCAATATATGTATAAATAATATTTTGGGCTGAGAATCTGAGCACGCTCTGGCAACATTATTTTACATTTCAAATGTCACTTAAATCTTTTGAAAATCTGATTTCCTGGAGAATAGTCTTAACAGTAGTTGACCAACCATCTTCAAGCCAATCTAGAGTAATAACTTAGTCTCTTTATGGCACTCTCTTCAAATGCTTTTTGACCACTGATATTCAAGCTGCTATAATTTCAAGTAAATTTTGTGATGAAGTGATTTTGGGGATGATGGAAAGTCTCTAAGATACCAAACTTTACATGGCGTGCATCATTCTGGGTAGACATAGCCCCCAAATGCTTGCTGCTGCTTTTTCCATTAGGTCTAGCTTTAGTGCTGTCATGGAGCCTACCCCCAAATTAACTGAAGTTAGCTTCCTATTGCAGAGGTCTTTGGATCAGTTCCAGGATTACTAGTGCATGATAAAAATTCTTACCTGTCTTTGCGTGCTGCACTTGCACACATGTTGAAATGTAATCCTTTGTGCATTTGATTTTAATCAGGAAGAAAATAATAACTGAGCCCAACCCAGCAGTCCTGACTCTGGCAGAACTATCAGTTTTCCTCGAGTTAGAGACATTATCTCATCTGACTTATCCCATTGCCATAGCAACTGAGCACCTTGTACAAATTACAGAAATTCATGAGCGTGTTCTCATGTAGACTAGACTTATTTTTTTTCTCGTTTATAGATTTCATAGACCTTAGGGCTGGAAGGGACCTCTGAAGATCATCAGGTCCATCCCCCTGCCTCAGGGGCAGGGAGTCAACTGGGGTCAAAGGATCCCAGCAATATAAGTGTCCAAACGTTTTTTGAAGGTGTCCAGAGTAAGTGCTTGCATCACCTCTGGGGGCAGTCTGTTCCAGCCCTTGGGGGCTTGGACAGTAAAGAAGTTTTTCCTTATGTCCAGCCTAAAATGGTCTTGGAAGAGTTTGTGACCTTGTCATCCCCTGGGGTACTCTGGTGAACAGGTGTGGCAGCTTTGTGTCCCTCCCTCTTCCTTGAAAAAGTAGGACTTTGAGGAACTTCCCTGCCCCCCCACCTACCCTTCCATGGGTGAGGTGGCACGATGACAGTGATCCTTCTATCTGCAGCATTACTTTAAAGCAATTCCTATTATAAATGCTCTTGTTAGAGTGCTTTTCACAAATCCTTCTTGTTTTGTTTGTGGTTCACTGTCTTCATTTTTCCTCCAAATATATTTGTTACTGTTGCATTTTGCTATTTGGTATCAATATATGTATAAATAATATTTTGGGCTGAGAATCTGAGCACGCTCTGGCAACATTATTTTACATTTCAAATGTCACTTAAATCTTTTGAAAATCTGATTTCCTGGAGAATAGTCTTAACAGTAGTTGACCAACCATCTTCAAGCCAATCTAGAGTAATAACTTAGTCTCTTTATGGCACTCTCTTCAAATGCTTTTTGACCACTGATATTCAAGCTGCTATAATTTCAAGTAAATTTTGTGATGAAGTGATTTTGGGGATGATGGAAAGTCTCTAAGATACCAAATACAGCTGGCCAAGCAGCAGCCTCATTACAACTGGAAACAATTTTTTTAAACAAACTAAAAATGAATCTGAGTTGATTTTAAAATGGATGTTTTAGAGTACTGTATGTGATGCGAGGTGCAATGGATGGATTTACTTATCACAAATGATGGATGTTTTTGTCAAATCCCAGTGCACCTTGCACATTATATAAGTGATCTCTGACTTTATATGTGCAGAATGTAATAATTGTGTGCCTTACAGTTCTTACAATGTTTATTGGGTACTTAATTTTATATTGAAAAATGTTAATTAGTAGTAAAGACGCTCGTGGTGAAGTGAACCAAAACTCATCATTGACTATGCTCATTCACATGACACTTGAAGTGGCACTTCTTAAATTCATCTCTTTATAAGTATTGCACAGTGTTGATGTAAATTTACAATTTTCAAAAGCCCACTTCATAGACATACAGAAGGTCTCAAGGTTTCCATGTTCCTCTGGAGTGCAGCTTTAGTCAGAAAAATAATTATACAAAAATGACAAGTACTTATTCAAGAAAACAGCTCCTTGGGTGACACTGCATTACATCTGCCTGCTCTGCTTGATAGGCAGAGCACATGTTTTGTTGTTTTTTCCTTCCTGCTGTTATAAAAGAAGTCTCAACATGAGGTATAGAAGTGCTTTATTTTGAAGCAGTATTTGCTTGCTCCAGGATTACTTTTGGAGAGGTTCTGCTATTTTTTGGTGGTATGTGTTACGCCTTTCATGTGCTTCAAATAGTATGTCTGTCCATACCCTATGATGCAGGGGTATTTGCTAAAGTGTAGCCCAGTTGTTCAAATAACACACTGTGGTAAGATACACGGCTAAGATGTTCTACAATATTCAGGGCCAAATGACCTTGTTCTTTAGTTGCCTCAGTAAAATGATTTGGAAGTGGTAATGCTAACTTGGATGTGGTAATGCAAATGGATCATTAACTTTAACAGCGTCAGTGTGTTCTCGCCATTACGTTTACATTAATTAACCTACATACTATTATTTAACAGCATACTTGCACACATTTACTAATGTACTTTTTGGCTGCCAGTAAATAGAGTAACTTTACTTTGGAAATAAATTGTTGAATATTAGAATAGAAGGGAAAGATGGGTAGAGAGAGCCTCAAAATTAATGCGCCAGAGTCTCACAGGGATGTAAAGGAAAGGGTGACAAAGTTTTCCTTCTTGCAGTGATCTCTTGACACTTGTTACACAAGAATCACTTTCTTTCCATTTTTATAGCTGAGTATGAAGGGGAAATTTTTGTCTGTGGAAACCAAGACGCATGGATAGTTTCACCTAGATTGCTACGGTGTTGGATAAGCAGTCATAGAAATGGGTAGGAAGATAAACCGAGCACAGATCCCTTGCACCGATTCCTGATGGTACAATGTACTTCAAAGTCAAAGTGTGAAAAACTGTCTTCATCTGTCTCTTCCAGTAGTACTTTCCCAAATCTGTGAGAGGGGTTGGTGATTGGTGATGGGAGCTTGGTTCTTTCTATAATGAAACAGTTTATAAATTCCACCCTATTTAGGTTGGAATTTTACCCTCTGTTTTGGGGAGTGAGGATATCTAGTCCCAAAACTGGAAGATGAGGCATGGGTTCCCTTGTAAGATACAGAATATTGGTTTTTGGTTCTTGCATTGTCTTCACTTGGGGGGAGAGCATGGTTCTGTGGATAAGAGATGAAATTGGAGGCCAGAACAGCTGAGGTTCAGACTTGCTCTCAATTATATAATCATTTCATTGCTTTACAGTGCAGTTCTCCCTTTCTTTGTCAACAAAGCTTATGGTCTAATTATGCAAACAAACAGATAAAATGCACAAGGATAAGCATGAGGGAAGTATACGAACTGTTTCGTTCCATACATCAGCACTTTCACCCTTTATAAAGTTACATTCCTCTATTGATGTTGTAATTTGCCTAGTTTCTCCCTGTAATCAGCAAGAAGGAAGAAGCCCAAGGGCACAGTCAAAGATAACAGTGAACATTTTGACCTTTCTGAAATAGCGTGTTTGGCTTTAACAAATGGTGGGCTTCTATTTTTCAGATTTCTACTGAATACAGTGGAGAAGTCTCATGTATCACATGTATGATGCAAGTCTGATTGCAAAAAAAGAATAACATACTAGATGATAAAGAACAGAAGGCAGAGAGAGGAGAGAGATTCCATTTCAGGCTATAAATGGGGTAAGAAAGAGGCAAACTTTTTAGTAAAGTGATTGTTTAGTGATTCTTCCTAATGCTTCCTCTATTAGTTAGGTTTTTAGTGAGAGTTAAACAAAATTACAGGCCTCCCTGGTGGAGGCTGTATCACAAGTTCATTCAGGTCAAATTGCTGTTAGCCCAATAGGTATTTGGGTCCCTACCCATATATAGTGTCATACTGTCATGGAAGTGGATGATTTACCATTGCCTTTTGCCCAGTCCTATGATAACTCTACAGCAGGGGCAGGCAAAATGCGGCCTGCAGGCCTGATGTGGCCCACCAAGCCATTCTATCCGGCCCGTGTTCCCCCTATAAAATTTAGAAAATTAATATTAATCTGCCCCTGGCTGCCTGTTGTGCGGCCCTCGATGGCTTGCCAAAACTTAGTAAGTGGCCCTCCACCCAAAATAATTGTCTGCCCTGCTCTACAGTCACAACTACAGTTAATATTCTGATTAAGTTAAAACATGTCTTTCACTTGTAACAACATTATTTTTCACATAATGCATTTTTCTAAGCGTGGATGTATAGCCCTTTTCATAAATCTGGCAAAAACACAAAATTTCATCAGCATTTCCCACCACTATACAGGGCAGTTGGCTTGGTCATACCAAATGTCCTCTTCAAAATATCCCTTTAGAGCTAGCTGGCCAACACCAGCTCACTTATTGCTATTAAAAAGCTCCAAGTAGGTCAATGTTACCGGTTACGATGCATGAGAGAATCAGGCTTAAATGTTCGGTCCCAGAGTCAGTGCACAAGGTTGACAGTGGGAACAGTTCTTAAGCAAACTTGGTTAAAATGTCACTGAGATGAGCATGAAATACTATGGTGCTGTTTGCTCAGTATCCCTTTACACACCCTAGTCACATGTTTTAACAGCATAGGAGTTGGAAGACTTTTATATATTCCTGAATGCGTTAGAAATCAGAGTTGAAAATAAATAATATTATTGAACCACTGGATACACTTATAAATTGGCCTAACTCTTTGGTCCAAGGCCGAAAGCTCATTTATGAATGATTGCCCATCAAATGTCTGTCTTTCATATGAATTAGGTAATAAAAGAGAGCAAACGAAGCAAGAACTTCAGCCTTGCCGTGACCATGAAATGGAATATTTATTCCAAGGGAATCAAATTAAAATTCTTGTATTGATTTAGCTATTAGTTCCTGTGAACTTTAAGCCTGCTATGTGGGTATTTTAAACCTGTTACTGTATTTGCAAATACATTTTCAGCAGGCAATGGGATTTGCATACACCTCTGGAATGAAGGGTTTTGAGCAATTATCTCACGGCAACACACATGAATTCTTTATAAAGATGATGTATTAAATTCAGTAAGAAAATTATATACATATACATTATATACATGCCCTGTGATCTGGTGATACAGGGAACTAAATGGAATTCTGCACTTTTCTAAAGGGTAGTGTCTTTTGTATGCAGTTTGGGTTTGGATTGTCAGATTTGCCATTGGCCTGCTCTTTCCTGCACCCTTTTTTTCTGTCCCTTCTACTTAAATCAGAAGCTCAGGGAGTTAGGGAACAGTGCACGTGTAGATGCATCCACTGTGTCTTTAACCCATGTGTAGTACACTGGTGGTGCTCTCATTTGTGCATGGTTATCTAGATGTTAATCTCCCGCTAAGTTCCCCTATTATTATTCCTAAATTTCTGTGTATGCCATCTGAATACATGTCCAGTTTTTCTAATGCTTCTCCAAATCTTGTCTAAACTGAACGTTATAGCGTGAACCAGATCTTCTTCTAGTAAAAAATCAGCATAGCTCCATTTGAAGTCATTAGAACTGTGCTGCTTTATGCCATCTGAGAATTAGACTGCAAATCTAAAGAAAACAGATTTTCTAATGGATTTTCTGACAGAGATAAAGGAAGAAGTTTTTCCCCTGGCATTTCCAGGTCTGGTCTACATTAGTATTTAAAAAAAAAAAAAAAAAAAGGAGAAGAAGAAAAGGAAACAACTGAATGTTTCAGCACCTCTGATTTAAACATGAAAGTGTTTCTTCCAAGCCATTTACCCATTCTCTTTTCTCCAATCTTTTTATGAATGGCCTTGCTCAGAGGACAAATAGCACAGAATGTTACCCACTAGTCATGATACCAGGTGCAAAATTAATTAACCTTAATCAGCTTGTTTTTAATTATGAAGGTCAGATGCACAAATGGTGACAGATACTCTTAGTTTATGATCACATTGTAGGAAAACATTCACAAACTCTTTCTGCTGGGTGAAAAAACTTTCATAGCACTAAAGGTGAAAGAGGGAACATAAGATAAACTTTAGCTCTTCTGTCTTGTAAAGGATCTTTTTATTGGTGTCCTTAAAGAATAATGTATGTAAGATTATTAGGCAGGTAAGTGTCTGTTGGTATGCATTTCCCCTTGTCCTAGTCCTGCAAATGAGAAATCAGAATTTTCCTTGCTTGATCAAGAAAAGTTGATCTTTTCTGTTGATTCTCTTACTATAGGACACATCTTCTATTAGTAACCTCACTAAAGTATAGAAATATAATTTTAGTTCTCTTGATACCACCATGTTAGCACTATTTGAGATGCCTTAGATCCTACCTCCAGTCTTTCTCAACATTTCCAACAATGAGTGCTGCAAGTTGTTCGGCAGGTTGCTAGTGCTATAGTACACTGCAGTGGTCACCAACCAGTAGGTCTCGGAGTCTCTTGGAGTCGATCTGAGGCTGGGGTGGGGGGCTGAGTGCCTACGTTCATGGACATGCACGCCCCAGCCCAGCAGGTCAGTCCGTGGGGGAGGGAAGGGGCAGGGGCTAGATTGAGGCCCCCATGGTGAGGGACAGTGCCGCAGAGGCAGGAACAGGGATAAGTTGAGTGGGGCCTCCAGCCGGGTGGGTTTTACCTGCTGGGGAGGTGCACCCCAAATTTTTTCTCCCTCTGCTTTGATCTGCCCTACACCTTCGCTCCCCACTGACTTATCTGCTGGGTGGAGGGGGGAGGTGAGGGGGGACACGGCACTCAGTAGATCTTGGGTTGCTTTTAAATGCCAAAGGAGATCTCCTACTTAAAAAGGCTGGAGACCACTGGTAGACTGTTATTGGTACCTGAGCTAGCTGGCTATCTTAAAGCTAGAAGTCACACCATGACTACAGAGTCAGTGTACTCTAAGTTTATTTGGGATTGCCTCTGCAAACGTGATTTGACTCCAGAGCAGTTGCAGGAGATCTCCCTCAGATACTGGTGAAAGTGGAGATTTGAGTCCCAGCTTTGTTTTCTATTCTCTTGCCCAGTAATGCTGTGTTAAGCATTATTTGAGTATCTAGCACTCTCAGAAATCAGAGCCCTTTGCTATTCTTGAGTGATTCTCAAGTAGAGTTCCATGACACCCTGAGGTGCCTTGAGATCCTTTCAAGGGTGCTGCTGGGGTGCTACACAATGCTAGCACTATTAGGGGTGTAACCATGATTCAAAGATTACAGTGTGGATTCCTGTATGAACTCTCCCTTGGTTTAAGAACGTGCTGGCCTGTTGTGGTCTTTCTGAGTTCTTTGCAACGTAAGAATTGTGTTTCTGTTTTTCTGCAGTAAAATGAGTGAAAACTAAGAGCTAGCATTTTCTGAGGAGTGTAAAAAGGTTGTGAACCCCTGCACTAACCTAATGAAGTTACTGTGGACAAGGTGATGGGACTGGCTGGTTCCCAGAGCAACTCCCCACAGCAAAGGGCCAGGGTGGGCCCCTATGTGCCATCCAACGTGGCTCCCTTATGGCTCCTGGTTTTCCTACCCTAGCGGTGGAGACAACTAGAAGAATGAGTGACTCTAATTTGCCCATAAATCATAAATGTCAGAGGATTATAATTGTCATTGAAAAATTGCTTTGGACTGCAGATGTTTATTATTTTGCAAGCTTGAAACTGACTGTTTAGCACCAAAAAAAAATGTATTTTGCCCTTTTTTGAGGACAGACATGCAAGTTGTTTTGGTTTTTTTTAATCTTTTTGAACTTTCACAGCCCTAATACCTTAAAGGTAAAAAAAAATTCTGAAGAAAGTGTGTGGCACATATTTAATTTTTAAAGCAGACTTTTGATACTTGGATCAAATCATATTTGGAACCGCTAAAACTAATGGCTTTTAAAATTCCTCAGTGGGCAGGGTTAGCTGAACATTTTGCATAATCGGTTATTATGTTATTACTGCCCTAAAATTGCAAATTATATTACTGTTATGTGTTCTAATTACATAATTACAGTAACTAGACTAATTGCACACTCAGAATATGTAATTGTCAGTGAAAATATTATGACATTTTTATTCCATTCTCTAAAACTTACTTTTAAAATGACAGCGGAATTGATACTTTAAACCCCCCCCCCACAAAAACAACCCCCTCT
>NW_005841873.1:2271192-2279134 GCF_000455745.1 Alligator sinensis
AAAAACAACCCCCTCTCTGCCCCCCCACCCCCACCCCTCTGGGGTTTCAAGCAGCATTGTGAATGAAATTCACACTGAGAGAAGCAGAAAAAAAGTGAAAATGATGCATTCACATTAGTCCTGGGACTCTAATGCAGATCAGATTTTACAGGCTTTGATTATTATTTGAGACACAAGTACTGATCACCTGCTCCCTGGAAGGGGGAAGGCATAGGGTGCTTCACAGCATCACTGCGGAGCTTGCAGAGGACAGAATGGAGCCAGAGCAACACTAAGCACTTCAAAAACTGTCACTCTACAAGTCCAAGTTGTTCCACAATGATGTGCCATTTTAACTACTTAGTTATTGTTCCCTGTTGTTGTGACTAGGTAATAGGAGAGCTTCATTGACATAGATCTTCTACCCCCTAATTAGTAATATTAATTCTCAACAACTCCCTTTTTAATTGTTCTAATTATCCAGTGAAGATTCCATGTCATCTAATTCAGTCTAATCACTTTCAATTAGATTTCAATGGAGCTTGGTCTACGTTGGTCTATGCAGAAGCATTTTGAGAACCTGTGTGTTACTAGCTTTTTTCAGGTGGGCTAACAAATCAAGTTTTCAACCCCGGGTATATTGTTTAAACAGTCTACTCAAACGGCCTTTCATTAAAAACAGATATGACAAGACTTCTGGAAAAACTGTGAACTAGTCTTGTAAATCAGGTATGATAAAGATTCATAGCTCGGTAGTGCGTTCAAGACAGAATGTAAAAAACCTATTAATTTCTTTGTGGAAGTCCAGAACATAGGCTTGCCATAGGTTCTCTGCATTGAGTGAATTTTACATTTAATTACGGAGTCAAATGACATTAATAAGAGTTATTTGAGACGGAACCTGTCACTTAGTATAAATTTGTACATTTCCTAGCACAATATGACACTAACATGATTAAAGTCACTAGGTTCTACTGCTATATATATATGTGAAATAATCAGAAACACTTTGAATAAGTGCTGTTTCTTTCTCATTTATAAAACTTTTGAAAATTATACTTCCTCATTTTAGCAGGAATTGACTGTGTTCCCACAACTTTAATGAAGCTAAAACTGACATGGATGATCCTAGTTAATTGCCTGAACTATTTTAGTACTATTCTACAAGCCAAAGAATCTTCACTTTGTCTCAGAATTGGAATGTAAATTGCTATGCAACTTAGCCCGCCTTCTCAACTTGAAAGTCTGGTGTGCCAGATTGTGATCCCCTTAATCATAGTTTTGTAGATGTAGGTTCTGAAGGGACCTCAGTGGATCATCAAGTCCGACCTCCTGCCCTGGGCAGGAATGAATACTGGGCTGATATGACCCCTGGTAGGTTTGAGCTCATATGACCCCAGCTTGGTAATTATCAAGCCTCCTCTTAAAGGCCCCCAAGGTAGGAGCCAACACCGCTTCCCTTGGAAATTGATTCCAGATCCTAGCTGCCCTGACTGTGAAATAATGCCTTCTGATGTCCAGCCTGAACCTACTCTCAAACAACTTACGGCCATTATTCCTTGTTCCTCTGGGTGGTGCTTGGGGTAGCAGGGTCTTATCAGGGGGGACTAGCAGGGCATGGGGAAGTTTATAGATGGCCACCAGATCCCCTCTCAGCCTTCTCTTGTGAAGGCTGAACACGTTTAGGTCCCACAGCCTCTCCTTGTAGGGTCTTCCCTGATCTCCCCGGATCATGCAAGTGGCCCTCTTCTGGACCCTCTCAATGCTGTCCACATCCCTCCTGAAGTGCAGCGCCCAGAACTGGATGCAGTACTCCAACTGTGGCCTGACCAGTGTCCCTTAGAGGGAGAGGATCACCTCCTTGGCCCTGCTCGTGATGCACCTTTGGATGCATGGCAAGGTGCAGTTAGCTTTACTGACTGCATCCTCACATTGGCGGCCCATGTTCATTTTGGAATCGATTTTAATGACTCCAAGATCCTTTTCTGTCATTGTGCTTATGAGAAGGGAGTTCTCCAGCCTGTAGGTATGCTGCTGGTTCTCCCCCCCCCCCCCACTCACACTTGTCAGTATTGAATCTCATCCTATTTTCATTCGCCCACCCCAGTAAGGTGTCCAGGTCCAGTTGTATCCTGTCCCTCCCTACTAGCATGCCCACCTCACCCCAAATCTTGGTGTCGTCAGTGAATTTGAACAGGGTGATTTTTTTCACCCCCTGTCCAAATCGCTAATAAAGAAATTGAACAGTATAGGCCTGAGGCCAAGCCCTGGGGGACTCCACTGCCCACATCCCTCCAGGTCAAATATGACGCATCCACCACCACTCTCTGGGTGCAGCCCTTCAGCCAATTTGTGATCCATCTGACTGTGTAGGCATCAATGCCACAGTTGTCTAGCTTTTTAATGAGAATGGGGTGGGAGACAGTGTCAAAGGCCTTCTTAAAGTCCAGAAAGACTATGTCCACCGCGACACCTGCATCCAATGATTTTATGACCTGATCATAGAAAGCAACCAGGTTGGTCTGACAGAATCTTCCCCTAATGAACCCATGCTGGTTGCCCCTGAGCATCATCCCCCTTGCTGGTCCTTCACAGATGTGCTCCTGGATAATTTTCTCAAAGAGCTTCCCCAGGATTGAAGCAAGACTGACAGGCCTATAGTTGCTCAGGTCCTCCCTCCTCCCTTCTTTGAAAATGGGGACCACATTGGCCTTCTTCCAGTCTTCTGGCACCTGTCCGGAGCACCACAAGTGCTCGTAAAGCCATGCCAGGGGGCCCATGATGACTCCTGCCAATTTCCTCAGCACCCTGGGGTGGAGAGTGTCTGGACATGCTGATTTGAACATGTCCAGCCCCTCCAGAAGTTCCCTAATTCAGTCCTCCCTGACCCTAGGCCTGGCGGAGTCTCTCCTGAGTCCATCCTGAGTCCCGGTGGGGGAGATGTCCCGGTCCCTGCACAAAAAATGGAGGCAAAGAATTTGTTAAAAAGGTCTGCCTTTTCCTCTGGTGCAACCACCAGATTGCCAGGCATATCCTGTAGGGGCCTCGTGTTACCCAGTGCCGCCTTCATACTCCTTATGTATTTAAAAAGGGACTTTTTGTTGTCCTTGATACTAGTGAGTATTTACTTACAGGAGTAACTTGAGAAGTCTTGTAGCCTACCAGTCTATAATATGGCTAATATTATGTGCAACTACCTACTAGTGTCCATAAGGAGTTCAGAACCTGTCCTGTCTAGGTAATATACGAGAGCTGGGAAGATTGATTACTTCTTACTTTCTAAGATTTACAGAGTAAACATTGTAGGCATTTTTCATAGTTTCTGACAGAACTAAACACCTAACTCCAAAGTAAAGGTTTGTTCTTCCCATCTTAACCCAACCAAAATTCTCTATAATAATCATTACAGTGTTAACTTTGATTAATGGTTTTTTCAGGATCGGTCCGAAGATTGGAAATCTAACTTTATACAAATCCAGAATATACATTTGTGTGCTTATTCCATGTGGAAAATTTATTAAACACATTTTTAACATGGCACTGGATTATTTCAGATGAGGCAGCTGGAAACACAGCATATTGCAAACAAGCACTCACTAGAATACATTATATTGACCAACTGAACAATATTCCCCTCTCCTTGAGTTTGGGTTAATTTATGTATTTATGCTGATAGCTGGACTTGAAAGTGACTTAAGGTGATGTTGATCTTAAAGTATCATCTGAAAGTGAATAAAGTCAAGCTGTATGTTTGGGCCCAGGACTTGGGAGGATTCAGCCTTACAGTAAGCTTAATTTGTGAATCAGTTTTTGATCTATGAATGTAAATGGCTATATAAAACCTAAGTAATATGATAGCACCATGGGTAAGAAAATATAGTAGGACTCGCACCTGGTTTAACGCCTTTGCTCTGCCATGGACTTGCTGTCAAAAACACAAGTGCTTTCTGTTGTGAGTAGAGGAAACTGATTGTCACAAGCACCTAGGAAAGCGTGGCCATTCTTTGTGTTTTGGTTCTTCATCTTTTAAAAAAGGATAATATTTCCTTTTTTCTCTCTTGTCTGTATTATTTATTCAGGTTAGGCTCTTTCTAGGAAAGGACTGTCTGATTATGTGTTTGTACAGCACCTAGCACAATGAGGTTCTCTTTTTAGTTGTGGTCTAGGGATGCTATTGAGATGATGATGATCACGATGATTAAATGTTGTTTTTATTACGGCTTTTTTATGACATTGATGTGCCAAATGCTTGGCATGATAACTAAATGTGCTCAACTTACTCGGTTGCTGGGTTCAGTCCAGCAGTACCAGTTATATTATACCCTATGCATTTCAGAGCATTGCATTAGTACTTTACAAAAAAAATGAAAGAGAAGTAAAAGCTAAATTATGTGTCTGGGGCTTTGATTCTGAAAATCTTAGGAAGTTCCTTGAATGAAGGGCAAAGTATGATAAAATGTCATGAGCACTGATTCTGTCTAAAACAGCCTCTGGCATGAATGGCAATCTACTCCCAGGATAACAAAACAACCATCTGTCCTTACAGCAACTGGGAGCATAAACCATACCATCAGCAAATAATCTTTAAAGGCATTGTGCTATTTGACAAGAAGCCAGATAATACTTGAGTCATATAGCAGAACATCTAGCCTAAAAGTTATGCAGGGCCACATCTACAGACATTTGAATGCTGAGACCCTGAAGACTGGAGAGCTTTCAATGCTGACACTCTGCCATCAGGGCAGTGGGAGGGGAGGGACTGTGCACACATCTCCACACATCTCAATATGCTCTGCAGACTCCCTTAGTCTGCCTGGTGGCAGATGGCAGCAATGCATGGGGCACCCCTGATTTGGCTGCCCCAAACTGCCTGTGGTCAGCCTGTGTTTTCCTGGAGCACAGTTGTGAAGAGGGTGTGTGCTGCTCCTTGCTGGAACAGCAAAATCTAGCAAATGAGACAGTCTCCCTGGCGGCAGGGGTAGATGGAGCATGTACAGACATTTGCTCTTGCTGAAGAAACTCTTCTGGGTGTGATTTAACCCTGCTTGTTTCCAGGCTTGTTTGTTTTTCCTGCAGCAGCCATTTTTGCTCTGGGATGAAAAGCCTAATGAACATCGGTACACTCATGGTTTCTCCTGGGAGAGCAGAAACTTTCCCAGGAGAATCTGAATGTCTATATAAGGCCCTAGTCTTAACATTTGAATTTTCACAAAAGATGAACGGTGGAAGGAGCTGTCTATGATATCAGATAATAGAGATTTATGATAATCTGCCCTTTAGTAAGGGAACTGTTAGAGACTCTTACTAACAGAAGCATGCATGCATTCTAGCTGAAGTTTTCTAGAGCAATGATAAGGGCATAAGCAAGTATTTCCTTAAATTTTATTAGGTCTACATGGTTATAGTTGTTTCTCTTGTAAAAGTAGCCATTTAAGTATCCACAGCAAAACACAGTGAAAAGGTATTGTGTAGTTCTATGGCTCCATTTCGTATTGTAAAAAATGTGTATGTTTTTCCTAGAAGTAGTGCGTGTATGTGTTTTGAGTGATAGCTGGTGAGAATGTGTTATCCCCTAGGATTGTGACTCAGAAACGTTCCTCTGAGTCACAGTTCCCTTCATGGTTTATATATATATATATATATATATATTTACCTTACATGCACATGCTGCATGGTTTTTTCTGTTAGCTGAACAAACGCAATTGGGTTGGGTTTGCTTTGTTTTTTTACAGATGACAGCTGAAGTGCATTTGATATTATGGCACTGTACATGCTCAAGCATCTGAAGCCAGTTTATAATACTTACATGCTAATGTAATTTTGTAACTTCCAATCCATCTATTCGTACATTTAAGCTTTTTATCCTAGAACCTAGAAGGCCATCTAACAAATGAATAAAACAGAGGACACCATTTTCACTTAAGGAATAAAAGGATGGGTAGGAGGGTCCTCAGTATCTTTTAGATATAGTGTGCCAGAAAGAAGACTGTAAATGTCTGGAGAAATGTCCATGCAGGATGGCACTGTTTGGAGGCTGGGCAGTGCCAGATGAGAAGCAAAGGCTGAACAAGAGATTCTGAAGGAATATTAAGATTGAGAAATGCTGACTGAAGGCAGTGTATCCCTTTAAAAAAATATACCCCAGCAATTTTTTAACTGAGTTACAAAATTGGAGTTGGGCAATGTATTACATCTGTTGCTAGACAGTATATTAGTAGTCAAAGTTGGATAAGTGTATGTATAGTAAGACTACTAAAAGTGGTAGATACACTTGCACATGAGCTGTTTTATCACCTTAGTGCCCTGTATTTTGCGATATATTGCTTTGATTTGGTCTCATCAAATAATGGCATTCTAGCCCTTGATATTTGTTCCCTTTGTGCTATTTGTTTGCCCAGCGGATTAATTTAAAAATTCCTGCATATATATAACAGAGTTACAGAAGTTTTCAAGCACTTTGATACTGGGCAAATCTTGAAATTATGCTTCCGATTCTTCTGGCTGACGTTCTATCTAGTAGCTTTGTGTCTAATTCCAGACTTTGCTCTGTTTCTTTTTTCCCACTGATGGATTTAAATCCTTTGGCTGGGTTTGAATGAAGAGACAGTGACACCTGGTGACAAGTTACAAGTATGATTTTTTTTTTTAATTACTTTGTGAGGAAGGAGCTCTTGCCCAAAGTTCTGCCAGTGTTAGTGAACAGACGAACAGATTAAATACTCTGGATCGAATACCCTGGCAGGACTCAGGGGGCCCATCCAGATGAGTACGTACATGCATTTTGTATGCCCGAAGCCAGAGCTTGCCCAGCCAGAGCCATGCTCCAGCTGCCAGCCAGGCTCTGTGTACCTGGATCACTGCTGGTGGAGGCCCAAGAGGCCCCCAGGACCCCAGGTAAGGCTACTGGGACCAGCCCAGGTGCTGGCCCCAGTCTCCTCACCCTACCTGGGGCAGCTTGCCATGTGCCAGGGCTCATGTGCAGAGGTGGTCCCTGGGGACAACTAGCAACAGCCACAGATATGTGCCACTGCTAGTTGTCCCCAGGGAACGCACATTCCCACTCATGGGCATGTGCCCTGGAGTAGCAAATATAGTAAGAAAATATTTCTTTAGGACACTGGTCAGGTTCAGGGCTAGATCTTCAGATGGCGTAAATCAGCATCTTGGAGGATTTTGAGTGGAATTTTATTATCCATTGATATAAACAGAACTAGACTGTTTTTACACTAGTCAAAAACCAGACCCAAATATTGTTGGCACATGCATCCAGCTGAAGGCCTATCTTTTATTCACGCTGTTTACAGGCACGGTCTAAATCCTGGTGTGGACAAATTAATCATGGAGTGGGTTGCTTATTTTGATATATAGTTCTTTAAAGCTATCCTCCCCAAACTCACCTTTCACAAGAGACTCTCCCAGTTCTTTTAAACAAGAATAGTTCTTTTAAATGTTAGTTGCAAGGTACTGATATCTCTGCATGTTTTGCTGCTTGTGCCAAATAATTTCAGACGGGGTTGCAAATCATAAACATGAACACTAGTGTCCTGATTTGGACTTTAAAAAGCTTGTCAATAATATATTTTTCAGACAGCCTCATTACATGGCTGCAGAAAATGCCAGTGAGGCTTCCAGATGTTCGTGGGGTTGTTCACAATTGCCTGAGTGATATCAAGATGCAGTAGAAGACTGCCCAGAGGTTCAAGAGCAATAAAAAGCACAACTACCTCTTTAATCAAATAAGTTTCCAGTGTAAAATTCTTCAAGAAGCTAAGATATACTGCACTGTGCTCTGCCGTTATTTTTGTTGCCACTGACATAGTTCCAATCCCACGTGACAAACAAGGCCTTTGTTGTTCTCAAAAGGTGCTCCAGTGTAAATGTACTGCATGTTGATCTATTATTTTCCATGCAGTTGTTCTTTATCCTTATTCTAGGCTGCATACTACCATGCTAAGGAAGAGCG
>NW_005841873.1:2279165-2311049 GCF_000455745.1 Alligator sinensis
TTCTCTTTACTCCACTTTTCAGACTGCAGTTCTGTCTTTGAGGTGGGGAAATGCAGCGTTTACTCTCCTGATATTGCCTACATTCTAGGCAGGAGGGTGGAAAGTAGCCATGATTTCTCCCACCCTCTTACTTACCAGCAAGTGTAGCTAGCTGGCTGGTCATGTGGCTGCCCCATGAAATGCAATTAAATATTTTCCTGTTTTCCCCAGCGTGAAGGGGGAGCAATTCACTCATTTGTTTTTTAGGGACAGGTAAGTAATAAGGTACTTTAAACTACTTGAAAAGAAGTGATATGAGGTTTCAAGGTGCCAATCCATGAATTACGAGGGGAGAATGCATCTGTTCAGGTGTGGGAGGTACAATAAATGAACTCTGAAGTCATGTTGGCACATGGAGCCAAAATTATTGTCTCCCTGTTACTGCCCCACTGCAAAAGCCACATGGAAAACCGTAGTGCTCATCTGATGAGATGAGAATTTTCTTTCTTTAATACCTACATTGGAGCTTTAATCTTCTTTACTGAGGTTCTTTAACAGTGCAGTAATACTTTTTTCAAATGAGGTCATTTTCTCTTTGGGTCTAATGTCTTTCTTTCTAGTGTTGAAACAAAAAAAAAAAAAAAAAAGCCTCTCGAGGAGAAAGATACCTTCTGAGCCGAATGATTATTTAGGAATATGAAGAGAAGAATAAGAAAGGGGAGATTGATTCTATAATCACATTACAAATAAAGACCATGCTATTTCTCTGGGTTATTAGAGCGCTTGTAAAAATGAAGCAGTTTATTTGGGAATGCTCTGGGGGACTGAGAAATGACCTGCGTGTCTCCCAGGTTGTTTAAAAAAAAAAAAAAAAAAAAAAAGTGTTATTGTTAGTCAATGTGTGCATGAACACATCAAAGCCTAAAGCAAATGCTGCATTTCAAAAAAAAAAAGGTGTGGGGTAGAGCAGGGGATGTCAAGGATTGTTTCTGAGTAATGCAGGACTGTTTGGGATGCCAATACAGCATTAATTCAGAGAGGGTAATTCAGCCATTTTCTTTGGTCTACCTTATAGGCAAAGTTAGTGCTCTGCTATTTTCCCCTGCCCTGCTCCCAAAAGCCTGGGGTAAAATCCCATTAACAGTCATGGACTTTGTGCTCCTCTAGAACAGTGACCTGACTTCCACTTCACAGCCTTTTATGGCCCCTTTTTGCACTTGATAGGATGCTGCTAGACTGCTACGTCCATGCATGAACCTCTTTGTGGTCTGCATATTTTTTGGTCAATTGGGACCTAAGAAGAGAGAGAACGAAGATTCGTCCACCTAGGCAAGGACTTCTGATTTCATTACATACAAGAATGTGTTGGGGAAGGTACAAGAAAGCAATTCCTACAACCAATGATAATTTACCTAGGTGTATGTTGGTACATGTGGACTTTGGTTCGGTTGGTCTAAATATAACATCTGCACATACACGCATATGTTGGGGTTTAATCAGGACAACACTGGCAGGCCCAACCTAAGTTAGTTAATAAACTGACTAGCTGAACTAACTGAGATCAGGAACAGGTTGGCCTGATCTGTTGAACATTTGCACACCAGGGGTGTGCAAAGTGGGTCCTTTCCTTTCGGAATAGGATTCGGCCCGAATCGCACAGTGATTCAATTAATTGATTTGGATCACTGTCCCTGATTTGATTTGGCTGAATCCGAATCTGAAGATTCGATGCTGATTTGGACATAGACATAGCTTTAAATGTTTTTTCAACATACCTCGAGGTACCAGTGTGGCTTTTGAACTCTGAGATGCTGGGGGGCATGGAGCATCCCACAAGAGTGCAGGGGGATCCCCCATGTGCTCAGTGGCAAACTCAGAAGTGGATCAGAAGTACTTCCGGTCCAGTTCTGGGTCTGCTGGGGAGCACGCGGCCCGCCCCCTCCCCCAGCTTGGCAGTCGGCCATGGAGGGACCCTGGGTGCCCCCCCAGACCCAGGGGGCACCAGTTGCTGAGCTGGGGAGAGGCATGGGGGTAGGGCCTGCGTGCTTCCTGGCCACTGAATTGGGCTGAATCTCCGCAAAATTGAATCAGGGACCGAAGCTTCACACAGCCCTACTGCACACATCCAGAGCCCAGCTTGCTCACCCCAGACCTGGGGCTGCAGTCTTTCTTCCCCATCCTGACCAGGCTACTTCTAGCCCCCAGATCCCTGCATGCCCAGGTGGACAACTCCTGCAGACCTGTCCTTTGTCCCCTCTGCCCCCCCACCCTGATTTCCTTGCACTGAGGTCCCAGCACAGCTCCTAGTACTGGTGAACATCTGTACATGATGCTCCCAATCTCTGATCATACTGCTTAAAATTAGTCTTGTGGTCATAGAATGGGTGCAGCAAATTTCTGCACCCCTGCATTTGTGGGAGGGAGGGTTGTGCTGCAGAAAGGATTCAGAACAAAAAGGGTTAGCTTTAGGATCTGATTATATCACTGTAGTGAGCTACAGTCCATCCCAGTGACTGATTAGATGGCACCTAGCTTAAGGATTTCTCTTAGTAACAGATGGGACAAAAATACATAGCATAGGAAACCTGTGTCAGTGGTTAAACCAACTACTCTTTGGTTGGGCTAAGGAAGAAATTGCCTATTCCTTTTGTGAATTTTATCCCCTGCTTTTGAAACATTGAGTTTAGTAACTGTCAAAGATATAGTGCTAGAGTGGAGGGGTCACTAGCCTGATTTGGTATGACAGGTTCCTCCATATGTATCAGCAGTAGGACTGATAATACTGGCCCTCAGAAATTGGAAACATGGAAAGATTTTTTTTTTTTCTGGCTAGCTGCTTTGAACAGAAGTGTATGCTAAAGTTCAGGTTTTTTTTCTTACTCTTTTGAACAGTGTGAATGTCAAAACTTTTCAGAAGTGTTTGATGTACATTGGAGTCAGAATCTGCTTCTTAAAACCCTTAACTTGCTTTGCTTGCCCACCGCTCCTTATATGTCCATTACATTTGAGAACTTTTTGCAATGATGTAAGAGTGGAGCAGAGAAAAGTAGCTAATTTTCTCTCTTGTCTGTACAGTATCCATAGCTTCAGTTTTTCTTTTCTTTAAGACCTGTTAATGTACACACACTTATAGATCAAATTATACACAACTTCTACATTAGAAATACTGTAATAAAGTTAAGATCAGTTCTATCAGATTAGGAGTCAGACTCCATTCTTTACCTACAGCCCAGAGAGAGCCGTAGTCCCTTCCTTGCTACTGTCCTTGCATGAAGAAGGACTTGCATTCAGCTATGTTGGCTGGAAGGTGGGGAGGTGGAGCTCAGTCTTCACTCGTACCCCATCTAGTTATGAAGCAACATGGGCACCAGACAGCTTTCCCTTCAATAGGTGCCCCGGGGTAGGTAGCTGGTAGGAGGGCTACAAGTCAAGTTGGACTCTAGTTTTAGTATTCTTCGGTTTCTGATGGAATTGCTGTTCTGCCAATGTTTTAAAAATGTTTCCTGAAAAATAAAGTGTAAGATACCTTAAATGACCGTATCTCAGAAATATGCTGAGTGGTATGGAATTTATTAAGCTCTCATTTCTTTGCATGTGCGTTCGTTTTTTTACGCCCAGCTTTTACTGAGTTCCAGCCAATATATAAAAATCATGTTTCGGTTCCTTTTTGTAATTGAATTTTAATTATTTAAGTGTTTAATAAAAAAAAATGATGGTAAGTATCTGACTTTTCTTAAAGGAGATATTTTAGTTTAATAATGTTTTCTTGGAAGTACTGCTGGGTTATATATACTTATTGTAATTTCCTGACCTAATGTGAATAACTTGGCAGATATTATTGTTCCAAAGATTGGAACAATCTTTCCTTCTTAACATTTGAACAAAGATGGATTTTCCCATAATAACTGTATTAAACATTCATAAACAATAATATTTTGTTTGTTATGAGTGGTATGCTTTAAATTACGTTTAAAGTGTCTGAAAATAATTTATCACCTAGGTCTCACTAGGGGAAAAAGCAGTGAAACTCGCTCTTGAATTTTCTATGAGGCCAGCACCATTTTGCAATACCATCTAAAAGGTGGCTTAGAACAACTAAATCTCAAGTGTCCTGAGGTACTGTGCTCTCTCGCTTGCTCATGTGTGCACATGTGCGTGCGTGTGTGTGTGTGTATTTCTGATGCCCTTGACTTTGTGGGTATTAAAGCTTTGCTTTCTCTACCAAGTATCTTAATTCCCTTGACCTTCTGAGTGTTTTAAAGGTGTACTTTCCCAGCATGTCTATTATGGTTTCAATAAAAAAGTTTTATTTTAACTGGTTAGGAGGGAGGGGGCAATAGTATGTTACTATTTGTCCCAAATGCTACTTTTTGCTAAGAACATAAAGCCATGTTAGGAAAATCATAGAGACAATTCATATAATTATCCCTTTTGATGTCCTGCCAGAACAGTGATGCTTTGTTACACAAAGAGTGTAAGCAGAAAGTATGTAGATACTCATGTGGCCACACCTCCTACAGTCCCTATGAACCTCCCACATACTTAGAAATAGGAACAGCAGTATCCATCTTTGTTCCTTTCTTCATGAGCTCTTTCTTTAAACACAGACTCTGATGCTGGGAAGTATCTGCAGGCAGAATTTATAACGCTGTTTGTCTGTAATTTCCAGCTCATACTTGGGTTTCTGATTCAACTACCATTGAAGTCAATGGGAATCGTTCAGTTGACCCAATGGGAGATGGGTTTAGCCCTCTATGCCCTATAGACTATTCAGGTCCATAAATCCCGAAGAGTGCTGTGTTTTAGTGCAAGGAATGCTGGAAGTACTTGGGTTTTCATAGAATCATAGTGTCAGGGGCTGGAAGGGACCTTGCAGGTCATTGGGTCCAGCCCCCACTGCTCTAGGCAGGAAGACAACTGGGGTTAGGTGACCCCAGCGAGGTGACTATCCAGTCTCCTCTTGAAAACCTCCAGGGTAGGTGACGGCACCACATCTGGAGGGAGTTTATTCCACAGTCTGGACACCCTGTCCCTTAACTTGGTGTCGTCCACAAACTTGACCAGCGAGCTTTTCACTCCCCATCCAAATCATTGATAAAGATGTTGTAAAGCACCGGTCCAAGCATGGACCCCTATGGGACACCACTGGCCACTTCACGCCAAGATGACAAGGATCGGTTCATGAGAACTCTCTGGGTCCTCCCATGCAGCCAGTTTCCCACCCAGTGAACTGTCGAGCAGTCCACAATCTTAGTGGGGTGTTAGTGATCACAGCTCTTTCCCCCCTGGGTACCACAATATGCTGTGCTAATGGGCCTGTTAAAATAAAAGACCGTCTAGGCAAGGTACGGTTTCCCCCGCTTCATATGGCAGGTTAAGTTCAGCAGATGAAAACAGCTATATTTGTTGCACGTGATTTTTTGAGCGAGACAAAATTTGGACTGAAGAGTTCAATGAAGTAAGGCTGAGCCTAGATTCCTGCTCCCCGAGTCTTTTTGCAGGCACCTTCACCATCAATGCTGTTGGCGGTCTCTCTCTATTAGTTAATGAATTTTGTTCCAGATCATATTAGCACCTATGATATTTGCTGGCTGAACATGTGCTGCAGCAGAGAAGCTGGATGTCAGGCTCCTAAGATCTTGCTGTGTAAAAGCAGAGGATTGAGTGCCTGGATGGCAGTGGCACATAGGGCAGTGACAGTGGCTGTGTTGCCAGCAGTGCACCAATGACTGGGCCAGCAGTGCAACTGCTGCTATTTTTACACACACGGATTAATGCCCCAGCCCTCTCCCCTTCATTAAACGGCTGTGTAAAGAATAAAGTGTTGAGTTTTGCATTATCGCTCAGACAATAGACTCCTCTGTTGGATACATGAACATGATGCAAGGATACTGTCAAGCCCCTCTCTGGTTTCTCCTTCTCTTTGGATGGAAATAGCCCCCACAAACCTTCCAGAAGACTACTGTCTTAGTCCAAGCACCCTTCCACAAGGAGCTCTGGGAAGATCAGCTTCATGGCATGCAGCAGGAGACTCCAGTTTTTTCTGTGCACTTATTCTGTGGCCACCCACTTCTGTGTCGCAGAATCACCATGGTTTGGCTGCTTGCTGCCTTTCATATCACTGCAATGACCCTGCATGAATTGCAGACCATAGGCATATGCCTGGCCTTTGCGCTTGTGTTCATAGGAAACTTTTAAACCGAATATTTGCATGTGGTTCAGTGTCAGCTTAGACTCTTTCAACCACATTGTCCAAACTGTGCTCTCAGTTACACCAGTGAACTCATTTATACTTCCACTGATACAAGAGCTTTGGCCCTTTTATGTACTCTACTCAGTGGGATGTCTTTGAACTATATGTAAGCCTGGGGTTTTCTCCCAAAGAAGGGGCTTCACATCTCATCTCTCTTATGGCAAACTAATAGAAAAATATTCTTCTTTCATATTTCACCATGCATAAAAAAAACCCCCAAAGCTGTTTTCTATTATAGCCTGTGGACTTCAGATTCCAATCATGCTCATAACATTTCATCAGTGCTCTTTTGTTTAAAGAAATTGGCTTTTGTTTCTTCAAGTTCAGTCATGTATTGTTTACGCTGCTTTCACTCCGGCTTTGTTTAATTAAAAACACAGTGCAGTAATTTAATGAGCAAGGCTCATCCAGTTATTTTTGATACCCCATGATAACCAGGGAATGAGAAGCAGTAAGCCTAAATAGGAGTGGTGTGGACCTATGCTATCAGGGACATTAAGTACTCCCAAGCAAGGTCACCCTTGCTAGTAATATTAGGGGGTGACAAATTTGACTAACAGGGCCATGATTTACCAACCAGAAATGATGACATGTTGGTGAAGTTTGAGCATCAATCTTCATCTGAATAGCAAGAAGAATGCTAAGCTGCGTGCTTGACTTCAGCTGACACGCACGTGAAGGTTCAATGTTTTTAACAGTCTGTCTTTTTTTTTTTTTTTTTTTTTTCAGCCTTTTGTTGCTTTTTTGTTTTGTGTCCAGGGAAACTATTGTTCTTGTACACAATCATAGAAGTTACAGACAAATATACTAATAAGTTCCTTGTAGGCTGTTCCCCTGTCAGCACTGAATTGCTTTCTATGTGTTTGGTTTCTTGAGTCAGGATTTTAGTGATTCAATTATGCAACTTTCACCTCTTCTCTCATAAGACTCTGTTGTATTCTAGCACAAAGTGATCTGCTGTAATGGGGAGGGCCAGCTGAATTAGGTTTTGGGGAGCCTGAGTTTCATTCCTGTTGTTGCGATAACATCACCTCCATTTCCTAAGTAGATTGGGCCATGTTCAGGTAGGTGTCAGACATACAGCAGACACTACTTGTCTCATATCTTATCATCTAAACCAGACTTAATGAGCGGGGGGAGACAAATGAACAAGCTGAAGTGGGGTTAAGAGTAGTTAACCATTATATATAAGGGTGAAGTTACACTTTGGCCATGCTATGGGCACTTAAAATGCAAGCATGCACATGTTAAAGCTCGGCAGCTTATGCTAAGTGCCCTCTGAGCATTTCAAAGTCACAGCATTTCAAACAAGGGTTAACTCTAGGCTGTGCCCTTGCTCATGTTAGGGAAATTTCAATATGCTTTACAGAAATAAAACAAGCAATTTGCAGTCCTTCAGCATGACAGGATGCTCTGCTCCCTGCCCCTGCACTCTAAGAGTAGGGATTGAGCCCAGGTGTCCTGTCTCCCAGCCACATCCCTGCTCACCAGCCCTCTAGTATTCAGTCAAGAAATGGTATGAACCCTTAGCATATGACTACTCATGGCATGTTCTAACTTGAACACTGCTTTAATATTCCACAGATTTCTGTGGTCTAGGTCGGGGTGGCCAACCTGAGACTCTGGAGCCATGTGTGGCTCTTCCATTTGGACTCTGGTTATGGTGTGCTTGTGCAAAGTTTCAAGGAGATGCATGTTAACATCTGAAGAGCCGCATGTGGCACCGGAGCCACGGGTTGGCTACCCCTAGTCTAGGTGCAATGTGTAACTTCACCCCAGAGAGTATGTCAAAGCTTAGCTAGCCAGCAGTAGTGATAGCACCTCTCCATTTGCTTAGATAGTGTTAAATTGTACATGCAGCATGCATTACAAAAAAGAGGAACTTGAAAGAGGATATGGTAGTTGCTTTTCCTGGCACTGGCCTGCTTTTGTTTGTAGAGAGTCAATTTACCTCTCTTTTTCTGGGTTCAGTAAGAACCCTCCTGTATGAAGTACTTCAAGATCCATGTCTGAAAAATACCATATGTCATCAAAACAAAGTTAGTAATAGATCTGGCTTTCAGGAAGCTGTTCAAGTACATGAGAGAGAGAAATGGCACAATGCAAATGATGGCTGGAGACCTGAGGGAGGAAGCTAAAAAGAAGATATACTGAATACAAGGGTGTAAGCTGATGAGAGGATGTTGAACAAGCCAGTTGCTCACTGTTCATATTGACAACATAGGCAGATCTGGGGTTTTGTAAAGAGGGGTGTGGGATCACTGACCACTGCTGCAAGGGCGACCTCATGCACACGTGCCTCAGCCTCCCTCTCCATTGGGATTGGCAGACCACATCACAGAAGCAGCAGCCAGAGCCTTTTTTTACATCTACATATTAATGTGCAGCAATAAACTCAAGCATGTATTGTGTTGGAGATTATTACTTCTGAGCACTGTGTTTATGCATGCACCCTGGACCACAGCAAGCTGAGCCAAGTTGGAGCAGCCCTGACTGGCGGGGGACCTGGGGGGCCAGCGTGCCAGCCTGGGACTGATTCGACCCAGCCCAACATGCTGGAGAGGGGCTGGCTGGGGCATGAGGGTGCTACAGTGCAGCACTAGTGGGCAGGCAACCCTTGTCCTGAAGCACCCTCATGCCCCAGCCAGCCCCGTCAGCATCTACACATGCACTGCTGAGGCAGAGTTAATTAGTAAATGCAGAGTATTTACAAGCACTAACTTATGGCAGAGTTAATTAGTTTACTCTGTCCTGATAGCACTGCAAGGGTAGATGCTGAGAGGTTTACTGCAGAGCTAATTGGGCAACTCTGTAGTACATGTCTTGTGTAGGTAGACATAACCAGAATCACATAAAAATCCTGACTTGCATCCACCCTGCCCCTGTTATAACACCCAGTCCCTCCCCCTGTATGCTCAGTAGCACACCCCTCCCCCAGCTGTCCCTGGTGACCTGGAGGGTAAGGTCCAAAGCTGCTCCTGCCCCACTCCAGTTGGGCTGCATGGGGAGCCAGGTTCAGCTGGCCGGCACCAGCAGCAGTGAATATGTTCCTCTTCCCTGGGCCTGCTCCTAAGTTAAGAGGGAACAGTCGGGGGGACTGGGCTGGGATGGAGAACCCACCACTACTGTTGCTCTTGCTGCTGTCCCCAGCTTCCCACGCAGCCTGGCTGGAGTGGGCCAGGAGTGGCTCTGGAGAGCCACTGCCCCAGGTCGGTCAGGACAGTGCCAGCAGCAGGCACAAGGGAGGGAACAGGAGGAGAGAGGACATGCCACTGAGCACAGAGGGGAAGGAGGGATTCTTTCCTGCTTCAGGGACTTAAAAATAATCTCCCTGGCTGCTGCCCCTGCAGAACGCTCTGAAAGTGGAGGTGGGGGGACGACAGCCGTTTTAGATTGGGTTAGTAACTCAATCACTTTACAGCAAAGGTCCAGGCCAGATTACTCCAATACAGATACTCATCCAGTTCCTTACTTTATTTTCTTCCATCTACTCGGAAGAATAAATATGTTTTCTCTCAATTCACTGAGAGAATCAATGATTGCAGCACAAAGAACCATGGGAGGTGTGCCTACAAGATCTAGCACAAATGAGTACAGCACCAGTGTAGACTCAGGCACAGCTTTTCAGTGTGGCTGCTCACACCCAGGCTAGGTATCCCAGGTATTCAGACTAGTCACCCAAACTAACTCTGCAGTGAAGGCCTGCAGAGTACATTTTTGATCGAGTTTCAGGCTTTTAAACTAATCCAGAATAAGCAGGTAATCAGAGATCTGGAATGACCACACCTCTTCTGCAACACAGCCATAACCCTAATACCGAAAGATGTGAAATATGCACAGGGACCTGCATGCCTATTCTGCATATCCCTCCCATGACAGAAGAAAGAGTGAGTCTATAGCAGATTACGCAAAAAGCAGGAGGGATTTTGGCATGGCCACTTGCCTATCACAAAGGGATGTTCATGTGCAGAAATGTTTTGCAGCCCTTTGCAGTCGTCCACCTGACCTCCTGCACCACAAAGCTGGGAAATGTACTTGAAAAAGAACAAATTAACAGTGTCAGCCCAAGGCATGCGTTTTCTAAAAGATCTCTTGGAACCCCTCATCTGGCTAGGATGATGCCAGCATGAGCCATGAGCTATTTCTTCTTAGAAGTTTACATAATTTCAGAGTAAAGTTTGTGACTTTTTAATTGCATGGAACAGATTGAATTTAAGTGTTTATAAATAGAGCAATGGAACTTTCCATTCCCATTTAGTTGCATCTACCCAGGATTACCATTCATTAATATTATTTATTTGGAGGCTAAAGAGTCAGTAATATTGTGTAATTGGAATTGGCTGTAAGGGGATGACCTAAGAGACGGAGCAGTTGTATTAATTAAATAGTTAGGAGCCTGCCTATTGGTACTTATTACTTTCTTTCCAGTTCCTTCTCTCTTCGCTGTTCCTTAAGAAATGGTAGCTTTGCTTCGTTGTTTATTAAGAGCATGTCCTATTGCTCGCCCATTCCTAGTGATCTAGGAATCTCCAATAGGAATGAATTTGTGAGCCAAACAACAGTGACTGGGTTCAGAAAAAGTTTTGGGTTACATTGGTTAAATTTGGAAGGTATTAACATAGCAATAAGCAAAAAAAAAAAAAATGGATACGTAGTAGAACATAAAATATGGATATGAAGTAGGCATAAAATCTTGCATAAATTATGGTGTTTAAAATTGGAAACAGAAAGACACTAGCATGTAAAAAAAATGGAAAGAATCATTCGAGAAGTTAGTGATTTGAATGCTTTAATAGTTCATGGTTTCTAATATCTCATGTCAATCTGTATTTTATATGTTCTTTCAAAACAGCATTTTAACCAGCAGGGGCAGTAATTGATGTAGGTCAGTCTGCTGGATGGTTAATTGATGGATAAAGAAAAAAAATGCATACAGCGGGACAAGTAGAATTTTTTAACTTCCTTTACAATAACACACAATTGTAGAAGTTGGTTAGTTTTTTCCCAAATTTAAGTCCTACCACAAAGACCCCCTTCTATAATTTTATTTGTAGCGATTGTAAGTTTTTTGAAATACAATAAAATGTACTTATTTATGGGATTATAACATAAATAATCTATAATACATAAGATGGCAGTGAGTGGGCAACCATCAATCCTCTGGATCATGGTGTGTATGTAAGAGGTCTTGTCAGATGTCTGATGAGACTGTTTGCTGATAAGCCCAATGCGAGAGCAACACAAGATGGCAGTTAACAATAATTTAAAAGGGTAATAATGCATTGGAGTTTGGGAAGTCATAACTGGTTTTGAATTAATTTCTCAAAATTCACCAGGGGATAAAAAAATTGTTAATAATGCAGATATAATTGAAACGATCACTCCAAGGGCACGAATTAGCAGTTCTCAGCCTTCATGCACACGGTCTTCAGAGATTTGCTTTTTCTTCTCCCACTGAGATTCCCATCTGTTCATTCCCCACCACTGCCAGCTTCTCAGAGTTATCATAACAGACCTAGTGATTATGGATACATTTCCTCAAATTATGAGTCATAAGTATAGCCTACTACAGCTTTACCAGAAGGATGATATCAGTTTTGGGCCAGCTGGCAGCATGCTTGGGGGAGGATTTGTTAGACTGCATCTCTATTCAAATGCCATGAAAACGGAAGAAAAATGGAATAAGTAGGTAGAGACAGACTGAGCCAGATGACTCCTGGTGAGAAGTTCAGAAAGAAGTTAGTCACAAAGATACAGCTTAGGTGGAATTGTGGGATAGTGTTGGAGGACTAGTAGCACAGGGACTTGATTAGCCTGTGCTCTAACAGCAAAGTATCTGCTGGCTTGGACATTCTTTATGGACAAAAGCAGGGGTGGGGCAACACTCATGCTACTTGCAAAAGCAAACGTACCCTTCAATTAAGGAGAAAATTTATTGCATAGATGTGCACCATACATGCAATCCACTGCAATTAAATACAGGCAGTCCTCTGTGTACAACGCTTCGAGTTACACTGTTTCGCACTTACAACATTTATAAATTGATGTCCTGCTTCAACTTTATGACGTCAGTTTCAACTTTACAACACTTGATCTGATGTGACGCCACGCCAGCGAACACGTTCGCTGCATCGCCCATCACCCTGGAGAACGTCTGTCCAAACTTCCCTGGATGCTTTCTTTAAGAAAGCAGACGAGACTCCAGAAGAACCTGCAGCCAAGACTCCTGAGAAGAATCCATCCAAGAACCCTTCAAAAAGTCCAGCCAAGTCACCTCAAAGAAGTCCTTCCAAATCAATATGATTGCTATTTACAATATAGATACATTAATGTAGCTATGTTACTCATCTATAATTGATTGAGTACAAAATTCTGGGGTATTTTGGGTGCAAATAGGGTATCAGGCCTTGGTTCAGGAACCAATCCCCGATTTATGACATTGTTTCTTATGAGAAAATTGGTTCCAAGTTGCAACGTTTTGACTTAAGACGCGGTTTTCAGGAACCAGTTGTGTCATAAGTCCATGGACTGCCTGTATTGGAAGTCCATCACCCTTGGACCCACTCCTTTTTCACTCTCTCCTGCTTTGTGTCTGCTGCCTTTGTAGCCCTGCACCCAAAATTTTCCCACTGGCACTTGAAAGAGCAGAAGGATCTAAATCAGGGATGGGCAAAATATGGTCCACAGACCGGATTTGGCCCTCCAGACACTTTCATCCAGCCCTCGGTGCCCCCCAACAAATTGCACCCTGCCCAGCCCTTCTGCCCACGAGGGTGGGAGTGAGGCGCCCACATGTACAACCCCCACAACATACCCTATTGGGCCTCGCATCCACTCTTCTGGGTGGAAGAGCTGTGCCCAGCCAACAGCTTCCAGGAGGGGCTCCTGCTGCAGCCAGAACCTGCTCACTCCAGGCACCAGGTGGGAAGCTGGGGGGTGGGGGGGTGCAGTGGCAACTTGGCAGAAGCGGGAGCACAGCATGGCACCTGCACCCAGAAGTGCAGTGGGAGTGTGAAGCTCAGCTGGGCTGGGTGTGGGTGGGGGCATGTAGGGACCTCCCACACACTTCCCACATGGTGTGCAGCCCCAGCTGCCAGCAGCAGCAGCAGGCGGGAGGTCAGGGTGCCCATGCCTGGCACAGGTGTCTGGCGAGGCATGGCTCTGGCCAGGTCTGTGTCGGGGGAGGGAGTGCAGCCTGCCTTATCATCCAGGCTCCACACCATGCACCTGCAGCGCCAGCACTCGCAGCAGGGAAAGCCATGCACTAGAGCCTATTGCCTCCACCGCTCCCTGCTGCACAGGTCCCCACACTCTGCCAGTAGTCGGGGGAGCCCTGTCCCCTGCTTCCTTGCAGGGTCTAGCTTCCCCTGTGGGAATGCAGGAGCTGCAGGCGCATGGCGTGGCATGGAGTTTCTGTGATAGAAATGGCCAGTGCTGCAATGGGGCCAAGGAGTGCAACCCCACGCAGCCTGCCTGGCTGCTTCTATCACAGGGGCGGCAAGCTGCATGCCTACAGCTCTGTACTCACAGTGGGGAATCCCCGCACTGGACTTGGCAGGGAAGCAGCAGGCAGGGCTCCCCTCCACTCCTGGAGGAGTGCGGGGACCTGCGCAGCAGGGAGTAGGGGAGGCAGTAGGCTCCAGTGTGGGGCTTCCCATCACTGTGAGTGCTGGAGCTGCAGGCAAGCAGCACGAGCCCCAGTGGTAGGGCAGGCTCTGTTCTCTTCCCCCCCATGCAGTGCTGGCCACAGCTGTGCCTGCACTGGGCATGAGTGCCCTGACCTCCCCGCTTGCTGCTGCTGCCAGGCAGCAGGGGCTACATGCCATAAGGGGAATGTGTGGGGGGGTCCCTACACCCCCCCACCATCCCTCACACCCCACACAGCCACACCCTGCCCCCACAACCCTCATCAACATGCACCCCCTGCACCCTCTCACAACCCCCCCACACCCCACCATATGCGCACACACACAATATAAAAGAGTAACACTTTATTTTTGAGTTATTATGCAATCCCTTCTATATACAGTACACAATCGCAAGGAATGACAAATATTTTTTGTAACAAAATTAAAGTATATTATAGTAGGTATTTGACTTCTAGTGTATAATTTGGGTTTTTTTCTCGTTTTAAAATGGCAGCCCTCCTCCCAAAAGGAGTTTTGGGGGCTGGGCAGCAAAGGGGAGGGACTTCCAGTGGCAAAGGTCAGGGGTTAGGGGGCAGGGCTTCTGGTCCCAATGTGGTGACCAGGGGGTGGGACTACCTATGCAGCCCCTGATAGCTCGCCAAAATGTGTTAAGCGGCCCTCTGCCCAAAATATTTGCCCGCCCCTGATCTAAGTGATATGACCTTCTAGCAGCCTCACACTGCCTGCGTGTCCTTCTACTCATACCAGTGCAAATGAAGAGCAGTTCCATTTAAGTCAGTGAAGTTAAACAAGTGCATTGGGAATCTGGCTCGTGGTGCCAGCGCACCACACATTCGAGCTTACTCGAGTGCCCTGATTATTTTACTGATTATGAGATAGCATACAAAACTAGCACACAGCTCTCTCCACTGGCCTTCCCAGTACCTCTCCGAACCTTACACCACGCTTGCAAAGACTTGAATTCTTTCACCAAAGGGTGTTCCTTACTTCCCTTTCTCACCAGCTGACCAGCTTTCTTTCTCCAACTGGCTTTAAACACACCCAGGAGAGAGGCTGTTTGCAGATCTTATTGAGCCATTAAGGGAAATAAGGAGAACAAACTCCTCTCTAGAGATTCAAATTGTGGAGCCAGTATATAGCCAGAGGACATTGGCTGTATGACAAGAAAGTCTGCATAGGAAGTAGAAATCTTTTCTTCTAGCTGTCTATAGATCTTTAAATGGTTGCTACTCAACTGTTGCTATGGTAACGTTAGCCACTCTCCAGATGTCCCTCCTGCATTTTCTGTAACTAGGTGGATCTACTAACCCTGGCTCACCCTCACCCAAGAAGTGAATAATTATACCCATATGCACATCAAACACCTGCACAGCCGCAGTCCCCATGCTTCACCAGAGTCTTTCCTCTCTGACATCCTGCCTGCTTTCCCTGTGCAGTAACACTGAAAGTCCACTCTGATGCTTAATGTGCTGAAATGCTTTGCTGGATTGGAGCCAGCTTTCATTTTTCAGTCCCTGCAAAAGGGATCTGGGAGGACTTCCCCAGCTCTCTTAAATTAAAGCCAGTTTTTCCTTTTTTTCCCCCAGTGTGTGTACACCATATTAGCCACTATATATCTAATGTGATCTTCCATTTGGAAGTTTGCTGAAATTAAAAGGCTGCATGAAAATGGAAAGGAGGCAGGTTTATCAGCATTAATCATAGTTTGTAATGCAAAACTAGATTGCAACATATTATTAGGACAAAGGCATGTCTCTCAATTTGAATGAGTGTTTCTGCCAGAATTTCACAATCCCGATGAAAGTGGGCACTAATAATGGGCGGACAGTTATAATAATAACATAACATCCTATAATAAAAAAGCATAATAACCTCTCAGGGAGATGGGACACTTTGTTTTCTTCCTTCAGAGAACAGGGATGCTTGGATTGTTAAAGAAAAAAGATGGTAATAAGCAGGATGTTAGATAAGCAGGTTTTATTACTACACTGAATTGTTAAGCCCGTAGCTAGATTTGCCATGCTCTGAAAAGCTTTGCTAATGTAATCTAATGGAGGAATAGCAACCCAATTATGGTTTTCTGGGACACTGAGTGAATTTCTTTGATTTAAAAGAATGCAAAATTGACAGCAACACCATTAAATCCACCCCCCACCTCCTTATATGACTTTCAGTGTGGCTGTGGGTCCAGTTGAGTGAGTTTTATCCAGTCTCTCTTGCTGTATCTAGCTATGCTAGTTTGGACGCATCTACACATCACCCTACAGTGACATAGCAATGCATTACATCACCATACGGCATGCTATGGTGATGTAGCAATCACGTGTGTCGACACATGATTGCTAGCTATGTTGCCATACCAGCACACTCCCAGGTATAGCATACCAGCACACTCCCACTATGGCAATATAGTGGGGAAATCTAGCCATGCGCTGTGCTTAGTACTTCCAAAAGGAAGTACTAAAGCATGACGCCTTAGCAATATTTCCATATGGTGACATGTAGATGCACCCTTTGGGTTTCAGCTGGTTTCATTTATGTTTTTGCTCTTCATCACTCTGTGACTCATCTACATGTGAAATTAATGCAATTGAATAAACTCTCTGGTGCCCCCAGGCACAGTCTTTACACATGTACCCTGGATTGCAGTACAGGACCATAGGGCAGAGCAGCCCCAGTTGATAGGGGATCCTGGGGATCAGTCTGCCAGCCCAGGGATGCTCCAACCCAGCTCAACATGCTGTGGAGAGGCTAATTGGGGCATGAGGGTGCTCCAGTGTTAGACTAGCTGGCAGGCAGCCCCTGCACTGAAGCACCCTCATGCCCCAGCTAGCCCCATCAGTGTCTACACGTGTATTGCAGTGGAGTAAATAACTCCCCCATAGGATAGTACTTGTGTCATAGATTCATAGATGCTAGGGTCGGAAGGGACCTCAACAGATCATTGAGTCCGACCCTCTGCCTAGGCAGGAAAGAGACCCCAGCCAGATGCCTATCCAGGCATCTCATGACCCCAGCCAGATGCCTATCTGGCCTTCTCTTAAAGACCCCTAAGGTAGGGGAGAGCACCACCTCCCTTGGAAGCTCATCCCAAATTTTGGCCACCCTTACTGGGTATCTGGTAGTACTTGCTTATGGCAGAGTTAATTAGTTTACTCCATCCTAATAGCACTGCATGTATAGAAGGTGACATTTTACTGTGGGGTTAATTAGTCAACTCAACAGTAAATGTTTCATGTAGATGCATCAAGTTTGTATTAGGGATGCCCATCTGTAGGATTCCTTACCTGAGTATATTCCCAAGATCCCTTTATAGTTTATTTATAGAGAACCTACCATTATTCACCCCCACCCCAAATGTATCAAATAAGACCCAGGATAACTCCGGTATCCTGCTTCCGAGTGTGGCCAGGATCAGAAGCCTCAGAGGCATGTCCAGGATACTCCTCAGTGGATATGAGGGATGATATTAAAAGCGAACTTGCAAAGTTTGCTGACAACTCCAAACTATGGGAGAGTGTGGTCACGCTTGAAGACAAGCTGGCAATACAGGCTGACCTAGACAGGCTCACGATGTGGGCAGACCTCAACCTGATGTTGTTTAATACAAAGCAATGTGAAGCGCTCCATCTGGGGAGAAATAATCCACAGCACACTTACAGGCTCGGCAGTGCTACACTTGCTAGCACCACATCTGAATAAGACCTGGGTGTCGTGATAGACAACAAAATGAACATGAGGCACCAATGCGATGCCGTAGCTGGCAGAGCTAATCAAATGCTGGCATGCATCTACCGAGGCATCTTGAGCAAGGCAAAGGATGTCGTGCTCACTCTCTACTCGGCCTTGGTGAGACCGCAGCTGGAGCACTGCGTCCAGTTCTGGGTGCTGCACTTCAGGAAGGATGTGGAGAAGCTCTAGGGAGTCCAAAGGAGGGCCACATGCATGATTAGAGGACTAGAGACCAGATCATATGAGGAGAGGCTGAAAGACTTGGGGCTGTTCAGCCTGGAGAAGGCAAGACTTAGAGGGGACTTGGTGGCAGCTTATATCAGGGGAGTACATCAGGGCCTGGGGGAGCATCTCTTCACCAAGGCCCCCAGGGGAGGACAAGAAATAATGGGCACAAGCCGATTGAGGATCATTTCAGGCTAGACATAAGGAAAAACTTCTTTACAAGTCAAGTACAGAGGGTTTGGAACAGGCTCCCCCCTCTGCCCCCGGAGCAATCTTCAAAAAGTGTCTTGATGCTCATCTTGTTGTGGTAATCTGATCCCAGCAGTCTTGCCTGCCCAAGTGCAGGGGAGCTCAACCCGATGAGCTATAAGGTCACTTCCAGCCCCTAACAACTATGAATGAGTTCACTATGAGTTCACTAATGGTAGTCACTGCATAAAAATTTACCCTCCGAGCAACAATTTCATCTAGTGATTGCAGGCAGGGACCATAATTCCTTCTTAAAATAAGGTTGTTAGTTTTCTGCTTCTGCCCCACAAGACACAGTTAGTTACCCACATACATCTTTCTACATACTCTGTACAGAATCCTGCATCCCTGTGCAAGTTATCTGTGTGGATTGAATCTGAAACCTCACGATTTAAACACATGTGCTTCAGCCGCCCGAGCCTGAGACCGATGCAGCCTCATCAACCTTTGTATGTGGCCTGGTCCTCACAGTAGAAGGAGGTAAGCAGTGGGGCCCACAAGAGTCTGTTGGGCCCTGTGCTATTTAACATATACATAAATTATTCTGAAAGAAGGGTTAATAGTTAAGTGGCAAAGTTTGCAAGTGACACCTTTATGACGCTCAACCTTTATGCCCTGCAAGCTAGATGAGCAATAGTGCTTGGTCTGTTGGTGGGACTGATGCAGATGGGCCAGTGGTAGGGTCTGAGCCAGCCACATAGAGGGAGGCAGGAAGTAACCCAGCCCCAATGCAACTACATAGGGGAGGGGGTGGCCCAACCCCAACCTGGTCCCATGGTGGGAGGGGGTATGGCCCAGCCCCAATTTGGCCATGCAGGGCTTGGCTATTTGGCAGTGAGGGAGGGGTGGCAGCATACTGCTCCCGCACCATCATGTCATGGCATGTGGGGAGCCAGAAGCCATGGCTCCATGGTCCAGGGGTTGAGCACCCCTGCTTTAGAGTAGTAACCCTCTCCCCTCCCCCCTCCCCAAAAGCTGACTCTAAACAACTGGATAGATATCATAATAAAAGTGAATGGGGAAATAAAATGGCTGATGAAGTTCATTGCTAAGTGCAAAGTAATCCGTGGGGGAAAAGTAGCCCAAAATGTACATGTATAAAGATGAGCTTTACATTAATTGCTACTATTCAAGAAAGATTTTGAAAATATTGTAGATAGTTCTCCGAGAACAGTAGCCCAATGCTCAGCAGAAGTCAAAAAGGCAATAAAATGTTAGGAATGATCAAGAAGTTACTCGAAAGCAATATAAGGTCATACCACTTTGTAAATCACTCGTATATCCACACCTTGAGCACTGCATGTGTGCAGTTCTGGTCCCTACACCTCCAAAAGGATAGAGGAGAGGTAGCAAAGGTACAGAGAAGGACAGTGAGGATGATTAAGGATATTGAGAGGCTTTTCTGCAAGGAGAAACTAAATAAGCTAGGAGTTTGGAGCTTAGAAAAGATAGCTAAGAGTTGTTTATGATAGAGGTCTATAAAATAGTGTGATTGACTTGTGGGATTCTGCATTATGAGACACGGTAGAGACTTACTGTTTACCCAGGTTAAAAAGAGAATTAGACAAATTCATGCAGGATAGGTCTATCTGTGGGTATTAAGCATGGTAGTAGGCCTGCAGGTTAGGACTTTCAAAGCCTCTAAATGTTTAAAGCTGTAAGAGAAGAGGGAAGGGGACAGTTCAGTATGGACAGGTACCGCACAAATACTAGCACTCTTAGTGTGCACTCCATGCCACTGTGAGCTGCAGGATACCACGCTAGATGGGCCTGCGATCTGACCCACTATGACATTTCTTATGCTCTTCTATCCCAGCCAGCACTAGAGGGGGAAAGAGCATTATGCTGATTGGGTATTGGTTATTAGGACTTTTTTTTTTCACTGGATAAAGTAAAATTATACCACATTAATAGATTTGGGGTGTGGGACACAACATCAGAGTATCATTGACCTGAAATTCTCTCAAGTCATAATGGGCTTAGACTTGGAGCTATAGTACCATTGATATTTTAGTTGCACACACACAAGACCAGTTTCCTGGCATTATTGCAACATGCTTATTTGTTGGGTTTGTTATTTGTGTCAGAAAGGCAGAGGCAACTGCATTTTATAAGGCTATCATTTGAGCTTGACTGCAGGAATGAGTAGAGAGGTTGGATATAATATCAGGCATCTGTACTGAATTCAAAGTTTGGACTGCAGAAGAATCAAGTTTTCTAGGACCTGGAGCATTCAGAATTTGGGGAGGGTGATAGTAATTTAAAAACATGAAATTACAGGGAAAACTGGTAAATTTTGTCACTCCAGGGGATTGGTAATGATGACTAATTATCCATGAGAGCTCCTACTCCTGCCAAGACTTATGCATAATGCTTAAATTTAAGCATGAGTGTCACTCCACTCACTTCTGAGGGACTGTTCATCAGATTAAAGATGAGCACTTCTGGACCCCTTGCCAGGGTCAGTGTTTGTACACCAATAGAAGAAAATCTCTGAATCCTCTAGAAACTAACAGAAAGTGGAAGTCGGCCTTTAAAGGCCAAGCAGAATACAGATGTTGGAGGAAAGGGTTGTTTAATGACGTCACTTAAGACTGAGAGTCACCTCTTGGAAGGAGACCTTGGATGTTTTCACTGAATAACATTAACAATAACATGAATCTTAAAGAAAAGAAGATAATGAATGGGTTTGACCCTTAATTATATGGGACAGTGTACTCAAATGATCAGGATTTCATTTATTTTCTCCTAGACTTCACATAATGTGTTTTCATGGGATACTAACTCCAAATGTTAAGGGCCACATAATTACTGGTACTTTCCTCCCTTCTCACCTACCAGAGAGATTTTTTTTTCTTTAAAGTAAATTAGTGCGATTTATTTGGTTATATATGAACGTTTTCAAGAGGGACACGTTTACTGTTGGATTTTGAGTTCAGAATTCACTATGGTTATGATATTTGGATCAAAATGTAAAGCAAACCTGGTGTTTCAAATGCATGCTAAAATATTAAATTATTCCCCATAAAATAATATTTGTAGGTATTTGTCCTGATTTCTCTCCCCCGTTGATGTAAAAAAAGGGCAGTTTGTTTTTGAGAGCTTTTCTCAATATTTCTCTTGAAGCTTTCAGCTGACCTAAAGGGAGAATATTATATTGGAGCTGGATTGTGCTGTGTGTTGATTTATAATATCATTTTTTCACAATTGCTAGAATACGAGCATGACGTTCTGCATATTCTGAAGACTAGCTTTTAGTGGTTAGATTTAAAGTCGCAGTGAATGTAATAGTAGTATCTGTAGGCCACCCTTGCGCACTTGCTTTCATTTGTCCTGTCTTTGGCGCACACATCTTTTTTCTATGATTCCACTTTTCCCTCTTAATTGTTAACGAATATTTTGTTGCTGTAGAACCTAATATGAAGATGTTTCTTGGAGCATATTCTTGGTCCTTCAAATGCTTTTAAGTAGTGTGGATTTATATTTGGACTCATGTATTTAAATTGTGGTAGCCTAGAGGTCCTCCTGAAGATCAGAACCGCCCAGTACTGGGACTGTCAAGTAAGAGCAATTTCTTGCTCCGAGTGTTTACAGCCTCATAGACAGGCAAACGCTGCATGAAAGGAAGAGTGAGTATCCCGATTTAGAACGGCTGCACCGAGGCACAGAAAGGTTATATTCCTTGCATACAGTCAATGGGTGGTGGAGCTGGGAATCAAACTCAAACCACCTATATACCTGTCTAGTCCCTTAATGATAAGAACACCCTTCTTGGGTCTTTCTAACCCAATATAGAAATCGCGCCCATTGTATTTGCTCTGAGATGGATCGTTCTAAAAATCCACCCCTGTTCACCCAAATCTCTAACAAGTGTGTGTGGATATACATAAGTACCATGAGAAGGCAGATGAAGGAGGCTCCTGGGTTTTTGACTGCCCCCTCTGGCATCAGTTCAGCAGTTTTCCTAACCGAGATGGGGAAAAATAGGGATCTTTGGCTTGGGAAGGGGTAGATGAAGTATTTGTTTTCATTGAAGCTTCTTTTTCCCAAGACCAATAAATAAAGCCCCAACTTTTCTTTACATTGAACATTTGAGGAAATGAGTTCAGAGAGCAATTCACAGAACATCTGTAGAGTGTTGTCAAATAGCCGAAGGCAGTTACAGTGCCAGGCAGAATTGAATACATCAGTATTACCAGCTTGAATAGTTATAGTAATTCGCCAAATCCCTCTGGTGAAGTGAAGACTGTCTTTAAAACACTAAACCTATATCTCATTTACATAAAGGAAAACAAGTAGCTATTCATGTAGGTCCAATAGGTGAATTTAAATCTTTTTTCCTGCAAATTTGATAAATGACGCTATTGTCCTAGACAGACTTGTGTTTTCTTTCATCTGTTCATCTCTCTCTTTCTCTCTTTTTTTTTTTTTTTTTAAACTAAGGGATGATGTTTGTCATCAGTGGTTTGACTGACCTACAACATTAAAGCTATAACAAAGAGGCATGGACTTTCTGAATAAAGTGGAAGAGGCTTTTTTTTTCCCCCACAAGCTCTCCAGAGGGTCATAAAATAATACATTTGTTTCCAGCGCTATGACATTTTAGATATCTGTGCCCTAGAGAGCTTTTAAAAACTCTTGTTTGGGAAAATTGAACCTAATGGGAATTTCAGATCAAAAGGTACTTTTTAAACATTATATGAGTACATTTTAATTAATCTTTCAGAAAGTTATAGTCTACATCATTTCCTGGATCACAAGATTAATTCTCTAGATCAGGCGTGCCAGAGGTTCATCCCACAGAGCTCTCTTATTTGGCTGCCAGTGCTGCCCCTGGATCTCATGGTTGACCCATGTGGTGCATGCCAGACTGACCCGATGTGCAGGGCTCAGGATATATACTGTGGTACCTTCTTTGGCTGGTTCAAGATATGGGCTGCATGGGGCACCTGCTGCAGCCACTCCGGGATGCAAGTCCTGGATTGAGCACCTTGTGTGGTGCAGTCCCAGACCAGCTAGAGCAGGCACAGGATCCAGCAGGGACTTGGGGTCGGGGGAGTGTCTGTGGCTCCCCAAGATCCAGAGCCCAGTCTGGCTGATCTAGGACCTGGGCTACACACAGCACTTGTTCCAGCTGGTCTAGGTCCTATGCTGCAGGAAGCTACAGCCCTGGACCGGCTGGAGTGGATGGCCCATGTGTTAGGTCCAGTGTGAGAACAGGGTTCCAGCCAGCCTTTCATCTGCCCCATGGACCCGTCTTGTGCCACTCATCTGGTCCAGAGGGCTGGATGAATTTTGACAGTTCTGCTCTAGATCATTAGAATAAGAGGTATACTGTAAGGGGTGTACTTGGTAGCTGTGTTGGTCTGAGACAAAAAGACATACAAAAAACTAGAACTCTTGGTTCCAAAATAATACCTTTTATTAGACCAACTGGAAAATGGCAAGAAAATTGTCCTTTTCTGCAAGCTTTTGGGATCAAAGTCCCTTCATCAGGCTCTGGGAAAAGTGTAGATGGCACAAGATGGTAAAAAATCCCCATAGGTAGGAAATAAACTTCATTTTTGCACAGAGGGAGCTGAAGATCAACACATCAAAGAGCTACTCAACACAGCTCTCACACTCTCATGGACCCAGAGGGACAGCCTTCCATCTTCAGCTCCTTCTGTGCAAATATGAAATTTCTTTCCTACCTATGGGGATTTTTTACAATCTTGTACCATCTACACTTTTCCCAGAGCCTGACGAAGGGACTTTGATCTTGAAAGCTTGCAGAAAAGGACAGTTTTCTTGCCATTTTCCAGTTGGTCTAATAAAAGGTATCATTTTAGAACCAGGAGTTCTAGTTTTCTGTAGGTATACTGTAATGCATTGTACTGAAAAAAATTGATATCTATAGATATGCATTGGAGACTTTTTTCAGAGTAATTTTAAGATTCATTCTCAACGTCAGTAGAAGTGATGACCCATCCCAGCTATATGCATAGAGTGAAATGGTGGTCTTGATTAAATCAATGGACATTTGCCATTGACTTCATTGGGCCAAGAGTTTGACTCTTGGTTTCCGGAAGAGGAAGTAGAATATTATGGCTGCTTCTCAGTACAGTGTAGTATACCAGAGATCTGCACCTCTGTTGTAGATCACCCTTCTGACTCAGGTCAGAGCTTTTCTTTTTCTGTCCCTGTAGAAGATGCAGAATGCTAAAGGAAAGGTACAGGATTTGTTGGGTTAAAATAGAGCTGTTTTTGTCATTAATAAAGAATTTATTGTAGAGGAATTTGATAGACAATATAACTACTAAATCCCACCTCTCCACAGTAGGATTTCTTTGGCATAGACTCTCTTCCCTTTAGCTTATTTACAGTAGCATCTACAATGTGAATGAATGGAATTGGTTACATTCTGAATTATTGTCCCCTGTCATATAGTATATGCAAGGAAAATGGACGGTAACACAGAAATTCAGAAACTAGCGGTAATACCAGTTTAGTGAAAATAATTTCAGATCAACGTACCATCAATATGGCATGGAGACCTTTAAAGAGTTTTTTCCTGTTTGAAGATCATTTCCAAATTTTTGATGGTTACTAAGCCATTAAATTAAACTCATGATCCAGCAAAGCTCTTAACTATGTAACTGGTACAATCAACTATAATTGGGACTACTCGTGTAAGTCCGTGCACAAGTTTAAATTATTTTACGGTGTCTAAAGTACAGAAGGGGCAGGCAGTCAAAGAGCAGCTGTTTTATTTGAGTTCAGTAAATAATTCCCCTGAACATAAGAAAGAATACTTTTCCCTTAAGTTATGGGAGCAGGAGAGGAATGGGGGAGGCAACCTAGTGACAGGGAATGCAGAAAAGGTTGAAGTACTCAACGCCCTTTTCACCTCATTCTTCACAGGCAAACTCAGCTCCCAGACTATTGCACCGGGCAGCACAGTTTGGGGAGGAGGGGAGCAGCCAATAGTGGTGAAAGAACAGGTTAGGGACTATTTAGAAAAGCTGAACATATACAAGTCCATGGGGCTGGGTGGATGCACCCAAGGGTGCGGAGGCAGCTGGCTGATGTGATTGCAGAGCCACTGGCCATCATCTTTGAAAACTCATGGTGATCAGGAGAGGTCCCAGGTGATTGGAAAAGGGCAAACATAGTGCCCAAATTTAAGAGGGGGAAAAAGGAGGATACAGTGAACTCCAGACCCAACCAGCCTCACCTCAGTCCCTGGAAAAATCATGGAGCAGATCCACAAGGAATCCATTCCTAAGCATTTGGAGGAGAAAATGATTAGGAACAGTCAGCATGGATTTACCAGGGGCAAGTCATGCCTGTCCAACCTGATTGCCTTCTATGGTGAGATGACCGGCTCTGTGGATGTAGGGAGACCAGTGGATGTGGTATACCTTGATTTTAGCAAGGCTTTTGACACGGTCTCCCACAGCATTCTTGCAGGTGAAGCTAAGGACATATGGGCTGGATGAATGGACTGTAAGGTGGATAGAAAACTGGCTGGATCAACGGACTCAGAGGGTAATAGCCAATGGCTTGACATCTAGTTGGCTGCTAGTATCAAGTGGAGTGCCCCGGGGGTCGGTCCTGGGGCCGGTTTTGTTCAATATCTTCATCACTGACCTGGAAGATGGCATAGAGTGCACCCTCAGCAAGTTTGCAGATGACACCAGGCTGGGAGGATTAGTATATACACTGAAAAGCAGGGTCAGGATTCAGAGACCCCTAGACAAACTGGAGCATTGGACCAAAAGATCAATAAGAACAAGTGCAAAGTCCTGCACTTAGGATGGAACAATCCCATGCACTGGTACAGGCTGGGGGCTGACTGGCTGGGCAGCAGCTCTGCAGAAGAGGACCCGGGGGCTACAGTGGACAATAAGCTGAATATGAGCCAGCAGTGTGCCCTTGTTGCCAAGAAGGCTAATGGCATCCTGGGCTGTATTGGTAGGTGTATTGCCAGTAGGTCAAGGGAAGTGATTCTTCCCTTCTATTCAGCACTGGTGAGGCCACATCTGGAGTAGTACTGCGTTCAGTTTTTACCCCCCACCTCAGAAGGGATGTGAACAAATTGGAGAGAGTCCAGGGGAGGTCCACAGAAATGTTGAGGGGTCTGGGGGACATGACTTATGAGGGAGGAGAGGCTCAGAGAACTGGACTTACTTAGTTTAGAGAGGAGGTGGCTGAGAGGGGATTTAATAGCAGCCTTCAACTCCCTGAATAGGGGTTCAAAAGAGGATGGAGCTGGACTGTTCTCAGTGGTGGCAGATGACAGAACAAGGAGCAATGGTCTCAAATTGCAGGAAGAGAAGTTTGAGTTAGATATTAGGAAAACGTTGGCACTAGGAGGGTAGTAAAACACTGGAAAAGGTTACTCAAAGAGCTTGTGGACTCTCCGTCCTTGGCGTTCTTTATTGGCCTAGCTAGACAAAGCCTTGGCTGGGATGATCTAGTTGGGGATGGTCCTACTTTGAGCAGGGGGTTGGACTAGATGTGACCACCTGAGGTCCCTTCCAACTCTAATCTTCTGTGATTCTATGAGAGTTAGCAAAATCTTTGATTCCAAGGACAATCAAAGGGATATTAAATTGGATGGCTTCTGGTGCATGTTATTTTAGGTTTTGCTTAAAAAAGGGAGCCATAATGTTTATAAATGCTGCTCATTGTTAGATTTTATGTAATAACTTCCAACCACATAAAGAATATAAGAAAGTGAGAAGTAAGGATATAAGAATATATGAAAGGGAGAGTCAGAACATGGAATGTGCTAAGATGAATGATTTTGTTGTTTAACGCACAACTGGATTTTTATCATTCTCAAAAAGAAATTGAAACCTTACGTTAAGGAAATGGAGCTGAAAAACAGATATGTTCAGAACATATGTACTGTTCATTACTCCAGCTGTGCAAGTTGATACAGAAGTTAGCAATTAAGGGAAAAGGGATTTTACTGGAATCAAGTAATTGGTATAAAAACAAAGTTGTTTGTTCACTAGCGTTGTATTTGAGCTCTGATTCAGGAAGCAACTTCAGGGTACAAATACATTTAAGCAGACGTGTGGCTTCATGGGCTTTGCATACCAAATTCCTTCCTGACTTGAAGAATTTAAACTGGAATGCTTATTATTGTCATGTGCTACATGGTACAGGCTTGCCTTTGCAGCTTGGCTACCAAAGATGATGTATTTGAGAGCGTTGCTAAATGAAAATAATTAGCAACACTAATCTCTCTCTATCAGACAAAATAATCTATTGCACATGCATTTAATAGACAGTTCCATGCCTCAGTTCTGACTCTGGTAGAATTTGTTTCTTTCACGCTAACTGAATGTAAGTGAGAAGGCGTGTTGGCTATTGCTGCTATGATAGTACTTAATATCTCACTTTATTTTCCACAGCAGAATTACATACGGTATTGCATTGTATGTTGCCAGTATTGGATAACAACATGAAATACAAAATGACAAGAATTCCTTCCTTGTTTCCTTCCTCCTTCCATCCCTGTCAAGCAGAAGAATTGACATTTTTTCCATTCTTGATACTAAGAGTAAAAATAGAAGTATCAAGTCCCCATCTGCTGAATCTCAGACACCTCACTTCCAAGACAAAATTACTGTTGTGATTACATTTCTTGAGTATTTAAAGGAATCGTGGTATTATAGTCAGATAAACCCTGTATATATAGGGTTCTTTCTTGCTATTACTCACATAAAGCAACAATAGTCAACCCTAGAGCTTTACTTTTAGGTAAAAATACAGTAATATTACTTAGTTCTTCATATGGCATTGTTATAAGTGAAGGACCACTCAGCCCATTTTACAGATAGGGAAACTGAGGCAGGGGTAGCAAAACTTTTTTTCCTCATTCCTTCCCCCACCTCCCATCACCGCATTGCTTAGCCGCCATTAACTGTGCCTAGTATTTCAACAGTCATTTTACAGCATTACAAGAAGCTGTACTTTCAAGCGTTCAGTAACCAATTCAGACCTGCATTTTGATATAATCTTCCAGAAGCGTCATATGGCATTGGCTACATCTGCTATAGGAGAAATTCCTGTTATCTTTATGTTGTGTATCTTTATAGAATCCACTGTAATAGGCCATTAATTAGTGCCTAGTTAGTGTCAAAACAGTTAATTTTTTTTCTTCAGTTTTTTCCAGACTCATTCTTAATAGCTTGCTATCATCTGGCAATTTAATCTTTGCCTTAATGAACAGTACGAACACATTAAAATGATGTGGAAATTACTACATTAACTTTACAGAAAAAAATATCATTAGTATACCAAGCACATTAACTTCTTCAAGGATACTTCAAGTGCATGAGTTTTAAGCTTGATTACAAGTATTTCTGCTAGAATCTTTATAGTCACTTGTTTGCTACTCTTTGGCCCAATTTGCTATAAGTTAATACTGTGTAGTATAATTCAATACGGGCATCATTGGAAACGATGTGAGTAAGCATAGTTTTTGATGTTAGTGTTGAATCATTGGCAAAAATAAAAATTATCAAATTGTCTAATGGCTTTGGCTGGAGTTCTGCTCTGTGATAAATCACAGCAAACTTGGCTGTTTAACCAGTAAAAATATAGATTTTATTTTTTAATCTGTTTCATTTGGAACATACTATTTAGGTTATGGAATATCAGTTTCTCCATCTTAGTCCCCATGCCAGCATTTTAGTAGTATGAGCGTGTATGTATAAATATATATATGATTTCATTCTTTATGAATGTTATTGTCCTTATATCCACCAATATTTGACTTGTATTTTCCAAGGGTGTGTTTGTATTGCTAGGCTTTTAGCTTATATTGTTCTGCTTTGCTGAAAAATTCCAATAAAAGCAACACTAGGCACTCTGATAGCATGGTGATAAATCATTATAGCATGGCTGTAAGTTAATAAAAAAAAAAGAGTCCGATTCACCTATAAGCTCAGCCTACTTTGAATCAATCCAGCTAGGCCAAGTAGCCATAAATTTGGCTTAACTCAGGGTATTAGAAAACCTCATAAGCACGTGGTGCCCAAATAGTGCGATATAGGGCTCTAGGGATGAAGGGCACCTATACATGAGCAGTGAAGCTGGTCCAACACACTGTAATTACAGAGCATTGGAGCAGGCTTGATTAATTGAGTCTGCTGAAGTGTGGTAATTACTGCTGTACAGCAGACTCCAATGTCTTGTGTATCAGCATCCCTGTGCTTAAAAATGGCGGCAGAAGCACTTTAACTAAAGCTTGTCAAACAAGGTTTGGTTAAAGCGCCCCCGCTGCCATTTTTAAGCACGGTGACACTGATACATGGGATGCTCTGGGTGCTTTAATTAGAGCGGCTCTCGGAGCCACTGTAATTCAAGCGTTCCCCTCCCCACTCCTGGAGCACATGTATAAAAGCCCAAAGTGTTTTCTCTGTTTCTGCTGTGCTGCATGTCGTTATAGATCATTAGCATTAGAAAAGGGTTAATCACTAAGGGTCTGGTTTACAAAGGCATGAAGGTTCCTAAAGATAAAATAAGTTTCTGCTAGGATTTATGAAAGTACTGAAGTGCATTGGGTGCCGAACCATTGATTTGACCTGTGTAACAGCTGTTGATAAATCCCACTAGGCACCTATTTGTATCTTTAGGCACTTCTGGAAACCTGTCGCTAAGGCCCTGGATTCCAACTGATCTGCTTAGGTGAGCTTCATTGATTTCAATATGGCTTCACATAGTGTGTGGGCAAGCCCTTCTACTTAACTCGCAGGACTACGGCCTAATAGCATCCACTGCTAATCTCATAATCATCCAATAAAGTAGAACGGATCTTGCTACTCAGGGCTGAACAAACAGGTTAAAATAAAGTAACTGCATAATCCCTGAGCCAAACCCTTGTAAAAGATGAAGACATTTAGATATGTTTCTATCCCAGTGCCCCCTTTTTTTTTTTTCTTGGTGGGGAGGGGGAGGGTAAATTGGTAATTCCTGAGAGTGGAAAGGAAATGCCTGTTTGTGATATCTCTACTCTAACTTTCAGTTTGTGATTTTGAGATACCTGTTGGAGGTTGCTCTTTTTCTGATATTTTCCAGCTCCCCATTTTAAAAATCCACTTCTACATTGTGTACAACCAGTAGTGTGTTTTGAGCATCATTGTCAGCCATTACATCTATCCTTCTACCAATTTTATGCTGAACTCTGGTCATTTTATTGTGAACCTCACAGAGTTTAAAGCCAGAAAAGACTCTTAGATCATCTGTTCTAAATGCCTATATAACACAGTTTGTGGAATTGTCATCCAGTCACTCTTGTATTGAGCCCAATAACTTGGGTATATATAAAACATATCTTCCAAAAAGATGCTCTGTCTGTAATATGAAGACTTCAGATGATGGAGACCCACCATTTTTCTTTGTCACTTATCCCTCCTGAATTTTTTTGTCCTGTTTGAAACCAAACTTATTGTCTTTGTTCTTGACTGTACAGTACCTGTGGTACTGTGCCCTGTTTGACATTCCCAGAGCCTTAAAATATATTCTCCAGGTATGGGGACTCAGTCACACTGGATGCATCTACACATGCATTTGATCTGGGATCAGTTTACTTGCGAATAAACGACTCATGAGGGAACACTCCCATGTAGGCATCTACAAATGCAGAGAAGCAGGAACAGATGTGCTGCTAATGGCAGAAAACTGCTCCTGCTTCCTGGGACCCTGCAGTGGGCCCCTGCTGGGTGCTTGTCCAGGGGCTGGCAGGCACCTCGTCCATGGGGGGATGCCTGCTGCTGGGGCAGGGACAATGTCCCCTTGCCCCAGCAGTCGGGTGCTTCTGTCCCTAGCTACCAGATCAGGGTCAGGGGACTTGAAAGAGCTGCAGGGGAGGGGCAGGTCCCAGCCCCCTGCCCCATCCACCAGTGGAGCAGCTAGCACCAGTGGATCAGGGCAGGAAGCTGGTACCTACTCCACCTCTGCAGCTCTTCCCAAGCCCCATGACTCGATCAGCTGACCGGGACTGTTCCCAGTCCCCGCTCCATGATTGCGGGGCAGAGGCAGGGGAGCCTGGTCCCCACTCAACTCCAGGAGCACAGAGCTGGGCAGGGAACAGTCTGGGGAGCTTGTTCCCTGCTCAGCTCCATTATCATGGAGCTGGGTTTGGGACAAGCCAGGACTCAGCTCCCCAGCCTGTCCCCCACCCAGCTTTGCACTCACAGAGCTGAGCAGGGAACAGGCTCCCCAGCCCTTGCCAGTAAGGAGCTCCTAGTCCCAGCTCCACGGTCTTGGGACTGGCACTGGGAGACCCTTCTTTCCAAGTACCAGCTCCATGGTTGCAGGGCTAAAGCTGGGAGATAAGGCTCTCTCAATCCCCTGCTCCCCAATCACAATGGTGAATCAAGGTTTAGGAAATAAGGATCTCCCAGCATCCATTCCCCAATTGTGATTTTGGAGCTGGGGACTTGGAGCTCCTTGCTGCTGGGTCAGGGGGATGTAATCCCCACCTGGACTTTGGCGGCAGAGCCTGCCCTGGCAGCAGGCAGCTTCTGGGGTCAGGGAGCAATCTCCTGCCCGTGGTAGATGGCTGACTGGGAGCAGATTTTCTCCTGGTAAGTCATCTACACGAGTGCCACTGCACTATTACTGATCACAAGCAAATTTGCTGCTTGCATTTGCAAATTTACTTGTGATTAGCAAGGTTTACTGCGCAGTAAGCATGTGCACATGTAGATGTGCATGCTTACTGCACAGTAAACTACACTACTTTGCAGTAAAGCGTCTCATGTAGATGTGCCTACTGTGTTCAACTTACATTCC
>NW_005841873.1:2311080-2321537 GCF_000455745.1 Alligator sinensis
CCTGCTAATTTCAATGGAAATAGAACTGAGTTTTCACTACTGAGACTTCTGGGCAGTGAGGATTAAGAGCCTAGTCAGTCTCCTTAATGTCAATTGGATTCATTTAATTGATTTCAGTGGTTATTAGATTAGGTCACAACAGTTCTTTTCTTTCATAATTCTGCAAGGAAGGCTTGTACCTCCCTGAGGACATCTGCACTGCCAAGTCTTTTTCCTAAAGAAATCATAGCTACAGTAAACACTTTTTAGTCATTTCAGTGCACCTTCCCATTGTAACATCAGACAATACTGCCTGATGTTATTAGATTGTTCTTTAATGGTAGTAATTGTACCAGTGAGCTATTGCAAAATGAAATCACAGAATCACAGAAAATTAGGCTTGGAGGGGACCTCAGGAAATCGTCTAGTCCAGCCCCGACTAAATAATTCCAGCCTAGGCTTTGTCAAGCCAGGCCTTAAAAACCTCCAAGGATGGATATTCCACCACCTCTCTGGGTAACCTGTGGCAGTACTTCACCACCCTTCTTGTGAGAGAGCTTTTCCTAATATCCAACTTAAACGTCCCTTGCTGCAACTTGAGACCATTGCTCCTTGTTCTGTTATTTGCCACCACTGAAAACAGTCCAGCTGCATCCTCTTTGTAATCCCCTTTCACCTAGTTAAAGGCTGCTATCAAAACCCCTTTTAGTCTTCTCTTCTGCAGACTAAATGAGCCCAGTTCCCTCTGCCTCTCCTCATAAGCCATGTGCTCCAGCCCCCTCGCCATTTTCTTTGCCCTCTGCTGGACTCTTTCCAACTTCTCCATATCCTTTCTTTAGTGAGGGGCCAAAACTGGACACAGTACTCCAGAAGTGGCCTCACCAGTGCTGAATAGAGGGGAATAATCACTTCCCTCCATCTTCTGGCAACTCTGCTACTAATGCAGCCTAGTATACTGTTAGCCTTCCTGGCAATAAGGGCACACTGTTGACTCTTATCCATCTTATTGACCACTGTATGCCCCAGGTCCTTTTCTGCAGATCTGCTGCTTAACCAGTTGGTCCCAAGCCTTTAGTGGTGCATGGGATTCTTCAGTCCTAAGTGCAAGACTTTGCACTTGTCCTTGTTGATCCTTATGAGACTCCTTTTGGCCCAATCCTCCAATTTGTCTAGGTCACTCTGAATCCTAGCCCTACCCTCTAATGTTTCTACTACTTCCTCCAGCTTGGTGTCGTACGCAAACTTGCTTAGGGTGCAATCCATGCCATCTTCCAGATTGTTAATGAAGATACTGAACATAACCAGCCCCAGGCCCAACCCCTGGGGCCCTCCTTGATACCGGTTGCAAGCTAGACCTTGAGCCATTGATTACTACCCATTGAGCATGATGATCCAGCCAGATTTCTATTCATCTTACAGTCCATTCAACCCATACTTCCTTATCTTGCTTGCATGAATGCTGTGAGAGACCATATCAAAAGTCACACTAAAGTCAAGGTATATCACAACCACTGCTTTCACCACATCCACCAAGCCAGTCATCTCATCATAGAAAAAGAGAGCCCAGAAACTGGAGCATATGTGCATTCCAGCTTCCTTCTTGCAGAGCTTTAAAGACAAGTTCTTCAGCCAGGTGGCACTAGAGGCCTGCTCCTTGGGCCACCTGCCCCTACAAGAGGTCATTACTTGACAGCTGGCCCTCTCCCCTGTCTAGGAAAGGGGCAAGCTATAAATGGGAAGCCTAGTTGGCTGCATATGGGGTGATTTTAAAGCCAGAGGCCATGGGAAGCAGGGGTGGGGACAGCCTCCACAGTCCTGGGTCTTAGCTCCTTGGCTTTTAAATCACAGTGTGTGCTACCTAGCTGAGCAGCACATGTGTTATTTAAAGATCATGCAGGTTTGAACCAGGCTAGAGAGAGCCTTGCCAACCCTGAGTCTGTCCCCAGATTTTACAATCCCAGCCTCTGCTGCCCAACTGCTTAACTAAGTAGCAGTGAAGAGTGGGGATGGAAGTTGGAAGCCAGTGGAGACCAAGGAATCCCCCTCTTCATCCCCAGAACAGGATTGCCTGGTTTGGGAAAGAGGAAGGGAGCAGTGACTGCTTCTCCTCTGCCTTTCCAGAACAGCAGCCCCAGCCTGTTTCCAAACTGGGTGGTCCCCAATTTGAGGAAGAAACAAGGAGCAGCTGTTATTGTTCCCTTCCCCTTCCAGACAGGTCAGGAGAGGAGTGTACAAGCATTCCCTCTTGCAGGAGAAACTCTCTCACAGGAAAGGTCTTCCAGGTTGAGGAGACATTTTTCCCCCAGGAGAAATTCAGTGAATGCTTGTATGTTTCTCATTTCTACCCGGGGAATGGCAATTCTCTGGGTAGGAATGTAATGTTTGTACATGGCCATAATCTACATTACATTATTTCATTATATTCCTCTGAGATACCCAAAGTACCAGGATCCAGCATCTGCCTCTGCCCTTTATTCCTAACTTTTAAAACCCAAAAAAGAAACTTGTAAAAAAAAAATATATATTGATAATAGATAATATTGACGTATTAAAGGAAGTATATATATATTATTTATTTAACACTTGAATTGCTTCGTATATATTTTGTATTCTCTTCTTGTTGCCAAGTCATGTTTTCACATGCCGAGACACATGTTTATTGCTTATTCTCAGACTACATCATTCTGAGAAAAGTGTTGTGTGTATAATTTCATTCTGTCTTTGCTGTCATTCTGACAAGAGTCTCATGCATAATTATACCACCTGTAGAATACCAGATGTACTTTTAACTGCTCTGCTGTGGAGATACAATTAGTATCAGTCACATCTTTTTCACTGTGTTACTAAAACCTCTGTCTCCTTTATATCTTTTTTCCAGTGTCCTCTCTCTGTTCTTTACCTTTACATCACGTACAATGACTCATTATCTGCCTCTGACAAATAATATTTTTCCTTTACCATACACTGAGTGACAACTTTGGATTATTTATCTCTTCCTTTTTCTTAAAGTTATTACTGTTGATTTTTTTAAATCTTGTAATCTCGAAAGCCTGATCCATTGTCACTTCCTAGGAACATAGGATGTTACAAGGTATAACTATGTATTACAATGGATCAGGTTTTCAATTATGTTTAAAGGCCTTTTTGGGGGTCATGTTAAGGAGGATTAAACTGGGAGAAAAATTATTTCTTCCCACTTTAAGAGCCCTTTATAGTACCAGAGAAAAGGAACCTCAGTGTAAATAAAAATCATGTTCCAGTGTCTCTCAAACTACAAACAAACATCACATTTGTCCTGGGATAAATCATTTTATCCTGGTACAAAGTACAGTTGTTCAGATGTCCATTGCCCCAGGATAAATCCTAAAAGGATCGACAGGATCAAAAGTATTATCAGTTTATTCTGGGACATTACAAAGTGCACTTGAAATGGTGATCCTGGGATTTCCTCGTTAAATCAATGGTGGAAAAGCGGTGGTGCATTCAGCTGCTTGCTATACCGTGATTAGAAGGGTCATGTGTGTACATACCAGTCCCAGGAAATTTCAGTTCTAGGACAAACACAGGACAATGTATCCAGGGACAAATGCAATGTCTGTTACAAGCCTGAAGCAGCTGCTGAGAACTTAATTCACATTTGGAAGGTAATCTTTGTGATACCTTATTCCAGGTGGACCCAAACCCTCAGACTGACTGTAACTTCTTCCATGCAATAACAAGCAAATTTTATTGATACACAGTGATAGCAGATAAGAGTAATGCAGGCAAGACAAACAAAATAACCACCCTGATTCTATCTATCTATCTATCAATTCCAAGGTTCACAGGGGGAAGGTGCGCCTGGCCAGTATATGGACTCTACCTCGTGTTCTTGATTGTATGTCAGCAGTCTTGGAGGCCAAGGGCCAAGGCCCTCCTCTCCCCACTCCCCACAACATGGTAGGTGAGACAGACAAGTGATGCACCCTCTGCCCATCGTGGCCTCCATATCCCCCACCACCACCACCTTGATATCCCTTCTTTTGTATTCTTTATCCTCCTGATGACTCTTCATTTCTGGGTACCACTGATTGGTCTCTCTGTGGTCATCATACTATCCATGTTCTGTTTTGTCAGCACATTCCTTTGTGTCCACAAACCCATCCCATGCATACTATACACAGTGTTGGCCCTAATAGGTGTGTGTCATGACGTACCCACTACATACCTATCTACAGATATTCCAGGTTGCCATGCCCAGACTGGGGCATGTCTGCAAGTAGGGGGGAACCCTTGCCTGCAGACACACCACCCCACCCCTGGCATGGGGAAAAAGGGAATCCCCTGCAGGGTATTTCCTCATGCACATGTGCAAGTGTGGAAGGGGAAACTCTGACAGGAGTCCCCCCTTCATGTTTGCAGGCATGCATGGGGAAAGTCCTTTGCACCGGATTTGCCAGGGCTTACTTGCAAGCATGGAGGGAAAATTCCCATAGAGTCCCTCCTCTGTGTTTGCAGGCATGTGTAAGGAAATTCTGCTGCAGGGGGATTCCTGCACACACATTTTGCTGCATGGGGCATACATCTGGAAGTGGGGAACCCCCACATGCAGACACATGCCCCAAAGTCCCAACATTGGGACCCTGCAGGGACATGTCTGGGTAAGCAGGGAAAGTGAGGCAAACACTTCCAAGGCCTGAGGGGTCCAATCCTGCCCAGGAATTGCCATGGTGTGCAGGACCATCTCCACAAGCCCACAGAGTCCCTGCCTTGTGGTCCTGGAGACAATAGACAGCTTGGCACTGCCCATGCACTCCCACCATAAGCTACAGACATGGACCACAATGGAGCAGCCCAATTTATTCTGTTGTGGCCACAAATTTGAGCATTTGTGGCATGACAGAAGGAATAGACTCTGTTCACTTCCATTTGTACCAACATGAACAATGACATCTGTTTCCACTCTAATGCTTCAGAGAAAGATAAACCCCTAATAATTCACCTGATAAGTTGTTCAGGGTGGTAAGAAATGGGATGCCTCCTGACCCATGCTCCAACCTACTTGTGCATTGAAGAATGGGATTTGATTACCATACATCGGTGTAAGTATTATGAGTTATATGACATATTGTCACAATGTAATACTTCCCTCTAGCGTACATGTTTTACATATAACCACTGTTTCATGTAGAGCTAGTTATCTTGGCCCCATCGGGTGTGATGATGAACAGATTAAACAGTTTAAAAGGCGGGGAAAATCAAACCGTTAATGCAGTTCATAAGATGCTTTCATGTAAAAGCAAGACTTTGAATGCCTCGCAAAGTATATACTTACCTTCTTAGGTTCTGTGTGTAGGATATGACATTAACACAAAGCATATAAAAAGAGTTTTTAAGATTACAAGGTCAACCACTCAAAATTTAAGAAATGCTAGAACTAAGGTTGCCTGTACAACCTTCATTGGATTCCCTTGTGCATCTGTGTTATGATATAGCTCTACAATTACATGGTCTCACACACATTTTCCAATCTTTTTTTTTCCCTCATTGTTCAATGTGTGGCTGTAAACTGTATGACAACGTTAAAACCATTGAGGCCTGAATTATTAATTTCCTCAGGGTTTTCTGTGAAACCTCATCACAGTAGTACTAATGCTTTGCAAACATTATTTTACCTTTATAAGCCCAGGTTAGGTGAGGCTTATCATCCCTATTTTTTGCAGGTGATATGCTGAGACAGAGAGAATCAGGTCAAAGGCATTCACTGAAACTTGAGAGAATAATTTTTTTGGTGGAAATGTATATTCATCAGAAGCAAAACATTTTGTGGGAACATGTAAATTAAAACAAAAATCAGTGAAACAAATTAGATCCTATGACCTTTTTAAGGCTTACTTGTAACAAAGGTCTTATCCAATACTTTTGAAACATTTTATTTTGGTAGAATGAAAATAGTTTCTGTTGACTTTATCATCTCTATTCCTATTGCCTTGCTTTTATATTAAAACAACAAATTGAATAATGTGATAACATAAAATATCCAACATATATTACAGCGCTTTTTCAGAGCTAAACATTTAGATGTTCTGAATTTAAATATTGCACAATTTAAGTTTACAGAAAATGTCAAAATTACAGATTTTTTTCTTTTTTGTCAGGGCAGTGTATGTACAGTCTGACTACACTCAAAGCTGTGAGGGACAGAGCATAATTAGAGATAGTAAAAGACTCTTTAGGGGTTTGGGGTGTTTGTAGTTAACATACACACTTACTAAAGACTTCACTTCTATCTCTCAGAGGTGTATAGCTTGCGTAATTTTTCAAAAGAATGGTAAAAAATACCACATCCTGCTACGAAGGCTGGCAAGTATCAGACTGCTGGTACAAAGCATGATGCTTCCAGAGCTGTCAGAAAAAAGGTCATAAGGAAATTTTAATAAGGAGGGGAACCAACATTTTTCTTGTCTGATTTTTTGGAAATTGCTGAACTATTTTGGGTGATATTTCTAAAAATATTCTCTTTGAGGCAGACATCTGGCATAAAAAAATTCCAGCCCAACAGTGCAAACTTTGCAAAGTTTATGAGCAATTGAAAATGGAGTCATATAATGGGAAGTGTTAGACAGTCTTCAAAATAAGCAGTCTTTAATGAGCCTCATTTCCACCACACTATCCATGTAGGAGTTGCCTGATTTAAAAATTACTCCAGTACTATTGTGTTACAAATACAAAGCTAATCTGTTAACTTCACTGTGGTGTCATGAACATGGCAGAGCTAAGCCTCTTTGGAGACGATTCATGTTGTTACCAATATTGTTGAACTGGGAATGGGCAGTCTAGAGAAGACAATCTACCAGGAAGCAAGATAATATTGGTATGATCCAGAACCAGTCCACTATTTTAAAGTGTTGATTAAAATAAAATAACGTGGCATCAGGCAATGTATGCAAGTCTTTTATTCAATGATCTGGCCAATTTTGAAGGCCACAGTTCCAGTTGTAATTTTTCAAATCATGTTGTTACCTGAGAGAACAATTTTACATATAGATTGGAACCAAAACTCAATGAAAATACCAAAGCATTCTGAAAATTTAAATTAAATTGAGTTAGGAGTATCTCTGTTGTTAATGCCTCCCCCCAAGTCCCCCACCATATCAGTGGGAGTCTTTCCATTGACTGCAAGAGATATTGGAGCAGGATTTCAGGCTGAGAAACTTAAAATGTTCAGGAAGAGATGATAATTGGCTATGTGCAATTGTGAGAGAGGTGGTACAGATAAGGACCCCACCCTGCCCAAACTTGTGTGTGTGTGCACCACCCAACTACAGTTGAGGTGTGTGCGCCTCTGACAGGTAGTACAGAGCCTAGCCTTGTCTGTAGATATGACCTTTATGGGGATGAGCAGAGGTTATAGTGAACCTTCTTAAAGAGCCAATGGATGCCTCTTCTCTAGACAGTATACATATATATTTTAGATGTCCACATTTAAACATTTATTTTATGTTTCAGAACTATGATTTTCAAAAGTTGGGGGAATAAGGAAGCAAAGTACCCAACTTTTCACTGAAATTTCCTGGAGCTTAAGTCTAATTCCTTTATAGCCTTTGAATATCTGAGCCTTTATGCCTAAATAAGCCCCGGAAAAAAAAGGTTAGACAAGAGCAGAATCCCATTAAAAGAACAACATCTAAAAGGAAACCAAGTTTCAGAGTAAATAAAGAAAGAAATAAAATAAAATATTTATAACCCAGGAGCAAATATTTATTTAAATAGCGTATACCAACATTGCAATTTTCTCTGTAGATTTTCTGAAGCATAAAAATAAAGCTGTCCTAGACATGGCATGTTAAATGAAATTAAAGAGACATCTGAGTACTATATTTGGAGCTGCTTTTTTTCTTTATGAACTGTCACTTAAATTAACCTTAATTCTACTCATCATTCTTGATAGTAATTGCCCTCTGTCATCACGAGTTCAAAATACAGAAAGATTAGGATAAATGCAACTGGGAACAATTGGCAGGTAGATAGAATTTGGATCACAAGTTACGACTGACAAAAGTTAATCCCCCCACCCCTGCAAAGGTCACCTGACAGGCTGTGACAGATTCAAAATATTGGAAACTTAAGAAAGTGTGGGATTCATTCCATTAGTATATCATTTTCAGTACCATGATTATTTCTGATGTAAAAATACTTTTGAACAGTAGGAATGAGAGAGCACTAGCTATGTGTGAAATGTAACTAAATCTGAAAGTAGGATGAGTGACATTCTTCAAAATTGAGGGCATTTGAACATAAGCTTTTATACCAGCTAAACAGCCTTGTAATTTTTGTTTTCACCTTACAGCAAACACAGGACAGTTGAAAACTAGAATTGAAATAGTTGTTTTCATTTATGACTTCCTAGTTATTCTCCTACAATAAACAAATCTGACATTCTCCAATTATCTTGGGAATAGATTGTATGCAAAGCTATAATTCTGTATCCAGAACTGGAGACATAACTACTCCTTGATCTGATAGACCAAAGCACTTTCTGTGTAGTTGGAAGTTCCCATTTAGGTTTCTGTCCTGCATTTTTTTTGGCTCAGCCAAAATTGCTGTTGAAATCAATGTTAGGGTTTCTCCTGTGTGTTTTAGGGGGGTTATGATAAACACCTGTCATTCTTTGGTTATCCATATTTACTTTGTATAGCCAGAAAACAGGACTTCCAGAATTAGCTTTTCTACAGGTGAAAAGAATATTAGCCATTTCATAAAGTAGCACCCCATGGCAGTTCTGTTTCCCTTGTAAGAGATGAATGCTTCCTTAAAGGTAAGGTAGCTGCAGAAATTTCTGATAGAAACAGTGAAAAGAAATGAGAAAAACAAACAAACGTAGAGGCAGTGCCATAGCCAGGCAGGGGGGAAGGGGAGCAGTGAACGGGGCGACTGCCCCAAGCACTGAAGTGAAGGGGTGCCAAGGAGGCGCTGCCCAGCTGGGGCAGGCCTTAGATGGAGCCGCAAGCGGCTTATCTGGGGGAGTGCGGGAACGGTGGGGAGAGCAGCTCCTGCTGCTACATGCACCCCCAGGGAAGCATGGTGCGGTGTGTGCCCCCCAGATCTGTGTGTAGGGTGAGGGTGGGCTGCCACTCAGCACTTTGCCCCAAGTACCAAATTTCATTGCTGCAGCACTGCAAAGAAGTCTTCCAGAGTATCTAACTACCATAACTGTTAAAAAGTAATGGTTATATTGACAAGAATCGTATTTTAAAATGTAAAAGTCTTACAGACTTTATCACTTATCCCGGATCTGCTATTCCAATCAGCTACAAGAGTCAAACATTTTGAAGCTTTGGTTGATGGGCAGGAGTGAGCAGTGTTCATGCAGCTGCTAATGCATCTGGTAACACAACAGAATTTCACATTTATTTCTCCCTCCTTTATCCCTTCTTTCTATCAGTACATGACAAGAACAGAAGTTGATATGGAAATCTGTGGCAGAGGTTTCTTTTTTGTATTAGGTTTGGCAGATTGAAGCCAGAGGATTTGTTCTTGTATCCAGAACTTAATGCTAAAAGCATCTTACAATGTGAGATGCTGTTACACTATCATTATTCTGACCCCCAGCTTTTAATTACTTTAAGATGAATCCAATTCCCAATGAAAACAAATTCTTATTCACTTGTCTGGAAAATGGATTGCACCGTTTTTGTTCAGTAAAATAACCTGGTGTAATATTGCTCTGAAAGGTTGACTGCTGGGATTCACTGAAGCCAAGAGCTAAATAAAACCAGCAGACACATCTTGAATTCTAGAAAAGATATGTTTTGAAAGTCAAAAAAATAATAACTATTAGACTTTTTTCCCCCAAATTAATGCAAAATAGGTTATTCATGTATTCATTACTTCTTCCACTTGTTCTACCATCATATAAAACTGTGGGAGCTTACTGGAACGTTGCCCCCAAGCATGCTAAAAGCCACGCACTTTAGTTAGATATTACTTTTCCCAGATTCTTGCAAAGAAAAGGCTTGAAGGAGCAGGAGATGAGTTTTGAACACTATGGTCCTGTTAGAAAATATATCAGCAGAGTCCATGAAACCTTAAGGTAGGAAAGACCTTGACAGGAGGTCACAGCATCAGATGCTTCTATTAATCCCCTCTCTTATACACTCAGTGCTGTCCTATACAGTTCAACAGTAGTCACATGACATCAAATAATGAGAGATTTAGGAAGTGATTCAACAAAGCACATAAACATATTCTTAACTCCTTTAGACCTCGGTGAGAATTAACCTCATGCGTACATGTTTTGCTGACTAGGGGTGGGTTTAATAAGCACGTGCTTAAAGCTAAATATCGGTTTAAATGCTTTTCTGAGGAAGACACTTGGAAGTCGTTATGTAAAAGGCAGTTTTTAGGGACAAATAATTTGTTATTGTAATTATTTATCTTTGATAGATTGTTATTAGTTTTATTACTTTTTAAATGGTGGGTATAACCTATTAGCTTTC
>NW_005841873.1:2321568-2332904 GCF_000455745.1 Alligator sinensis
TTTCAAGCAAGATAAGCATTTGCTACTTTTCTTAGTTTAATCTCTTTTTTTTTACAACCAAGGAAAGGCACAGAATTTCCTTTTTGGAGGCTTTCAAAATGGATACTCGTTTATCTGAGATTATTCATAATTTGGTCAGTGAGTTGAACTGCTTTGATGTATCAAAACAGTAGAGTTGATGGAAACTCCTTGGACACTGATCCCAAAGAACCTGTTCAGGAGTAGGTTTTGCAAATGGGACGTTGGTGGAAATATAGTGATTTACCTTGACATTTGTAAAACTTTGTAATGCCGAGGTGCATGACAACATGTTGTTCATGTGCCAGTCCTTCTGTGAAAAGAATCCCGTTGTAGACGCAACTAATACATTTCTTGCAGGTAATGAGTAATAATGCACATTTTTACAGTGTTCTGAAAAATGTTATTGCAATAATCTTTTCTCGCTTCCTCTCTCCTTTTTTATGTCTTTGGTACAGGCTGGCACTGTAGAGTACCATTTTTAGTTACTCTGGCAGGTTGCTTTGCATCATGATTTAGCAAAGCAGTTACGATTTAAAAACATACATTTTTTAAACTTGGCAGAGAACAATTTCATTGCCCCCCTCCCTTAAACCTCTGCTAGTATAATTATACATATGTTATTTTTACCACAACCTTAAGGCAAAAGCTGTTAGCTGCCATTTTCGTTCTCATACAGCTTTCTAGTTCAGTAAGGTTAGGGACAAATTACACAGAAACCGGTATAAATAATTGGAAACCGGCTCAAATCTCTTAACACAGAAGAAGCTCAGTGCATATAAACTGCTTTCAAAATGGCCGAAAATGGTTTAAGATAAGCCTGGATGGATATAGTATCAGACTTAACTGATTTTGGTTAAATTGGTTTACTGAATTTCTGTCCCAGATCGCCTCCAGATTCAAGTGAACACACAGTTTCCCCAGCATCCCAGGATGCTTTGCCCACACCACCCTCCACCCCCTCCTGCCCCTCCCACACAGGGTGGATGGGCTAGCCTTGGTCCAAGCTGTCTGCTCCAGCTGAGCAGGGAGGTCTGCTCTAGCACCCCAACTTCTGGCCTGGGGCACTGCAGGCATGTGGCTGCATTTCCAGAATCAAAAGTCCCACCAATGTCCCACCAATGTCTCATTCAGGAATGTCTGAAAGCTAAAAAGGAGGCATAGACCTGATGGAAGGGAGGGGCCATCACCAAGGAGGGTTATACCTCCATTGCTTGAGACTGTAGGGGGACCGTTAGGAAGGCTAAGGCAGAGACAGAACTAGGACTAGTGACCAGGATCAAAGATAACAAGAAGTCCTTTTTTAAATACATAGGGAGTAAAAAGAAAGCACCGGGTAACATGGGGCCTCTGCAGGACATGCTGGGCAATCTGGTGGTTGCACCAGATAATAAAGCTGACCTCTTTAACAAATTCTTTGCCTCCATTTTTCTGAGCAGGGACCGAGACACCCCCCACACTGGGATTCCGGACGGGCTCAGGAGAGGCACCGGCAGGTCTAGGGTCAGTGAGGACCTAGTTAGGGAACTTCTGGTGGGGCTGGACTTGTTCAAATCAGCAGATCCAGATGATCTGCATCCCAGGGTGCTGAGGGAATTGGCAGAGGTCATTGCGGGACCCCTGGCATGGCTTTGCAAGCATTCGTGGTGCTCTGGCCAGGTGCCAGAGGACTGGAAAAGGGCCAGTGTGGTCCCCATTTTCAAAAAGGGGAGGAAGAAAGACCCGGGTAACTATAGGCCCATTAGTCTTACCTCAGTCCTGGGGAAGCTCTTTGAGAAAATTATCCAGGAACACATCTGCAAGGGATCAGCAGGTGAGATTATGCTTAGGGGCAACCAACATGGGTTCATTAGGGGAAGTCCTGTCAGACCAACCTGGTTGCCTTCTATGACCAGGTCACAAAATCCTTAGATGCAGGTGTTGCAGTGGACGTAGTCTTTCTGGACTTTAGGAAGGCCTTCAACACTGTTGCGCACCCCATTCTCTTGAAAAAAATTAGGCGACTATGGTGTTGACGCCTACACAGTCAGATGGGTCGCAAATTGGCTGGAGGGCCACATCCAGAGAGTGGTGGGGAACAGGTCATTTTCAACCTGGAGGGATGTGGGCAGTGGGGTCCCCCAGGGCTTGGTCCTCAGGCCCGCACTGTTTAACATCTTCATCAGTGACTTGGACGAGGGGGTGAAAAGCACCTTGTTCAAATTCGTGGCTGACGCTAAGATGTGGGGAGAGGGGGGCACGCTAGAAGGGAGGGATCAGCTACAACTAGATCTGGGCAGGTTACAGGGGTGGGCAGATGAGAATAGGATGCATTTCAACAAAGATAAGTGCAAGGTACTGCACCTAGGGAGAAAGAACCAGCAGCATACCTACAGGCTGGGGAACTCCCTTCTCGTCAGCACAGAGGCAGAAAAGGATCTTGGAGTCACTGTTGATTCCAAGATGAGCATGGGCCACCAATGTGAGGACATAGTCAGTAAGGCTATCCTCACCTTGTCATGCATCCACAGATGCATCATGAGCAGGTCCAAGGAGTTGATCCTCCCCCTCTATGTTACATTGGTCAGGCCACAGTTGGAGTACTGCATCCAGTTCTGGGCACCGCACTTCAGGAGGGATGTGGACAGCATCTAGAGGAGAGGCTATGGGACCTGAACCTGTTCAGCCTCCACAAGAGAAGGCTGAGAGGGGATCTGGTGGCCATCTGTAAACTTACCAGGGGGATCACCAGGGAACGGGAGAGCCCCTGTTCCCTCAAGCACTACCAGGAGTAACTAGGAATAATGGCCACAAGTTGACTGAGAGTAGATTCAGACTAGACATCAGGAAGCACTACTTCACAGTCGGGGCGGCTAGGATCTGGAACCAACTTCCAAGGGAAGTGGTGCTCGCTCCTACCCTGGGGGTCTTCAGAAGGAGGCTAAACAGTCACCTAGCCAGGGTCATTTGACCCCAGCATTCTTCCTGCCCAGGGCAGGGGGTTGGACTTGATGATATACTCAGGTCCCATCTGATCCTAACATCTATGAAACTATGAAAAGTGAATGCCTGTTCACTTGTTTATTGGTTCAATTTACACAGCTTAAACTAACCTGCATAGATTGAATCAATCAGCCTTGGATCAATTGAATCAATCAGCCTTGGACTTTTTGTCTGTCTGTACTTGGCCTAAATACATCTGTGGGAACTCTTTTGGTTTAGCAACGAATGAAGTTTTTGCATTATAATGGACTTCCTGGTCCTAGCAATATAACACCCTCTTCTGCTGATAAAGAAGGACTGCATATCCAACATTATACAAGGGACTTGAAGGTCAAGAACTGACAGGTAGGAGAGACGACATCTCGTATTCCAGGGAACACATTGTACCAGACTAGGATTGACAGCCAAAGGCCAGCTGAAGTTACTCGCTCTGGGTCGCATAATTGCATTTCACAGTATTATTAGTGTTTAGTTTTATACTTTGGAAGCTGATAAAGGAGGATGAAGTATGCAGCATTAACAGTTTCGATTATTAAAGAAACAGAGCTAGGCAAAGCAGCCTGCATTGAAATTATTTCAACAAATGATGCATTGCTGCAGTGCATGAAAAACATGATCTGCAGTAACCTAGGAGATGGGCACACTTTATTTTGGCTGAAAACCATACTGTGAAATCAGATGATGTGTTATCTCCGTGTGTGTGTTTGATGAGAAGTGGAGGTGAGTTGATGTGGTTAGTTTGTGAAGCAAGATTCAGATAAATTGGCTGAAGTGCATTCATATGAACACATTTGTGTGTGAAACCCTTTGTACGTGTTTGATGAGGCGCTAACCGTATCACAGCATTGAGCAGTGTTTTAGAAATAAGTATGCTTCCAGATATGTGCACACTTGTTCATGCAGACTTTAAGACTCGGAGCACTGCTGAAAATGTATTAGGAAATAGAGATCTGTGAATGTGAGAAGAATGTGATTTTTAAACCATTATAACTTTGTTGTTTCCAACTTAAATGCTTTGGAGGGAGTAAATGCGTTGGCAAGAAGTAAAAGCCAGTGGGCAAGACTCGGATCTTATTTGCACTGGAGTAAATACATAGTAACTTTATGGAAGTCAGCGGACTACATTAATTTAAACCCTCATAAATCAGAGAAGAATATGATTGTCAGGATGTTATTTCTTATATAAAGGCTCATCTGCATAGGGAGTTTGTGTTTGAAGCCATTTTGCTAGAGCATTTCATTGCTGCTTATTACTTACGGCCTTATCAGAATTGCTAACAAACCTGGAATAGTTGTTCTATCCAGAACTAGTCCATGGGAACTTTTCAAGCACAAAGCATTTTGCTAACCAGCTGCACTCCAAAATGTTCTCTTCATACCTCTTTAAACCAAAAGGTATATGTTGCTAAGTGAAAGCAACCAACCTCTGGCATTGAGCTATTTGTATCTGTCTCTTCTCATCATTATAACAGTTACTTCACTTTATGAATTAATTTGTTCACTATCTTCTAATGCTTTCTCATTATGCACCTTTGTTTCATCTATAATAACTATATCCATCAAAGCTCATTAAAATGAATGGGTGTCATCACTGTGTTCCAGGCATATGAATAGTTCTTTCATTTTTCAGCTCATCATTTATCAGGCAGGTCTATCAAGTTAATATTATTTTAAGGTCTGACCCCAAACAAGAAAAAGTTGCCATTAAAAGTTGCTCAGGAGCCTACAATAAATGAGGTGGTTGCTTTACTGTAGTGGCTAACGGACAGGTCTGATTGATGTTACTAACTGGAGTGTGTGCTTTAGTCTTAGCAGAGGTGGCAAAGACTAAATAGACATAAATGCTGATCCCACCTCTCACCCTGACAAATGATCCATCCAAGCTGGGCTTGTAGTGTGTTGCTTAATCAGTGGGAGAAGCTGGCTCTGCTACTGTGCTCTTCCTATTTGTCAGCAAATGGGGGTGATCAGTCTCCGCGACTTTCAATTTGACACCTGTACTAAGCGTGCTTTAAAAATCAAACGACTGATTAGGAACAATAGAAACTTTTGTCAGGATTCTTGGTTCTTTTAGTAATGCCTTCTTGAATGACAGCTGTATGTGTAAATAAACCATTTTTTTTAAAGATTAAAAACCTCCATTTTCTGTTTCTTTTATATTCTGTAAAATTATTTTCTTTTCTATTCTGTGAAAGGGGGAGGGGTGCCAGATGATTATAATACAATTTTCATTTGTCGGGTTGTTTTTCCAACTAGACGGCTCTGGAAATTCTATTTGTCTCTCCAAAACTTCTGTTCTGGACAGTTTTCCCTTTATATATGTAGTATATATTTATTAGGTGAAGTAGAGTTTGGCCCTAAAAGCCAATACATGCTCATACCCTACTGGTTTCTCACATTGATTTCAGCATCCTCCAGCTCTCTGGATTCCCCAGAATCCAGATAATGCCTCTCCAATCCATCCAAAACACAGCTGCTAACATATTCTGCCCATTCATTGTACCATGTCACTGCTCTTGTTGTCAGCCTTTTCACTAATAACCTTTCCCACTGCCTACAGTCTGAACTGCTCGTATTTGTGCAGCTTTGTATGGCTTTGCAGGCTGGCCTACCTCTTAAATGTTATTACTTATACTTCCCATTCACCATTTTTACTTTGCCAATATAGCCACCTTCACAGCCATCTGTGTTTTGTCTCTCTAGGCCTACGTCCTTTATGCCATACTGCTCTCTGGACACTGAATAATTTCCCAATTCCAGTATACTGGGCATCTCCTAATTTTGTGGCTCATTCCCATCCTAGCTTATACCATGGCAGTGGATTTGCTTTGCTAATATTAGCATAGTGTGACATTTGCAGTAGCTTCTACCGTCAGTCCTGCCCTCTCCTTTCTCAACCAGCATATCTGCATAGTACTAATCTTTCCTATGCTATTTCAAATGGTCTAAATACCAGTAAGGTTCATTTCTACAAAACTTTTATGACAAGGTAAGTCTTAGAAAGGCCCATCATAAAAGTCTTATGCAATTTAATGAAGGTTTTTTTGGTACTTTCTCACAATATTCAGACAAGATATACTATTTACAGAGCTGGGCCCTGAAAAATACAGGTAGCAGCATGCCTCTGATTTCATAAGAAGTATTATTCCTTCTGTGCTCTATCCACTGCATAGATTTAAAATCAGACTTTCATCAAACCATTCAAGTTTGAAGTCAAATAGCTTAAAGTTGTATTTCAAAATACAGGGCATTTGGAACTCTAAGTAATCTATGGCTTCAGCCAAGTGCAACTTAGTGCTTCAAGAATACAAGTTGGGATTCATTTACTTGGTAAATATAGACAACTATGATTGAGTCTGACTTGAATTCACTAGGATTTGTTTAGTTTTCCTCTTTTCATTAGCCGGGTGTTTCATAGCAGACTTTTTGGCCAATTTGGAGATAGCCAGAGGTGCTTGTGTACTGTATTGACCTTCAATTTTCTGATATTTCCATAGCTATCGTCAGTCTATATTTTTTTTATATACTCTTCACTGGGCACAAAGTTATCTGTGCAGACAAATCAGATGGTTCCGTTCCTAACTGAATCCATATATGTGTTCAGCTAGTCCTTTGCATATATAGAAGTTGAGGCACAAAGTTGCCCTTTGTGGCTGTAATGTGCAATAGTCACATACATACAGATATGATCAACATCAGCAGAATCAAACCAGGGATCATCAGCCCTGAAAACATAAGCTGCCATCATTTGAAATAAATGAATGCTACTTTGCCTAACAGAACAGTTAATTGGTGCAGCCCAATAGAGGAAGTCATAAGAACAAGCCCTACCCCACTGTATTGCACATCTTACTGATAGCTCATTAAATAAAGAAAAAATGTCAAAGCAGTAGGGCTTATTAGGCCATCTTTGTGTTAGCTGAGTATGTATTTTGGAAGCCATATCAGATTTCTGAAGACTGCTGTTCTTTAAAAACAGTATTATCAGGATTTTTTTTCACCATATTTCCCTTTCTCAAGCAGAATTTCAAATTCAGGCTTCATTCTAAATCAAGCAAACAACTCTCATGGCTAATGTAGTCTTAATTCTAATGTCTCCAGACCCTAACATGTATAATTTGATCAGTTTTTAATTTTGTAATGGCGTGCGTATTTCTTCCTTCAAGTGACAAAGGCATTAGAATTTAAGATTATAAATCAATTTAGCAATTTCACAGTCTTCAGAAACGTACAGTATTCTCAGTATTATGAGAACATAATGAACTTGCTAGTCCTGTTTTATATTGCTTTTTAAAGTAACTCATCTTAAATTTAATTTTAGAGTAATACAAAATGTAGATTCATAAAGACAATAAATAAATCTAAAACCTTGTATTAAGCACTGGGATGTATCACCCAATCATGGCAAAGGACATAGAATCATAGGACTGGGAGGTACCTGTAAGATCATCAAGTCCAGTCCCCTACCATGGGCAGGAAGTTATTGGTCTCAGAGAAGCTCAACGAGGTGCTTGTCCAGTCTCATCTTGAACACCTTCAAGGATGGTGACTACACTACTTGTACTGTGCGTGTGTTCCAGATTTTGGTGACCCTTTCAGAGAAAAAGTTTTTTCTTTTGTCCAGCCTGAATTTATCATCAATTAGCTTATGCCCTTTGATCCTCATCCTCCCTTGAGGTGCCTTCCTGAAGAGTTGCTCCCCTAGATCTTGATGCTCGTCCCTGATGTACTTGTAGGCAGCTATCAGGTCACCCATCGGCCTTCTTTTACTCAGACTGAACAGGACCGGTTCCTGGAGTCTTTCCTCATAAGGCCTATCCTCCATGCCGCTAATCATAAGGTGGCCCTTCTTTGTACCTTCTCAAGCTTATCTACATCCTTCTTGAAGTGCGGTGTCCAAAACTGGACACAGTACTCCAACTGTGGCCTTACCAATACCAAATAGAGAGGGAGGAGCACTTCCCTTGATCTATCGGCAGCACATCGGCTTATGCACACCAGAGTTCTGTTTGCTTTCTGGCAGCCTTGCCGTACTGTTGGCTCATGTTCATCTTCCAGTCTATCATGAGCCCCAGGTCCTGTTCAGATGCTGTGCCAGCCAGTGGACCACCACCCATCATGTAGTTATGGTGAAGGTTCTTCCTACCCAAATGAAGAACCCTGCACCTCTCCCTGTTTAACCTCATCTGATTACATTCAGCCCATAAATCCAGTTTGTCAAGGTCATCCTGGATCTTTACCCTATCTTCTACAGTGCCCGCGTTTAAAATTAATTATTGATCTTTCCACCCCTTCATCCAAGTCATTAATAAATATGTTAAAGAGCACAAGTCCAAGCACCGATCCATGGGGGACACCACTGGAGATGGCCCTCCAGAATGAAGCCATCCCATAGATTACAACTATAAGCCGGTTGTCCACCTACCTCACTGTAGACTGGTCCTGCCCATACCCTTCATTTTGGTTGAGAGAATCCCATGGGAAACAGAATCAAAGGTTTAATGAAGTCTAGGTAATGACATCAAACTTGTGTCCCACGTCCAGATGTTTAGTTATCTAGTCGTAGAAGGACACCAGGTCTGTCAGGCATGATCTACCCTTGACAAACCCATGCTGGTTATTTCTTAACAACCAATCAGTTACGAGCTTGTAACTGATGGCCTCCTTAACAATTTTTTCAAAAATTTTACCCAGGATCAAAGTCAGACTGACTAGTCTATAGTTTGCAGGGTTATCCCTCTTCCCTTTCTTGAAGCTGGGCACCATGTCGGCCCTTTTCCAGTCATCAGGGACCATTCCTGAGTTCTACGACTCTTTGAACAACTTTGCCAGTGGTGCCTGCTATAAGCTAGCCATTTCTTTCAGGACGCTCAGATGCAGGTCATCTGGCCAGCAAACTTGAAAATGTGCAAGTGTTGTAGGAGATCCCTCACCTGTTTGGGACTGATTTCATGTAGTCTGTTGTCTTCCCCATATTTCCTGGGCCTCTGGTCAGGTGAACAGCCCCCATTTGATTTAAAGAATACTGATGTGAAGTAGTTATTTAGGAGTTCTGCCTTTTCATGGGGATTGACTGTGAGCTGCCTCTGAATATTCAGTAGGGGTCCCACAGTGGAGCCTGATTTTTTTTCTTGCTCCCTATATATCTATAGAAGGACTTTTTATTGTCCTTTATTCAAGTTGCCAGCTTGATCTGTATGCCTGCCTTGGCTTTCCATGTCTTGCATCTGCAGGCCCTGGCGAAATAGGTGTTTTCCTCTCTGGTTACTGAACCATTCTTCCACTGCTTGTATGCTTCCTTTCTTTTTCAATGGTTCCCTAACATCCCCGATGAGCCAAGCGGGTTTCTTGGCTCCTTTTCTGCTTTTTGTCCACGTGTGGATGGCCTGTTTCTGGGCAGTGAGAATTGTCTCCTTAAGAAATCACCACCGTTCCTGAACTCCCAAGTCATCCAGTTGCTGGCCGCAGGGGGCTTCTCCAACTAGCCTCCTCAGCTTGGCAAAGTATGCTTTTCTGAAGTCAAGGACTTCTGTTCTGCTAATTGATTTCCCAGTCAAACTAGTGCTGAAAAGAGGCACAGGGACAGACCAAAGTGTTTGCAATGGATCATCCTGTTATAGTAGCTATTGCAAGGGTTAAATTAACAACCTCCTTCTTGTCTACTCACAAAATGTTACGTTCTTATCTCTATTTCAGGATCTTTTAACACACTTATAAAGGCTGATCTAACCATCTACTTCTGGAATTATAAAATTTCCTCTCCTGCACTTTTTCTCATCATAACAATTATAATGAATAAGCGTGCGCACTTCGTCGTTGGTCAAAAATAGGCTATGCTGTATTCTTTGTTCCAATGGCAAGAGGCAGAGGAGAGTCTTTATAAATGTATGGGATGATGAGCTTTGGAGAAGAAATCTGAAAGGAGTTTCTGGAAATAACAACATACTTGATACTAATAATACCCTATGTAGAAAACCCTGAAATTGCCTATAGAGCAAACTGGAACAGGTGAATAACTCATTATGTTAATTTAGCCTGTGGTGAAGTATCTGAGATTATTTTTCTATAGACTTATTTGCTTCTCATAATAGTTTGAGCAATTACATGAACATCTTACAATTTATGCCGTGTTTTGCCTCTGAAGAGTTTTTCAAGTACTATTTGTTGGGTACTGTAACTACATTATTGTTCTCAGGAGACCCATCGTGCCATGAGAGCACCTCTGCCATTGGTTTCATTTTTTGCCTTGTTGGTTGTGATTTATATGGCTTCAATGGATATCCTCACATAGGCCCCTATATTTGCTTGTGAAACTGTATATTCACATGTGAATAAGCATACTAACTGGGATAGTAGCTTCCTACAAAGATTGATATGAACACACCTTTGCTTCTCTGCATATTCACAGCTGAAGTATAAAGGTTTGTCTATGTGCAAAAGCTACACTAGAATAACTGAACATGTGACTTTAAAGAGGTAGAGTTCAGCCAGTGTAAAAGGAAACAGGGAGTTATATTTCAATATAAAAAGGCAAATTTGAATTTGGGTTATTTGAATTTGAAGACTAGGCTTAACTAAAGCAGGAACACTCTTACAGTCACATACATATATTCACTTATGAATATATTGGTTTAAAAGTTTATACAAGTGTAAATTTCTTAGGTAGATGAGTCCGTTTAATGGCATTGTTAACATCACTGAGTTAAAACTTCCAGCAGTTTCAAGAAAGGTAACATGCATTGATTCAGGATGAACTAAGTGTATATGTCCCCAAGTAATTTACCCAGATGCAAATTACTACAGGCATGTTTATTTCTAAGTCAGTGTTTTCAAATGTACCCCTCGCTTTCATGTGCTCAGGGAGAGCAGTTTCTGACAGTAGAGGTGGGGGAGGCATTGCAGGGGGAAAAAGTTGGGGGACAAGGGGACCACCTAACCTCCCCAGTTGTGTTTTCCCTGCTATAGCAGTAGGAGAGGGACAAATTCAAAGCAAACCTCCAAGAACTAGATTCTATACCTGCAAAATTATAACAAATTCATACATTTACCATATATCGAATCTAATTTGGGAGGGATCACCTTATATTCAGGGTCACGTTATATTTAAATAAAGACAGTACTTTTCTGCAGTATTTTCTACCTTAACAAGAAAAAAAAGGGCAGTGGAATTGAAATTAAAGAAGGTACTGGTGAAATGTATCTAAAACACAGAGTTGAGAGTGCAGTTGCTGTGGCCAAAGAGCCTGGGAGACCAGGTGGTATATCTCCAAGTATAAATGCTGTCTGTCAAAAACAGTGATATAATTGCTACATGAGGGAGGATGGGGTCTGGAAGG
>NW_005841873.1:2332914-2333196 GCF_000455745.1 Alligator sinensis
AGGTTTTGGTGAGAATAGAACAGACAAGGTTCTTTGGGTAAATCTGATATCTTTTATTAGACCAACTCAAATAGTTGGGAAAATTCTTCGTTGTAAGCTTTCAGGTATAAATACCCCTCATCAGGCTGAGGAGGCACTGCAATCGGTGTGTGAAAGCACTCAGCCCATTATGGGTTTCTGACTGGACCTCAGCTTGAAAGACCACACAATCGCAGAACCTGGGCTTACTCGCACATTTCAGCAAATTAAATATTTAGGTGGTTGGAAGCAGTTCTCTCTTTC
>NW_005841873.1:2333206-2356476 GCF_000455745.1 Alligator sinensis
ACAGCTCTAACAGATCAACACCATGCTAATGTCCCATAATGGAAAAAAATGTGCGCTCTGTGTATTTCCTCTGCATTTTGTGTCGTGAACTGTGCACGTGGTCAGAAAATAGCTGAACAACCAAAAATAGCCTGCTTGTTTCAAAACTGTCTGTATTAGAGTTTATTCTGTGACAGCAGGTATCGTTGCTTTAAAATGTACTTTGCCTCTGGACTAGTTTCTGAAGCTAAGGTAACACACAAGCCCAGACGTTGCATTTGGAAGGAAATTCACCACTGTAAATTTCCAGAGGCCCAGAGTTACATTGGTGCCATACTAGACTTACCTCCCGTTTGCATGCTCTAAGTATGACATGGGAATTAACAGAGGCTTACTCATTTTGCTGGCCACTGCAAAGAGCTGGATCTTTACCAGAATCCACAGCAGGATTATGGTTGTAATCAAATAAAAGTGAGCTTAGTTAACAGATTTTTTCTTGAAAATGATATGGAGGATCAAGAGGAGCTGATCTTATAACTAGGAAGTGAAAAGAATTTAGACTGAAATGTTTAACTACATAGTCTAAGCAATAACAGCTGATGTGTGTGTGTAGCTTTGTCGCAGCTAAATATCATGCTTTTCAAACCCAATGTAGATGCAGAGATAGTGGAAGGGAATTTGTCTGCAGCCCTTGGTCTAAGCAGTATCTAGCAGGATGAAAGCAGTACTTTGATCTCCTCTTTCTACTGTACTGTACATATACATTGCCATTTCAAATTATTTTGATTAATTTTGCAACCTGAGAGCCAGGGATATTGATATGGTTTAAGCAAAATAACCCATGGTTTCCTAATAATAAACTATTTTATGACCTTTATTATTTTAAAATTGTAGAAAATGAGTTAAATATGAACTGAATCTTGACTTGAGATGTTAGTCTCTCCTGTGTACTTCTACTTGTCCAGGTCTAAGAATGTGGATACGCAACACATTTACCCTGAGGGAATCTCTCTCAGATTTGACTCTTTAATAAAATGATATCAAGCATACGACCAGCTCTCCCAAGGTAGCCATAAACCGTAGGCACTATTATAGTGCCTTGCCAGTAGCTGGGGGGTGGAAAATGGTAATGGCCTGTTTCCATTGGGCAAGACGCTACTTAAATTGACTAACACTGTGGACACATGGGGTACATAAAGCTGTTACAGTTAGATCAACCTAACTAGGGTTAGGTTGATTGAAATTCCTAATTGTGGCAGCATTCAGAGGGCTTAAATTGGGCAAGAACAGGCATGCCTGGTCTAAGTTCGTTCACTTGAGGAGGTGCACTAACTTGCATCAAAATCGGGTTACGCTGATCTCACAAACACTTGTATCTGTTTGCAGCCCAGCCCCTCACCCAAGCCTTGGTGCTGCACTATACCCAGCCCCACAACCCTGAGTTATTTTTAGCTGCTAAACATCCCCCCCACCCCACCCCACACACACACCTCCCGATCCTGCCCATCCTCCCAACACCCCAAGTTGCTTACACCAGTTTCGCTGCCCAGCTCCTGGAAGTGGTGAATGCCTGTACACACCACTTCTGGGAGTAGCCAAGGGCTGCATGTGCTTGATCTCAGTCTAGGTATAGGCAGCTTACCTTAAGACCTAGACTGGGTGCAGGGAACGCTTGTTTGTACCCGTGATTGTATGCTGGTGTAACTTAAATTGGCATATATTACTCCTCACTTTTCAGAAGATAACTTTACCCTGGAGCAAAATAACTTCTACCAGGATAATGCTGTATGTCATGTCTGATCTACTTTACCCCAAAGTAAAATGAAATTATTCCATAATAAATGTGTCTGATATTTGTACATTAAATCTAGATTCATCTTTAACATTTCCTTCAGTGTCGGGAGCTTAAATGCTACCTGTTTAATTTTAAAGCATCACTGTGGAACATAATGGTCCAATTCATGGCTCATTCAGAAATCACAAAATCAGCTTGTTGCCGACAGCTGAAGCATAGCTTGCTGCGTATACGTTTGCGTGAAATGGGCAAAGTTTCACCACAATTCTGCTTTCAGTAACGTCAGTCTAGCTCTGTAGTGACTGTCCTGAAATTACTGGAATTACTCTTTATCTCGAGGACAGTCACAAATGGAAATACTCTAGACCCACACAGGACACAGTTACGTGTCCCTATAGTCCAGGGCAGGGGGTCGGACTCGATCATCTAATAGGTCCCTTCTGAAATCTATGAAATAGCAAAAGTGTAGCTAAACTACCCTGAATGAATCGAGGTTCAAGTTTGAGCATCTTACTACTCTTGTATCACTACAGGATCATGCACACATAAGACTTATATCTCAATGGCCTATAGCAGTAACATTTGACATTGATATATTGGTTACATCTGCCTGTATACTCTTGGATTCTCCCTCCCATAGACCAATGGGAAAGACCAACTCACACAACTGCAACAGTCCTTATGCATGTTGTATCTCTTCCACTGTCTGTAACTCATCTCATAAACAGAAGTTCCTGCTGTATCTGGCAGACAGAGAAGTTCTTGGAAATACTGGTGTACAAGGAATGGAGATCAGGGGCCTTAATGCAAAAAGCCTTGCTTCCAGCAGATCTCCCCTGAGTAGTTCCTGTCCTTTCATAAGGGAAAGATCACATATTCAGATGGAAAAATAGCAGGTTTAGTTCCCTGAGTTAAACCTTGGGGCAATTTCTTTGTATAGGGATTATCCTGAACTCATGAAAATCACAGCTTTCAGATGTAGGGGTATAATATAGACCTGTACAAGTCGGCAGTGATCTGATCCGGCTTCAGATTCAGCTGCTTCAGATGGCAGTGATCCGATCCGGAGCTCTGAACCGGGTTTCTGCCTCCATCCGGCTGAAGCGGCTCTGAAGCTTCGGAGCCGCCTCGGAGATCCAGCCATAGGGTATAATGGGGGAATCAATGACATATCTATAACTTTGTTTTTTGTCCGATTTAAGTGAAACTTGCAGAGATAGTAGTGTCTGCTGAGAGCATGAAATCTGCCAAGTTTCAAGAAGATTGGTGCAGGGGTTTAGGGGTAACTGTACCCCAAATTCTTGAACGCTAAACTAATGTCATGGCTGTGTGTTACACCATAGGGGGGGTGGAAACTGCAGGGGTGGTGGCCCCTGGTGAGGCCATGGAGCCTGCCAAGTTTCAAGAAGATCAGTGCAGGCGTTTGGGGAAAACTGCACCTCAAGCTGAGGACAAGCAAAACTTGTGACATGGGTGCTTGTGCAACTGACTGTCTCTGTCTTGGAGCAGTTGATTGTCTGTATTGATTCTTTCCTCTCCTTAGTCTGTGATTTTGTAGGTGTTAATCATTGCTAATTAACTGGTTACAATAGCTAGCAACTGTGTATTGAGCTGGTCCCTGAGTGAATCATGATGGATTGGTAACTGGTCACACAGTAGCTTAGCAGCCATGCCCGCAGTAGTTCCTGCCCGAAGACAGTTGCACAAGCACCCATGGCATGAGTTTTGCCTGTCAGCAGCTAGGGGTGCAGGGCCCCAGAACCCCCCTGTACCAATCTTCACAGCTGGCAGGCATCACAGCAGAGGCCACCACCCCTGCAGCTGTCACCCTGCTGCACCTTGATACACACAGTGTCACCCATGGCATGAGTTTTGCTTGTCCACAGCTTGAGGGGAAGTTCCCCCAAACCCCTGCACCAATATCTTGAAACTTGGCAGGCTTTGTAGCCTTAGCATAGGCTACCACTCCTGCAGTTTTTACCCCCGTGTTGTAATGCCTAGACGTGACATGAGTTTTGCTTTCAATAATTTGGCTTGCAGTTACCCCCAAACCCCTAAACTAATCTTCTTGAAATTTGGCAGGCTTCATGATTTCTTCAGAGTCTACCACCCCTGAAAATGTCATCCAAATTGGACAAAAAGCAACAAAGTTATAGATATTTTATTGTTTCCCCATTTTACCCTATGGCCGAAGCTCTTCGGCAGCTCTGAAGCTCTTCAGGAAGCCTAACAAGGCCAGCACTTCAACCCGGATGTGCTGCTTCAGACCCTGAAGCATCCAAAGCTCTGTCCAAAGCCTCGCACAGCCCTAGTATAATGTGTGTGCAGTGCTTGAGACCTCTAGATATATTTTTAATATCATTTATAATTATCCACTGTAATATTGGAATGTCGTTTAGTATAATATTTTGTTTAGCATCATTAACATGGGACATTGAATGTTATGATATTATTAGTTTTTGCATGCCGTGGTTGCATTGACTCGAGGCTATTCTTTTGGTCTATGAACACATTGTTTTTAACAAAGATGCAAGGAAGGAATTGGATCAATACTTGCATTCCCTTTATCTATAAAACAAACCCAACCCCTTTCTCTCTGTGTATTCTATACCTGGGGACATACAGCTGGTTAAGCAGTTTAACAATAGAGCTCTTTTGCCCTCCTTCAGGCTATGCAGCAATGAAAAGATTTTCAGAGCTCAGATTTCATGATGAGATTCCTCATTTTGTACAAAATAGCCAGCAAACCCCTGAAGTTTAAAGCAGATTCTGCCCCCTAAGTGGTTGCACTGATGTGGCTTCTTGCTGTAACTTTCTTTCAGTGGCCTTGCTCAAGTATCATCATCTCTGAATTTCCCAAGCCAAAAAAAAAAATTGCATTTCTCAGTTTCAGCCTTTCCATTATTGATTTGCCTTATTTTTCCTTATGCCTGTCCAGGTACAGAAATCACATTTAGGTCCGTGAAGCTTTTCTTTTTTAATTTTACACACACACGCATACTAAATTTCAGCACACTCTGGCTTGTATAGAGGTTTATTGTCTGAGTACCTGTAAATACTTAAAACATGTCATTCTTCATGCCATTTGAAAATTGGAATGCTTATCCTTTCTACAGTGGGCTTGATCTGTTGGTCATTTCCACCAGCTTTTGCTAGCAGAGGGTGGATTTAAGATGTCAGAAAGTCCACTTCATTAAGAGGCCATATGAGCATAAAGCAGCCCAAACCTTCACTATACTAGAAGGAATGGACCAAGCAGTGCAGCTGTAGAAATGTCAAGTAGTGATTGCTGTAACTGAAGTTGTAAAACCACTTGTTTCCCTGTGCACATCATAGGTCTGAAAAAATATCACTTGGGGAATGAAACACATCCAGATGCACAGATCTTAACATCAGCAAGGAAACTTTCTCGTCCCATGCAGCTAGGCCATTACTTTCAGATGGTGCCCTTTCCACCATGATCCATGTCTTCAGCACCTCCATGTTGGGCCACAGTCTTCTGCTCTAAGATTAAGTGCATCTATAACATGAGAACTACAACATTTGGCTACCTTTGGAGCAACAAAGAGCACTGCGGACATGTCTATGTATAGGTTACTTACCCATTTCTGGATTGAATTCAAAATCTTAATACTAATATTGAAAGTCCTTATGGGGCTAGAGTTCTTTCAGAGAAGATGATCTATCATCTAAGACCCAGGATGACAGCTGTGTTGCAAAAGGCATCTGAAACTAGAAGAATCCAGGATCAAGCTCTTGGCAGCTGAAAGAGCAGTTGTCATCAGCAGGCCCTGGCTTTGAAAGGGCTGAGTCCAAGCATAATCAAGTCTAAATGGAGCTCCCTACACTGTGTACACATAGCTATATCAGTAAGTACCAGTCGTTGTATCGACCTCTTACTATTCACAAAGGGACGACTGGGAAGGAAAGGAGAAATGTGAGAAGCAAAGAAACAAATGGCAGAGAAAAAGAGAGGAAACAAAGAAGCAAGGAGGCAGATAGATGGAATGATTGTCGTCTGGCTCTTTGATACCACAGCAGTCAGCACTGTTAGGAATACCGTGGACTCAGTGGTATTCTATCCGTGCTGTGATATTACAGCGTGTAGTGCACCTAAGGGACACTAAATGGCAAAACATAGTTTTTGTCTAAAAACCTGAAACAACCATCCAGCTTCAGACTAGCCTACTTTGGTTTCACCCAAATATTACAGCAGTCAGTGGTATAATAGTAGTGCAAGTCTGCCAAGGATTTGTGACTGGCAGATGTGTGCAATTTGCCTTTTAAATCATGAATCTTCCTTCTACATAAAAATCAAAACACTTCCCTACTAGGTGGTTACTTAGTAAATGCTGATGCCTTTGTGTCCCTCAATCTTGTCTAGTTTATAGCAGTAGGAAATGGTTTAATTAATACCAGTGAGCGCTGAAAGAAAAGCAATATTTCTGTTTCATGGGAATTTCCACCATTTCAAGTTGTTTTTTTTCCCCCAACTTAGGGTAAAAAGCTGAAATGTCAAGTAAATGAAAACTCAAAAAAATCAATTCTGATATTAAAAAGTTTTGCTTTGATAATGTCAAGCGGTTTCATCTTGCTAACATTGAAACCTGAAATATTACATTTATATCATTTAGATATATAATGCTAGACTGTATACATTTCTGCTAGATGTAATGTTTAATATTCTATTCGTGTCAGCAGAAAATGAATCAAAATAAGTTATTGAAAATGAAACATTTTCACCGTTCCAAAACAAAGCACCAAAATGAGAAAATACAAAATATTTGGTGTTGACTATCTCTTGTTGAGAAATTTGTCAACTTTGGTTCATAACCACAAAACATTGTATTTTCAACAAAAGTGTACTTCTCGTGCAAAAGTGTTTTGTCAAAACCTTTTCAGCTAGCTCTAATACTAAACCCTGGTAATCAAAGCTCTGCACATGAGATTTAGCTTTATAAAATATCTTGGTTTTCAGCACTAGAAAAAAAAAATGTTCAATGCATTCAGCAGAACAGCTGTGAGACCCTTAAGTCCTTTAGTTATTCGGCACATGGAAGCTGTTTTTATATTTATGATTCACTAAAAACTGCTTATTATTACTACTTTTTTAAAATCTATTTATAGTTAAGATATATTCACACTCCTGGTAACTAATTGACTAGAGATGGGTGCAGAGTACAAAGTTCAAAGGCAAATGGATATCAAGATTTGGATCCAGAGTTTCAGGGTGTTCTGATCCTGAGGTTTGTTTCAGATTATTGTAAAGATTTGGCCTCTCCATCAACTTCATTACCACTTCTGAATCCGAGTATCAATGTTGCTAAGATTCTCCTTTATGACTTAGACTATCTTAAAAAATCAGTGTTATATAAAGAATAAAATCCCCCTTGCTAACAGCATAAGTAAAGAGAGGTAGTTAGCCATGTTATGTGAAATCGGATAGAAGGCAGAGCAGATATGCACCTTATAGACTAACTACATAAGATGCATAGAGAGCACAAACATAAGGGACTGTGTTCAACAGCCTCCAGTAGCAGATGCTACAAAGGACAATGCAGTTACTCCTTCAGTTCCCCCTGTCAGAAAGTTTCTTCCTTATCTGCAATAGCTGGAATATTACTGAGCCATTTCTATCTTCTCTGCTGTAAATTGATTCCCTGCTGTTAACCGGTGTCTTTTTATTATCATTGAGATTAGTTGTTATTATAAAAAGCATCAAAACAGGTTTTTTCTGACACATTACTTAGAAGCATCGCTGGCATAAAATAATTTTATGACTGTACCATTTGTTAAGTGGGGGGAAAAAACCCAAAATGAGAAAAATGACTCCTAGTTTCTTAGCGTTTTACATTTTCTTTGGATCTGATTAAGATTTCTGGCCTAAAGGTTGACTGAGCCTGTCCATAGTCCATCAAATACCAACCTAGATGCTCAAATATGCTAAGCCTGTCTCTGATTCTGGGTACTGTAAGATTTTCCTAACTAAAGGAGCTGGGAAAATGTGTCTAGAATGGGGCTCTCTTTTATTGAAGTGTGCCTCCCTGGTTGGGAACAGTAAAGATCCCAGTGAGTCGAGTTTTGGGGGGGGGAGGGGTTTATTCATACAAATGATTTTTTTTGTTTTCTTTTTTGCTTTCATCTTCACTGTAAACTGTCAGAGCTCATGCAGCAACTTGCCCTCTGAGTTGTGGCTCTGATACAACAAATGGATGGTGCTAAGGAATTTGAACTCTACTATTTTCATTGTCACGGAGTATTTGTCAGTTCATTGCACCAGAGGAAAGGGCCTGTTCCTCACCCGGGAGAAAAGCTGTTGCTGTTCCTTGCTTATAATGACCAATAGATAATGGGATCATCGCAACAAAAAAAACCCAACCCTGCCTTTTTCTACTTGAATGGACTTTCTTTTGCAAAGAATGCATGAGGAGTTTTGGAAACGAAGTATTCTGAATGCCATGTATCTCACCTACTCAGGGTAATGAGGCTTTAAATAAAACACGACTGTAGGAGAATACAGAACAAACTCTCTCACAAACATCTTTTTGGGTTAAGTTACATTTGCTTTGGGAGCATCTGAAGCCCCAGGCTGAAAAGTCTGAAGGATACTTGCACCACATATGGTGTTCAAACAATTGAGTGTCGCTCAATCGAGAGGATTCGGAACTGATTCAGTTTGACCTGGAATACGAAAAAAATTCCACAAAAGTTAAATTTGCTGGTACTTAACCACGATCTGAATGCATAATGACTTACAAGAATATTAGACCTCAAACAAATGAGACCCCAAAAGTTAGAAATGCAGGAAATACAAAATAAGTATTAACATGGTCCCCATTTAAGAATGGGGACAGGTAGATTAAGGGTAACCTTTTCTAAAACATTTTCTAGCTGTTTTAGGACCAGATTTTATTTTATTTTTTTAAGTATTTAGGCATTTAAAGGTACCAGTAGGTGCAGGGGTGGGTGCAGGAGGTATCCTCTGGAGGCCAAGGCTCTAGTCCTGGGCTGGAGTGGGACAGCCAGGGGAATGAAGCAGGGAACAAGTGAGGAAGTGGGGGGACCTACCTGCCACTGCTGCTGCTTACTCAGGGGTGATGGTAACTCCCGCCATGCTCCATCCAAGGGCTGTGGGTCAGTGGTAGTGGCAGGGTCAAGTCTCTCCTCCCTCTCCCCCCAACACATTTCCCCCACTGGCCCATGGGAGTGCAGGGCTAGGAAAAGCGGTCAGTGGGTGAGTCCCCCCACCTCCAGGTGCTGCTGCTCCCTGCCCATTCCCCAGGTGCCTCCGCAGGGTGGAAGCAGGCACTGGAACGGGGGGACTTGCCCACTGTCACCACCACCATCCCTGGCCAAGTCCAACATTGCCACCAACAAAGGCCCAGCTGGAGTGGGGCAGGGCCAGCCATGGGGCTCCCCTGCAGGAGGGAAAGGAGGTTGCAACATCCCCTGCAGCATCTCTCCCCCACCCCCCCTTTGAATTCCTAGATCCACCCATGAGTAGGTACCTTGTGGTATTTTAAAAGCTGTCAAGGTATGCCTCACTCCTTTTGAACTCTCTGAGAGTTAGGCACCAAGCTGCTACTCAGAAACCCCTCCAACTTACCCTCTAACGCTGTGTTTCACAACCCGTGGGTCACCACAACCCATGAAAGGGTTGTGGACAAACTTTAAAAATGGATTCGCCTTTAAAGGAGAACAACGTGGCTTTTCCCTTGCAGGCTGGCAGATTTACAGATTGTAAGAGGTTGCTTGGGACCCCCGCCCCATATAGCCACCCCCTGCCCCACACCCTAGGGGCCTGGGGGCAGGAGGCAGCAGGTTGAGAGTGAGGGGCACTGGGTTGGGACTGGCCAAAAATGGGTCCTGATATAAAACAGATTGAGACCCACTGCCTGAGTCTAGCATATAGTGCAGCTCCACATGTGTCTTCTCAGACGAGAAGCAGTGTAGCCCCACGTGCAGTGCCAAGGGCAGCCTAACTACTGCCACTGACTCTCTGCAGTGCTAATTAGGCTGTTCTTGGTGCTATACTGAAGAAGCTGTATTGCTTCTGCTCTAAAACACACAGAGCAGGCCCTGTGACTGAGAGCACCACTGCTGAGTACAGTACATTTGCAGTCTAGACATGGCCTTGGACTCTTAAATACTACAGTCACCAGTAGGACTGTGATTTGGCCAGCTAAATCATTTGAGCTTTGCAGCACAGAGCAGAACAAAACCAAAATGACTGAAAACCTGTGTCTATGTGCCTGCAGATGCAGCCAGGGCAGCACCTAAAGGGGTTCAGAGATAGTGATGGAGTGCTGCATGTACTGCTGCAAATGGAGACGTGCTCTGTCTGTGCTTTATATTCTGCTGCAGTCTGAGATAAATGCAGGAAACTGCTTGCAGAAAGGAGCTTAAAGCAGAATGGTCCTTTCTTTGCCTAGTGTGTTCATGAGCTGATTTAGTGTCACCAGCCCATGGTCCAGCCCATGCATGCTGTGCTTTTTTCTAACAAGCACACAGGGACACTGTCAGCTGCCCTTTTTAATTAGGACACAAGCTTGTTGTGTTTGAGGGCAGGAAAATATACTGAACGGTGCACAGTTCATTCTAGCTTTAACAGCTTTGCTTGTATTGGTATGGTACTGTTTGCTTGTATTGGTACCATAGCATCCAATACTATACCGCAGGCTAGGGTCTTGCCAGCAATAGCCGTATTGCTTATGCTCATTGCAAAGAAGAGGCTTGGACCACCATGTCAGCCTGTGCAAGGGCTGTCTGCTCTTTCCATTGGGTGGTAAAACATGGATTGTTTTATTATTGCTTTGCTGTCTAGAAAGTTCTGCTTTTGTTCAGAGATTTTTAGAGGTGGAAAGGAGCCATGAGGTTGGCTGTGTTGCCCTTCAGTCTTGATCCTTTGTTTTTCTGTGCCTGTGTTTAGGGCAGGATGGAGTTGAGAAGGGTTGATATATTCCCTTTGTGCTTTCCATATTTTATAGCTGGGGAATGGCATGCTAGGCCTCCAGTTTAAGGCAGGCTAGCCTTAATTAAGGTAGTTAGCCCATGGGCTACCCTCATTTGTTATTATTCTCATGGCGCTCTCTGGTTTCTGGAAAGAAGAGGATAGCCATCTTGCAGTATGTTCAGCCATAGCCCAAAGCATCCTTTGAGTTGGGGTTGTTGTGTCACAGACTGCTACCTGTCACCACGTCAGCTGTTTTTTGCCCCTGCCCTGTCACAATTCACAATCCTCTCTTTCTCCAGCTCCTGATCCAATTGTGATGTACAGTGAAAAGCAGTCATGTTTCTCTAATTTGCCACCTTCAACTAACGAATGGCAAACAGAGGGGTAGTGAATTCTGAGAGAAGTGATCACATCCATCCCGATTTGCATCTCTTACCTTTCCCCTTACCTCACTTTTATGATGTTAGATTTTTTATTCAATGTGATGTAATGTTATTTCCATAACAAAGAGACATAAGTACTGAATTCTGGTATTTTCTTGCATGCTATTTGCAACCAACTGTTCGGTATGTTCTTGTTGAATTGTGGAGGGACATTGCGCAGAACAGGCTCTGGTTTTTTAGTGTGGGCCCAGTATAGGTAGCTTCCATACTTCTACACTAAATCTAAATTTCAGCTTTGCTGCAGCAAAAAGTAGTTCAACTTATTCAACATTGGGACACGAGCCCCCTGCCACTGTGTTTGGTAGTGTATGCACATTACTGATGTGATGGGGTAACGCTCAAGGAGAGTTAAGGTTGCATTATAAGATCTGCACATCATTACCTTTGTTTTTCCTAGGTTTAGGCCGCTTAGCCGCACTACGTTCTGGAAGGGCACAAGGCAGCACTAGGCAACCTTAGTGCCGCACTAATGACATTTTGGGCAGTTATTTCCTCTTTTTTTATTTATTGGCATCCCTGAAACTGGCCCAGCATTTAATCTAAAAAATGAATGCAGTGATTCTGAATAGATACAGGGTGGTGGGCATGATTTATTTCACTGAATCCTGCTTCCTTTGGCGTTTCACTCCAGGTAGGGAAAAGCTGCCTTTTCTAGGACTGGGCTGTGCTATTCCGTCCACACTGCACCCCCTGGCTGGGAGGAGATGCTCCATCCTGCAAGGAGCACCAAGCCTTTGGCACCCACATCCTAATCTGGTGAATGCCGCAGATTTCTCATACCACATGTGGTCGTGTTGTTCCCTTTGACTCCCCCCTAGTCTACAACTTTCTCCTTCTGCCCGGCAAAACACCACCGCCCTTCTTAGCCATACCGCTCAGACACACTGCTCCTCATTTGGTCTGCTTGTCCCTCCCATCCATTTCATCATCTTCTCCCACGTTTTATTCGCATGTGCAGCTTCTTCCTCAGGGTCCATCGAAAGCCCTGTTGTGCTGTGAGGGCAACGTAAAAGGAACCTGGATAACTGTGAATCAGCTCAGCGGGGTAGGGTCAGGCTTGATTCAGGAGGTTCAGCTCAACATGCAGGGTCAGGTCCAATCTTTCTCAGAGTCTGGGAACATTTGGATCTGGAGGGGTTTAGTTTAGGTCTCCTCTTTATCTCTGATTTTGAAATGGCTGAATGCAATACTGCGGCTCTATGTAAATTGAAATCCAGCCTGACCACATAAGTAGAATCCTTCCTTTACACTGTGTCGCCCTTTACTGCTTATTTAAGAAAGTAATGTGAACTGTCAAGACTTCTGCTCCCTTTTAATAACAAAAATCTGTAATTTAGCTTCTACTGCACTGTAGGAAATTTCACTCAAACTATTCTAATTGCTTGGAGATTACTAACGTATTAAAGAACTGCTTTAATACAAACTATTAAACCAGCCATATTATCTTCTTTAGGTCTCTGATATGTTACACATGGGTGCCATAATTTCCCTTCAAAATACTTCAATGCTGCCAATGTTTAAAATGGGACAACTGTTAATGCAGCCAAGCAAGAAAAGTCAATATATTATCTGTCATTTCTGACCAAAGAACAGTTTTTGCAGGTTTTAAGTGCCTTTGGTCACTCCTGATGTTTCTTTCTGTTGTGGAAAAGGTTTTTTAAATATAGCCTTTGCCTCAATACTTTTTTTTGGCCGTGTTTCTGCTGCTAAGCTCCTTGTGCATATCTTGGCAGCAAACATATTACTGCATAGAAAGACAGGTTATTCAGATAAATAGGATATTGGTGTGTATTTTAAATAAGTTAGGCAGAATAAGAGATTTGTTAAATAGGAGGAGCATGTTGTGGTCAAGGTACTGGACTGGGACTCATCAGCACTGTGTTCAATGCCCAAGTGGTCTCTGTTAAACATGAGATCCTGAGGAAATCCTTTAATCAGCTCTGTGCTTTTGCTCTCCTCCTGTGAACTGAAACAGTGTGTCACAAGGGTGTTACACAAATAAAATCTGTTCGTGACTGTGAGAGGCTCAGATGCTGTTAATGAGGGCTGCAGCCCAAAGTAGACACACAATTCTCTCACTCTTTCCTGAAAACTTAAGTAATATGTAGCATCTCTGGGCAGGTCTCTAAAGTGAATGGCAGTGATTTGCTCCCTGATGGACATATTTCATTTTCATTTCCTGCACAAGTGAGAAGATGAAATCATTCAAAATGAGTCTTTGTCATTCCCTGAGACTGATACCTTTGGATGTTCACTATATCTTTAGCCAAGTGAAGCACTGATGTTTTGTAGGGGCAGTTAAAAGGATCTGCTAAATTATATGTCAACTGGTTTAGAAAATGGAAGTAACCATTTCTAAAGACAAACCTGGCTGCACCTTTACCATTCTGAAATGCTTGTTGCTATTATTTTTATTAATTTATTGCAAAAGTGCCTGTAGGAGTCAATCAAGAATCTGGACCCTCTGGGGCTATGCACAGTATATATACAGAATAAGGGTCTGTACTGCAAAGAACTGTGCTTGAAGCCTATAGCTGTGGTAGATAAAACAAATAGGGGTGGTTAAGTTAGAGAGGTAAACAACAATCCTGCCATTATAAGTAGCAATCATAGTTAAATGTGACTTTTTGGTTTAATCAAGTTTAGGGGTGTTTTTTTTATTTAACACCTCTGTTTTATGAAAGAAGAAATCTGGCTGGTGATTAAAACTTCTCACACTGTCTGCTTTCAGTATTCTGGGGTCTGATAGGCCTGGAGCTACTAAGACGCTGGAAAAGAAATGATTATTTAAAAGCGACTGAGTTCCTGCAGTTCTGCACAGATACTAGCTCTTCACACTTCTCAGGCAGTTAAAGCAGTTGGCTTTCTGCCTAACTGTGTCCCTGTACTGGGCAGGTATCCAATATAGCCAATTCATGTGTTATCAGTTGGATAATGTGACCAAGGTATATTCCTTCCAGTCCATGCCGGAAATAAAAAAAGACTAACTCTGTTTGACATGATCAGATTAAGGAAATACATTTCTCTCAGGATCTGAGAGAAGATCCTGTTCACACTGTGAGACTATTAGAGATAATATTCCCTTGTTATTAGTAGATATGGGGCACATCTACATGTGCATTAATGCACTTTTCCTATCTCACATTAAATTTAGCACCTCCAATGCAAAGTATTAAACAAATAGGCATTAGGCTGCCCTAGTGCCCAGTACTGAAAGCACACATTTTTTAAGTGATGCTTAGTGTGTAGTAGCCTATTTTACTGTGCATTAGCATAATTGCAGTTGCTTTATATGGCACTTTGATGCAGAGTAAAATAGGCTACTGCTCATTAAAGCGCATGTGTAAACACTCCCACTGATGCATTGTTTTATACTTGTTTGTTTTGCAAGGCAGAGAAAAATCTGCCTATATTCTTATGTTGAATTTATCTAGTAGGTCAATGTCATTAAGGTTCAGATACTTCTCCCTTTTAAATCAGTGGCCAGTTCATCATTTTATAGCGCTCTGAGATCCTCATCTCCATGGAGATCTAGAAGGGCAGTGGAAGATGATTAGATTTCAGCACTCTCTGTGCAAGTAAGGACTGATATCAGTTGTATTGTGGTAGAGCTGAGAGGCAGCAGCTAAGGTGGAGGCAGTCTTGTGTTAGGTGCTGTAGAAATGAAAAAAGATAGACAGTTCCTGTCCCAAAATGCTTACAGTCTCAATAGCCCAGACAAAGGGTAGAAGGCAAACCAGGGGGACAAAGAGATGAAGTGACTTTTCTAGGTCATACAGTACCCACATTCCCTGACTCCCTGTCCAGTGCCTTATCTACTCAGCCTCTCTTAGTAAATATGCTGCTGGTGTATTAGCACAAAACTATCCATTTTCCTGCATGAATGTACATAATCAAGTTTCTTTGGCCCACTAGGAGCCTGAAATGAATGAAGACCTAGTAGTGACCTTCTTAATGCTACCTTTAATCATGCCTTTAACCCAAATCACTCACGTTATTAGAAGCATTTTGGTTTGAATGGTTCTCAGGACAGATACATCAGTGCAGGGTAAATGATTTAAGGCTGATGGACTGCTGTGTAATGCCTTTTTTCACAAGAAGACCTTGTCCCCAAAGGAGAGCTTTCTGCCTGATAAAATGCAGCATTAGAAAAGTTACACCGTGCAACAAAAGATTCCTATTTCACTTAAAAGAAACTTCTGCGTTGCCCAATAATGTTCCTCGTGCATTCGTTAGGGAGTGGAAAGGAATGGGATGGCACAGCACTAGACTAGGCTTCATACTAGGAGAAATGAAAGTACAATATTAAGATTTAAAAAGGTAGCCTTTTTTCAGAACAGTACAGAGGTTCAGTACTTTCAGTAAGCCCTCTAAATGAGTCTGGAACAATACAACACTCACAATCAAAACTAATCTGTTTGTGTACAAAGCCTGGGTCCTCACAGTCCTTATATATAGCATTGAGACATGGTCAACATTAGGGGTGTGCGAAGTGGGCCCTATTCAGTTTGGATTGGGCCCAAACTGGAGACAGTGATTTGATTCATTGATTCAGATCACTATCCCTGATTTGGTTTGGCCAAATCTGAATCTGCAGATTTGACGCTGATTCGGAGAATCAGCGATTCGGCCATAGGCACAGCTTTAAATGTTTTTTCTACATATCTCAAGGTACCAGGTACAGCTTGTGAATGCTGCGATGCTGAAGTGGATGGAGCATCCCACAGGAGCATGCAGGGGGGGGCGCCTCCTGCATGCTCGGTGGTGAACCTGGAAGTGGACCGGAAGTATTTCCCATCCACTTCTGGTTCCACCGGGGAGCACACTGGGGGACTCCTCCATGTCCCCTTGACTCAGCAATTGGCTGTGGAGGAACCCCGGGTGCCCCCCCAGACCCAGGAGGCACCAGTCACCGAGCCGGGGGTGGACAGGGGGGCCCCCAGCATGCTCTCCAGTAGACCCAGAAGTGCTTCTGGTCCACTTCTGGGTCTGCTGCTGAACATGCTGGGGAGCACCCCACACTTCTGTGGAACACTCCATGCACCCCAGCATCACAGCATTCACAAGCCACCTGGTACCTTGAGGTATGTAGAAAAAAAAAATTTTAAGCTGTGTCTATATTTCAATTGCCGAATCTTCTGATTCAATTCAGAGAGATTAAAGGGTCTCCTGATTTGATTCAGATTCAGACATTTAGCCACCAAATCAGGCCGAATCTCCACCAAATCGAATCAGGGACTGAAGCTTTGCACAGCCCTCATCAACATATGCATATCAGGAAAAGGAAGCTGAATAGTTTCCATCTACGTTGCTTAGGGTGCATCCCTGACATCATGGCAAAAAAGAATTACCAACACAAGGATCATCACAAAAGCCAACCTCCCAACTTAAACAGCGGCACCTACACGGGCTTGATCATCGCTGCAGGATGAAAGATGGATATGCCCTGAAGGACCTCCTGTATGAGCAAATTGCAGGTGAGGAGAGAAGAGTGGCCTATAGTTCTGGAGAGAAGAAGAGTAGCCTGTAGGCACCCGAAACTGCACTTTAAAGATGTCTGCAATCAGGATATGAAGGCTTTTGGAATCAACTCAAACTTTTGAGCGGCCTTAGCAAGAGACTGACAATGGGGCGCTCCTTGCTCTATCATGGATTTCAACATCATGATGAGAAATGGTTACTCAAATTACAACAGAAACATGACCGAAGGAAACAGCCAGTCAGCACAATAGCCCCTACTGGTATGTATACCTGTGACTGCTGTGGCAAGACCTGCAAGTCTAACATTGGTCTCTACAGCCACGAGAGAAAATGCACCACCAGTCAGAAGAATAGCAGCACTATCCACTGTCACTCACTGCAGTGGTGACTCAGCCGCTTTCAGATGAGTGTGATCAGTCACGACCCCCCACTCCCAGTCGGTGAGATGGGCCGTGGGGGGGCCCCCTCCCCCGGTTGCTGACTGGTCCCGACTCAGATGGCACCAGTCGCCCATGACTCACTGATGAACAAATGCCATTACAGAAGTTCAATACATCAGTCTAACCTAAATCTACCTCGCACAAAGTCACTTGCACCATTTTTACACTGGTCTATGTGCACAAACCTTCTGCACAGGTTTAGATTGATCTATGTTCACTTAGAACAGTCTAAGCATAATGTCTGTATGTGCCCATTCGTGTCCCAAATAGAAGAATTCCACAAACTTAATATGCTGTCTGTTAATGTTTCCCTCCTCCCCAGATATTTCCATTTGGAGACTGTTTCTTTTTATAAAGGATTTTTTGTATTTCTCACATTAAAAGCAACATTCTTTTTAAGCAATGTCTCTCAAGCATAAGTGGCTTGTTCTGGAGTGCTTCCTAGTGACTGGTGACCACAGGAGTAGAGCTGAGGTGCACGGTAAAAAAACCTGCCAGCTTATTTGAAGCCAAAAGTGAATCTTGATTCAACAGTACCTTTGATCCATTTGTGTTTACTTTTCCAAGAATATCCAAATAGTTGATATAAATAGCTGATTACTTGCAAAATGTTAGCTTTAACACTTGAATATTCATTAAAAGTCAATTTTGAAACGCGCCTTGTTAGTTACTTGTATAAATCACCAAATGAGAAAATAGACACAATACCTGATTAATGTTCTGTAACTTAACAACGTGTGTTAATTTGTAACATTGACTATTTATGCTGTTAGTTGTGGATGTCACTCAAATAAGAGACTAGAAGCCAAACCAAACACCTTACATAACAGATCAGATTGTGAATATTTGCAACAAGGTTTGAGGAGGCAATCAGCAGAAAAAGGATTGTTATGAAAGTCATTAGTGACGTTTTCTACCTGTCTAGGTATATATATAACTCACCCATCATCTAAGTAATAGAATTTCATGATCAATCTCTGAGCAATTTAGGCATAATCCTGAGCCAGTTGAAGGTAAAAGAAGGCTTTCTGTTGACTTTAATAAACTTTGAAATGGGGTGCTAATAGGAACAGAAAGGAGTGGTAGACTTTGTAGTTTACTCAGAATTTACTCAAGCTGCAGGGTGGGTGTTTGGAAAATGTAAAGAATACAGGAAATGTCCCCATGGTTTGCATAAGTACCCAAAAGTAAGTGATATGTGCCATCTGGTTTACCACTTCTGCTTGAAGATATCACCAGTGTGGCTTTGGTGCTTTAGGCTGCCAGACAGGCCATAGGAACTGGCTTTCTCATGTCACGTGGGTCTGGGCACATGACAAGTTAACACCAGTGTAACTTAGTTTGGTTTTGTAAACTGATGTCAATCATATGCATCTGGAGCAGACAAACAAGTTCTGGGGTAGCTGCCCCAGGCCTCAGCACTATTATAGTCACTTGCTGCTAGGAAATGGAAAAGCTAGTATTATAAATGGATGCAAAGACCCAACACCTACATGAGTGCAACTTATACCAGTGTAGTTTTAACCCTGGGATTTTTTGGGGGGGTGGGGTGGGGCAGAGAGGGGAAGAGGGGATTCTACACCAGATTCTAGTAAATGATGTTAATATATGCATCTATGGCTTATTTATAACACTGATCTGTGTGCATGCCTCTTAATTCTTCTCCTGCTAGTTTCCCCAGTAACCTAGAAGCAAAGAGGTCCATGGGAAACTCAAAATAATGTCCACACAAATATCAGTATAATATCTAATTACATCTGGGATATCCTTTGAGTTGCACTTGTTTGTATCTGTTACTCTTCTGAGTGCTCTTCAAGTCATACTGAAAGCTTTTAGTACTGTGTGCAGGCCAACAAGCATTTTAAAGGACATCTCAAGGAAGAAAATGTTTATATTTCAAGTTCCCTAGGTTTGGCCTTTGCACAATACTCTAACAAGCTGTTAGGACCTGAGTCTTTTCTTGCATAAGTGTTAACCAGGAATAACTCTATTGGAATCCAAAGAGCTTTTGTAGGGCAAACAGAAACTGTACATCTGCTGATCTGCTATAACATTTCAATTGAGAAAGGCTCTTTCAGTATTGGCACCATTTTTCCCCAAATCAATTGCAAGCCTTCACTTTCAATAATGGTCTTACAAAATTAGACAAAGGCATCACAGTTATAAATGAAGAAGACAAGGCCTGCATCTTTTACATTCTGTTTTCTGAAAACAAATGGGTAGGAGGGAAGTTGTGTTAACAGGTATCTTACAACAACCAAATTATTCTTTGCTCAGATACCAAATGCTTCTTCCTGACTACTTAATTGACCACTACAACAAATCTTACATTTTCTAATTAGAAAACAAGCACTGGATCCAAGGCTTTTAGCCAAGCAAGATTGGGTGGAACCATAAAAAGACTACAAATATCCAGGCAGTACATAAGTATTGTGATACTTCAATACAAATCTCCGTTGCACATTTGTTTTTTGTGATGTGCAACAAGGTGGATTTTCAGATAAAACGCCCTCTTGGCTAATGCCTTGTTTCTATGCACCATGTATACCCACTGTATGTGAAATTAGCTTCATGATTTCTCTGCTAGCCTCTCATGAATAGCAGTTGGCACCTCAGAAACATTTCTGTCATTCAGCATTCAGTTGTTTTCTCCGAAGGAATGAGTTAGTACTAAAGCTGTTTTACCTAGCACCTAGATACTACTAGACAGAAATGGTATAACTAGCAAGGCCTCTCTGGGTTGATCCAACTGATACCAGAACTGCCTGCTTGTCCTGAACCATGAATAAATTAAGTCTGCCATACCCTATCCTCTACCCTATCCAAGATGAGACATTAAACTAGTCGTAAAATCTGCCTGGCATTGCAGCAAACCAATTTTTCTACCTCCAGAGGCAAATAGAGAAAGACACCAATAGATTCTCATAGGACATAAAAATGGACTAGCTGCCTTGCTGCATCTGGGCCTTGCAGATAGCCATTTCCCTCTAGGATCTGAGTCCTGTGCAGAAGGAAGGAGGGGAAGACTGAGGGATGGGACTGCTGTTCTGCATACATAGGCCTTCCAGATCTCAACAGGGAATCCTCAGAAAAGTTCACACCCGAGGCTTTTTTAGCTTTGATGCAAACACCTTGCCATCTGCGGTATCCCATTTAGTGGGGAACCAGAAAAAACAACTAGGAGGGTAAGTCCTATCACAGTGGCTCCATTTGAGCTGTGGCAGGTGGGAGGGGGACAGATTCAGGGAGCTGGGAGGCTGAGTGGAGATACAGGGCCTCCACAATATCAAAGACCCACGGATTCTGGAGATTGGTCCCTCTCCCCATTGTACAAGGGAAACGCACCTTGTCATCAGACAATGAAATATAAGGCCTCATAGTGCCTCCATGAAGTTTCAGTTGCTGAGATTCTGGTCACTTGGAGAGATCCCCATGAAGTCTTTACCACGTAGCTCACCTTTTCTTACGGATTATTATGGACTAGGTAAAGTGTCCTCACCCTCTGAGCCATCAGCCAGGGCGTGGACTGAAAGAAACAAATGATCTGATGTAATCTGACCCTACATTACTTATTTAGAAACCACACTGTATCCAAGTTTTTGCCAAGACCTGGTTCCTATTAAAAAGCTGCAAATGTCTCAAGTCCTGGCAGCTTTCATAAGCACCGTGGTATTTCATTGCCAGCATCATTGAACTTCTGGATTTGTGATTTGTAGTGCAGTGGATTTTCAGATAAGACATTCTGATATTACAGTACCTAATATAGCTCGTTTTTAAATCCACAAGCTTAAGTGTAATTGGAAGTGTGTATGTGTGTGTGTGTAAAGATCTATAGAATAAGAGAGATCAGACCTAGGGCTTGAAATCAGGGTTGTAACAAAAAGGGACAGCTGAAGTTATATCAGTTTAATGAATATTGTAGACTCTATTTTAAAATATCCAGCTTCTGTTAACAGGCTACGTAGTGCACAGAAATCAAGTGATTATCGTATTTGTCTGGCTAGCTACTATCAAGCTCATTACTCTTTCTTGATTAAATCTTCTCTAATGATTTCTGTCTGGAGGAGAGGCAGAAAGAAAATACTTACAAATCACTCCTTTGAACAGCATCTGACAGCAAAGCTAAATGACTTAGTGGGCATGTCTACCCAAGACACTTTACTGCACAACAGACTAATCTACTGTGCAGTAAAGCACCACTGTCTATGCGTGCATACCATTTACTGCAGAGTTAGCTACTACCTGTAAAGACAGGTAGTAAACTCACTGCATGGCGGAAACTGCACAATAGTGTAAGTGTAGACACTGATCAGGAGCAAATTTGCTCCCTGCCAGCCCCAACACCAGGGGGCCACAGGGTACACGGACCTCTCCCAGGCATGGCACTTCTCAGCGCCCAGCTTCCCCCAGAAGCCAGGAGCCAAACAGCACTGGGACTGGGGAGCTCTTTGCTTTCCTGTCCAGCTGGGGACTTGCTGGGAGCTGTCCCAGTTCTGGGTCAGCTCCCAGCCAGCCTCTGGCTGGGTGGAAGCTGTCCTGCTTCTAGGGCAGCTTTTCATGAGCCCCTGGCTGGGCAGGAATCCCTGTCCAGCTGTGGGCTGGCTGGGAGCTTCCCCAGATGTGGGACAGTTCCCGCCCAGCACGGAGCCCCACTAAGCATGGAGCTAGTCCCCATACGCACAAGACTGGTAGACCTCTGCAGCAGCTGTGGTCACCCAGCCCCATGCACATCAGGACCCCTCCCAGTGTGCATAAGGCCAGAAGATCAGCAACCACTGCAGCCAGCAAAGATCTCTTGGCCCCGTGCACATCGGGACTGGACCCTCATGCTCCCTGCCAGCCCCCAGGCTAGCACTCTGCTGGAGTCTAGGGTAGGAGCAGCTCTATATCAAGCTGCTCCCGTTGGGAGCGTATTTGCTCCCAACAGGGAGAATGTGTAGACGTGCTCCCAGGGAAGGCCTACTGCATAGTATTTTACTGTGTAGTAAGCCTTTATAGCATTAATAGCATGTGTAGGCACACCCAGTTATGCCCACTTTTAATTCCTTCTCTTAAATGTAAGGGAAAGGGACATAATCAGTAACAAATGTCTGAAGGCTGTAATTAATCACCAGTAAAAGTAATGTCTGTGGTCTTATGTCCAAGAGTAATAGAATAAAATTAAGAGAATTTTAGCATATGTGTCAGGAAATACTGTGCAGTGAGACTGAGTATATCAGGGAATAGTCTGGAAACAAAATGATATCTTTAACCCTTGTTATAACTGCTCATGTGGAATTTCATTTCCAGAGAGGAAGAATGTATGCACTGTTGTTTTTTTTTCTTTTGATGCATATCTGCAAAAGGCAGCCATAACTATCTGGCTGCCTTGGAAGACTGATTGAAAGTCCAATAAAGACAATAGGAGTCATTCTATTTATTTTAATGTTGACTCCAGCTCTAGTGATTTGTGTTCAGTAAGGAACAGTATTTTATTCAAAATCCAGTTACCCCAGACAAGGTTCTTTGGGTAAATGTGATATCTTTTATTATACCAACTGCATAGTTGGAGAAATTGTTTTTTGTTAGCTTTCAAGTACAAACACCCTTCTTCCGGCAGTAGGAGAGTCTACGGTACTGGGCAGGCAAGTACTATAGACCAGTGATTCCCAACCTTTTTTGTGCTGTGGACAGGCACAGGAGCAACAGAGCCAGCTGTCTCCCTCCCAGGGGCTGCCCCGTCCCCCAGCTTTAACCCCGCACCTCACCGCTGGTAGCAAAAGCTGCTCGCCTGGGCGGGCAGATGTGGGAGCAGAACAGGGGGCTCATGCCATGACCCGGCAGCCAACACTTCATGGCCCAGTACTGGGCCATGGCCCAGTGGTTGGGAACTTTTTTGCCCAAAGAAGGATGTTAGTACCTGAAAGCTTACAAAGAACAATTTTCCAACTATGTAGTTGGTCTAATAAAAGATATCACATTTACCCAAATATCTTTGTCTGCCTATGCCCTTAGACCAACACGGCTACAACCAACACCCCCAAAATAGTCACCCCAGGTTTTCAGTGTAATCAATGCTTCAGGGGTAGGTTCAGGTCAGTTCTTATTTCATCCAATCAAATTTACACCTAACTGTATTATGGCTCATGCCTCACCTTAAGCACTGCCATGGTACTACTCAAATGCTGGTAGTTGGTCAC
>NW_005841873.1:2356486-2358430 GCF_000455745.1 Alligator sinensis
TGCTGAACTGCTTTCTAAAGCTTTTTTCATACTGGGGGCCAGCCAGTCCTGGTTTGCATCACTGCAATCTGGTGACTTCCAAGGCTTTGAATACATGTTCACATCTCAGCATGTGTTTAAAGGTAGAGCTCTCATCTACAACCCTTTACTTGACCCGTGAAAGTGACCATCCTTGATCGTGAGGGATTGCCACCACCAACAAAAAGTAGAGCTGATACTTTCTAGAACTGGGCCTTTTACAGGGAGAGATGGAAGGAAGAAACGACTCCCTCTTCTGCTCTGCTTTTTTCCAAATGATTTTTTTCCTCTGTGCTCCTTCCCCCTGTTTTTCTTTTTTCAGCATTTCCTTGTAAAGCTGATTGTAAATGTCACCTTTCTCAAGAGGGAACCAGACTGCTTTAAGTAAAATAGCAAACAAGTTCCCCCCTGTTTGTAAGATAGATGGGTTCTTTTATTATTCCATATGCTTTATTGCTAGCTCGTAATCTGTAATTTGTATCATAAACAAAGGGAGTCTTTTTCTAGGAATAGTGATAAGATTTTTGCTGTGCTTTTTACCCCTCTTTTTCTTCCCCCCTACCCCCCCCCCCCCCCAGTGTTTGGACATTTCGAAAGCTTTTGGAAAGAATTCCTACTGTAATAGAAGAAGCATAAGCAGAAAACATTCATTCTCTCCTACCTTTCTGCCTGAGATTTTCCATTCTTTTTAACATGGGGAATCTTTGTGTCAGTTTTGTGTCCTGCTGCACTGGTGCTTAGGTCAATTGATCTTCACCCTCAGGGTGCAAGCAATTCTCAGAGTAGCCAATGTAAGTTGGGGCCTGATCCAATCCTTACTGAAGTCAATGCAAGAAAATTCCATTGATTTCAGTGGATTTCCTCAAAATGTTTTAGTTCCAGCAAGTATCATAGGTTAGTTATGGCTGAAGGCTGGTCTTGTGACTAAGACAATGGACTGGGGTCTTTGCTGACTTAAGGAAAGTTGCTTAATAATCTTTCTGTGCCTCTGTAAAACAGCGATAACACCTTATCTTGCATCTAGTTTCTGTTCTGTCTATTTAGGTTAAGTGCAGATTACAGTGTAAGGGCAGGCTTACAACTCATGTAGACATAGCTAAGGTAGCATTCAGTGAGTTAACTTGGTTAATCACTATGTAATCAAAGCAACCTGAGGTCTGGATTGGGCTACAAAACCCTCTGGGCACTGCCACCATCATCATCGTAGTCAATCATCAATTAGAAGATTTGTAAAGTAAAGAGAAATTGTAGGCAAATCCCACTCCTCTCACAAATCATTCAGTCTTCGTAATGAGCATCAAGTAGATTCACTAGAAACTTTTGCAAAAAAGACTCTGATTGTTTTAGTGAAAACAAAGCAATAAATTATTGTTCTATTTCAAGTCTCCTAATATTTGCTAGATTGCTAAAAAAGCAGTGATTTTAATATGGTCTTATTTCCAGTAGTCATCCAGAATGCCTATCTGGGCAACTGTGTTTTATCATCCTGGTGTTTGAGTGCTGAGTGGCATGTTATCACTATTACCATATTATATGGCAGCCCACTCAGGAAATCTAGATAAAGAGGAAAGAGATAGGGCAAGGTGGTACATTCAAGACTAAGGCTAACTTAGAGAGAGAGAGAGAGAGAGAGGCATGTGCGGTCAGGGAAGAAAAGTTCAGTGCTGGCATCTGAAAACTGTCTAGGCTATGTCATCAATACCTAATTAGCAGCTGTTCTTTCTTATCATTTACATCAGGGGATCCCTGGCCTTTGGACCAGGGCTTCCTTTTATTTCTGTAGAAATGTAGTGCAATAAATCAAATGCTACTTTAGGTTTGGTTACCAGGGAGACTGTTGACCTACAGTTAAACCAATCCAGATTCAGGACACAGCAGTCCATGTCTTCTTGCTGTTTTCTGAGCAGTCTCCTTAGCTTCAGTTTT
>NW_005841873.1:2358525-2371553 GCF_000455745.1 Alligator sinensis
GTGGGGGTTTGCCAACAGGACCCTGCAACTGGGAATAGCTGTGGGGCCAGGAACTAGGGGGTTAATGCAACTGCCTTATGTAGGAAGCCTCTTGCTCCCACTGCAGCTATAGCTTTTCTTACTGTTGAGTTTACTGTTGCTGATTGCCATTGGTAACAATCATCAATGGCGCTTTGTGACAGAGGGGGGCGGTGTCAGTAGGGGTGTGCAAAAAGGTCCCCGTGCCATCCAGGTGATGCATTGATCCCCTGGGTGTTGGCTACGCTGACCTCCCTAACCAGTGGCTATCCCAATAGCAGGGAACAGCCCCTCTTCTCTGGGAGTACTAGTACCCATGCAGTCTTAGGAAAAAACATCAAGAGGACCAAGCCAATCCAGTAGGAACATCTTTTTCGTAGTTTCTTAGAGTAAAAACAGACATCAGGCTCATCTTAGGTTTGCTTGTCCCAAGTGGGCTTTGACTTGCATCAAAACAGGTGCAGGACAGTCATCTGACAACTGTTTTTAGCTTTAGTCTTGAGTCTCCTCAAAAGGAAATTTTAGGCCTAAGGCTATGGAGTAGCAGTCACAATTTTGGTTGCTGGCAGGGACTCAGGTATGTTATTGACCATGACTCAGCTAAGTGAAATGTGGCAACTGCATTAGATTGTTGCTACAAAAAAGGAGGGAAAGGAAGCAAATCATCACATTGTCAAATTAAAATTATCCAGGGGAATCAGTGGGTGTGTCTACACATGTATTAATGTACTTTTCGTAATGCACATTACATTTCGAATCTCCAATGTGTTGTCCCAAGTAAATGTACATTAGGCTGCCCTAATGCTGAGTAACAGAAGCGCAGATTTTTAAGTGATGTGTGCTTTAATGCACAGTAGCCTATTTTACTGTGCATTAGTGAAATTGCATGGTTTTTTACATGATACTTCAATGCATAGTAATGTAGGTTACTGCACATTAAAGCGCACATGTAGATGCACCCAGTATCTTTCAAATAGGTAATCTTAGAAAGTGACATGTTTAAAATGGAAAAAATAATGATTAGTATGTAAGATGTACATTTGTTTACCATTGCTTTTAGGATATCTTATATTTAGGACAAAGGTTTGTCATTCAGGTCCCCAGGTTTCAAATCCTGACATTCCCACAACTTTGCTTTATTTCTCATTTTGCCAATGGGTGTGATGACACCTTAGTGTAGAGACTCTGATAACTAACATCTGTAAAAGGCTTTGATCATCTTTAAAGTGCCTTAAAATCTATTGGAAAAAAATATCGTCATTGAAATGTAAATTACCTTCTTTGCAGGACTGTATCTTGGCAACAGTTTTAAAGGGGATCTAAGTTCAAATCAACTGAATGCACAGACAGATCCTGGACACATTCCTTGCAGGAGACATATTTCTTAAATGCTGGGGTTTTTCAGAGCGTAAAACAAGCGTAACATGCTGAGTTCAAAATCGCAGAAATGAAATGGAGAATTGATTGGTATTCAATAGTCAGGTAGCAAGCAGAGGTGTTGACACTTGACAACCAACTTAATGTAGAGCAGAGTGACCAAAATGGTTAAACTATTGCTGCCATCTGCTGGGAAGCAAACCGTGCCGCTCCCCCCACCTCCCGTTGAAGAATTCAGAGCCAGTTCCATGAGAGAAATAGGGACCCGATCTGAAGCCCATTGCAGCCAATGACAGTCTACCATGGACTTCAGTGGGCTTTGGATCTGGCCTTAAATGCTTTAAGAGTCCAATAGGGTGTGGTCTCTGAATAAAGATTGGTTTCTTTGTTTTTGATCAGCCAAACTGGAATTGGTAGATGCTGTCCTTCTTCTTATGCCCCACACTTCATTATTATCTAAAAAAAAACAAAACAAACCCCACAATTTATAGTTTTAGTTAATTAACTAAGTCATCTATGGACAAATTGTTGTCTGGCACAAACCATCAATTATCCTGATTCTACTACAGCCAACAAAGCTTCGACACTTCACACCAGTTTCCAATCTGCCGTACAGTATCATCGTGTTTCATTAAGATAATTCTTCCAGGGAAGTCAAGACCAGATAAAACACAAAGATGATTTCTGTAAATTATCTAATTACAAGTAAACTACTTTACCTGTGGCCTTTGTAGACACCCTCTTATTTTATCGATGTAGACCCAAAGTCTGTTTCCTATGTTTCGCAGAGCAACAGATAACTATGTGAAAGGTGGAGAAAATTCTGACTGCTGGTAATGTTCATTTACATAATGCCTAATGAATATATTAGTAAGAAAGTACTGTCTGGAAGCACGTTATAGGGCATAAAGAGAAAAATCTAACTAGAAAAATGTAAGGGGGAACAAGCACTGTAGATAAATGTGATTACCATAAACAAAGACCGGCTGGCACACATTTACCTTGTAGACACATATGATTCAACTTATAATTGATTTTACCATATAAAACTACCATCTGTAGGAACAAAAGAAGCAGAAGGTAGAAGCATTGTTAGCATCCCCTTTCCACTGTGTTCAACTACATCCACCAATCTATAAAATTAATATGGGATAAAAGGAACCATCTGTGGAGTATATACTCAAATGCAGCAGAGCATGCTGTGACGTCTTTCCCAGTAACAATGGAACAAATGAGAATAAGCTGCTATCGTGAATGTTTTTGGGGGGCTACTCTACTGGCAGAAAGTAATTCTCTTCCATTCAAGATACCCTTCTTACTCCTACCCAAGCCATTGCTTGTGGGCTTTCTCCTATGCAAGCCTATGGGCAAGACGTTTTGTACCCTTCCTTGAGCTCCGTAACAACTGGGCTCAAGGATGGGTACAAAAAGGGTACCCTCAAGGAAGGGTACAGTCTATCAAGTACATAGACTTTTACTTGATAGATGGAAAGAAGTAAAAACTAGACTCAAGGAAGTGTATAAAATGTCTTGTTCATCTGTTTCCTTTGTTTCATCTCCATGTGCCTAGCAGGGGCTTAGATGCTGGATTGAACTGGAATCAGAAGAGCCAAAGTGCACCTTGTTATTCTGGCAGTATCCTAACAGCCGATGAGAAACAACATCAATTTTATGAGGGAGCTTCTTTTTTTATTAAACTTCCAGCCCAGTTTGGCAAGCTCAAGGCTTGGTTACTCTTTGGATAAGCTGTGTATCTAAGCCAAGTGCACTGTTTAAACATGTTGAGGTTTCACAGCACAGATTCTAGCATTTCATGCAAAGAGCAATTGTAGCTCTATTGAAGCTGCCTGACTTCCTCCTAGGGCTGGATTTTAAACAGCTCCTGGGGGCTGCACTGCAGCAAGGCATGGGAGATCCAAACCATTCCTCCACAGCCACTCCAGCAAACTTGTCACCAGCAGGCTGTATCATACTTGGCACCAGGCCTTTAGTTCCCTGTCCAAGTGCAAATTCTCCATTCACTTACTTCCAGAAATGGCCAGTATAAAGTCACTGGCAGCAGCAACACAAAACTTTACACATCCACAGCAGCCTTTTGCTTGTAACAAAGGGAAATGGGAAAATTGGAAAAGAGCTGGCCTCAGAGGAGGAAGGAAATCATTGGAGGCAATTCAGGGCTGTAGTCGTTGGAAGGGGGGAGGTTGTGGGGATAGGCCACAGGTCCGGAGTGGATTAAATCGGTCAGATAAATAATAAGGTTCTGGGCGCCAAATATTTAGCTTCAAGTTTATGGAAAATGTAAGTCTAGGGAAAGGCCAAATAGCAATAATAACGCAACGTAGAAGGAAGGTCAGTGTGAAAAATACCTATAAAATAAAAAAAAGATCATCCTGTATGAAGATATATGAAAAATAAGAGAGAGACACAAAAAGGTTATTTAGACATTAGAAAAGTCAAGGGTTTTCTAATAATCCAAACTAAGAGGCACCGTCTCTCTGCGATCACTGACTGCTAGTGTCAAACACCAACCAGGACAGGGCCCCTTTGTGCGAAGCATCGCACCAGAATCCAGCTGGTCTGAGTTTCACAATGAACTTTTTTACAGCTCCATTCACCAGCACTGTTATCTGAAAAGCTGTGTATTGAATGAAGAGCTTTGATAGATGGAAAGAAGATTCCCTGGTGTTCCTTCTCATGATTAGTTGCACATCCCAGAGGGACTACTGGTGTTGCTGCAGACAGCACAGTTTGATGTAGAGTAATGACTGGGTTTATTTAAAGGGGTGGTGTCATCTTAAAAATACTATTTATCTGGAAAACAGTTTACTTACAGTTTTTACAAGTGACCTAATCAAACCGTAACAGAATGGAGGAGATTTTTTTTTTCTTATTCATTGCGTATTCTGTGCATTTTGCAACCCTTTGAAACTGGAACCACAAAAGGACTTGTGCATTTGGGCAGGATTTAATGTCTAAGTACTCCACAGCCATGGAGACGTTTATTTAATATTTAATTTCTCCACGCACAGCTTCAATTGGAGGGACTGAGAGATCCCCCCCATCTCTTGGAGATCAGAGTGTTGTTCTTTTAGGAGGTTCAAACCCAGACCTCCCAACCCCACCTTCCCCAACAAAGGAAATGACTGAATCTGGGTCTCCTACCCATTCCCTGTGACTGACCCAAAGTTATAGAGCAGATAGAGACAGTGTCGACTCTTAATTTCCAGTCCACTCCCTTATCTCTAGGCATACTGTGCCTTCCTAAGCGGTATTTGACCCAGCTAAGCTATGTTTTCATCACTGTAGGTCACCAAGTGCATTCACTTATATATTTATTTTGCAAAGTAAATGTCACTCCTATCTGAGTGTCTGAAACTGAGAATTCAAATAACAGCTGACTTTGGAAGAGATGACTTGCACTTCTGGGTTGCTTCAGACCAGCAGGGAGTCAGTTTTGAATATTTTTCCTTGTTAAATCATACATCTGTGTGCAAAAATCTAGACTGGTGTGTAGATTTGTGACACTTGATGGGGGATTCCTGCTCCCACCATGAAGCAATGGATTACACAGTTTCATTTCTTCAGCTGTGACACATATATATTGGTACTCTTATTTAATTTCCTTAACAGTTTCCAAAGAAAATCAAACAGGCAGTTACTTGGAGAAAAGAGATTTGCAGTGTTGCATTGTTGCCCTGGGGGGTCAGGCCAACTCTCAGGATCTCAATATTGTGCTGTTAGACAGGAGGGTGTGACACAACTGCACATATACAAAACACACACAAATCAATTAGTTGTATACACACACATGCGCACTACTAACTCAGGCACATACACATCCAAACCAGCCTAGGCACATGCATACTTATCACCAATTCAAAAGTTAGACACAGATCACAGATCATGAATTCATATATCATGTACATGATGCCATATATATACGTATATACATACACACACACACACACACACACACACACACACACACACACACACTAGCAACTCAGATACACACACGTTCAAAATAACCAGTCTAGGTTCATGCACACCTATCACCAGTTTAAGCCCAAAGACACTACACACACCACATTTAGACAGAATCAGTTACCAGTTACCAACACCTGCACATCCAATACACATATGTAGATTACTAATTTATATACCACACACACACACACACACACAATGATATCTATATATGTATATATATGTGTATTCACTAATTCACACACACACCACCCGCCTACACATACACACAGGTGAGTTCCTAAGTTGGGTGTTGTGATGTGTGTGTAGGTATGTATGTATGTGCTTGGTGTACTTGGGATACCTGGGGAAAGGTTAAGGTAAGAAAGTAGAAGTGTAGGGAGTTAAAGTTACCAGGACTGGGATTAGAACCGGTAGACTACAGGGGCCTGGGCTGAAGAACTGAGGCTCAGGGGTAACTTTAGGTTAATTGATCTTAATTGATTAAAAGACAATGCCCAAAGCCTGCAGAATAGGGAAGCATGCTGGCACAGAGGCTAGGACTGGAGCCAGAGCTATGGGGGAGCTGAAAAGGTAGGTGGGGAGAGAGGAAAATGGGACTAAGGGAAAGTGTGGGTGTTAAAGAGGGGCTCTGGGTGTGGGGAGCCAGAGGATGGCTCCGGGTCAGCTAGAGAAGTTGCATGGAGCAGCAGTAGGTGCTAGAAACTGGAGAAAACTTCAGGACAGCTCAGAGGAGCTGGGAAGCTAAAGGAAGGGGGGGGCAGGATTACAGAAGGTGTGGGGGAAGCCTGGAAACAGACAGACGGACAGCAGAAAATCACAGGAAAAGCAGCAAGCAGCAGGGACAGCAGGAAAGCAAGGAGAGGCTGAGAGGTGGTAGAAAAGGGGAGACAGAATTGGGAGGAGATCTGGAAACTAGCAGAGAGGGTGGGGACTGGAGCTGAGAGAGAAAGAGAGAATGAGGCTGGAATTTAAGATAGGGAAGGGACTGGGATTCAATAAAACATGACCCAACTCGGGGTTGCAAATGACAGTGGTTTTATTGAACAGGGGAGATGGTGACACAATGTCAAATTGGTTCCCTTGCACACACACACACACACACACACACACACACACACACATGCACACACAATGGTAGCAGGGGTTAAAGAGGCTTGGTGCAGGGGCTGAAGTCCACCGAAGTCCAGGAGGAGAGAGACAGAGAGAGAGAGATTCCAAATTGTAGGTGGAGGTGTGCAGGTAATATCTACCTATCCAGGCTGGAAAGGGATCCTTGTCTAGTAGGTGTTGTCCAGGGGGGGTCGCCAGCAGGGCCTCTGGGTGGATAGGTGGTGTGGCATGGTGCTGGTCCGGATGAACAGGGCATCCCACTGGGTCTGTCTGCACTGCCTCTTTTTATAGGGGCAGACCTTGTGTGACCCTAGTGACAGGAGGCATGCCCAGGCAAGGGTCAGCCCCTGGCGTATTGAGCATGTGTGCTCCATGCAGGGGTGTGCAGTTTCGAGTGTCTGTAATGGTGAGAGTTGCTGGTTTTGCAGGGTCTTTTGTCTTTCAAATGCTGGTCTTGTCTCTGTTCCTGGGTGAGGTCTGTGGTTCCTGGATGAATCAATGCGAGGTGATGACCTGGTCATTACAGGCCATTCAGTAGAGGCCTGCTACCATTGTATTTCAATCATTCTCAATCACTCTCATTCATCCGGGAACCAATTTACATGGGAGGGATACATGACTCATACAGTTGCAACACACGGGATGCCCGGGCAGAGGACACAAGATGGAGACTTGACATATAAAATGGAAACTTGACATGACTTTGGTTCACTTACAAACACAGGCCTAAACCATACAATATCCATATGAAACAATAAAAATCAATACAAAAATGATAATAATACAATATACAACAGTAAAAATCAATACAAACCTGATAATAATACAATATACAACAGTGGATATCCAAAACCAAAAACTTGCTACCAAAATAAAAATGTTTAAATCTTATCCTACATCTTAGCTTACTTATACTTATCTATAGGGAATAAAGAGGGAGAGAAAAGGTCAGAAATGGTTGGGGAAGGCAAGGGAATGCATTTTAAAATAAATACAAAAGAAAAGAAAAAATTGGGGGGTTTTGCTACAGCATAACATGTTGCAGCCCTCTCTATGTTGCTCTGTATTTTTGGATCAAACTTATGTTGATTGTCTACTGGTACTTGGACAGCCAGAATGGTATACCCCTAAACATGTCCATGGAAAAACACGTGTCAGTAGTTACAATCACAACTCCATCTACACCAAGAGCTCCATGCAATTTAAAGAGTCATCAGCACTGCTACCTTAGGGCTTGACCCAAAGCCTGTTGAAATCAGTAGGAATTGCTCTGTTCTAATTAAGAGGGTGGTTGAATACTGTATAGCAGTCATCAATTCTTCCAGAACACCAGTCATTGCCTTGTTATCTATACCTTGTTATCTATGGATGCAGCGCAGGTTAGTCCATTATGCGACTGTCATGTGTTAACGTCAGTGGATATAAATTATTTCCATCACGCCATGCACATCCTTTGCATTGTGACCCTTCTGTGTATGCTGTTAGCCCTATATAGGGAAGCTAATTCAGGGATTCTGGATGCCCCTTTTTAAGCTTGGGAAACCAGTCTTGCTGAAGAAATGAAAAATGGGAAAGGCTTAGTTAGGCTGTTCAGAGAGCTACAGTCGTTAACCTCATTTTTGCTGGAAGTTAATCAGCTGCCAGATTTGTATGTGCATTAGTCTATGGATATAAGTAATTCTTACATATGGTGATTTTTTTTTTTTCCAAAAAGGCTCTGCTTTTTTGTTTGGCTTTTGCAGAGGCATGATGAGTGTTACTCGTCGTATTACATGCTGTGTTTATTGCAGTTGTGGTGGTAGTACAGTGGGGATGGTCCAGCAATAGGAAAGCAGCAGAATTTGTGAGTTTAGGTCATGTGTTTTTTTTATTGCAACGATTTGTGAAGTTATGAAAGATTCCTAGCATCCAGGCTTCAAATGCCTTTCATCAGGCCAAGGAAAGAAACAGAAACAGTACAAGCTAGAACAATTACTTTAGTTTAACCTAATTATGTTACTGCTTTGACCTGGTTTAAAGAAAAGTGTGCAGTCCTCATCTGTAGAGCAAAGAAAAGTTAAGAGAGGAAGAAGAAAACTCTAAAACTCTTTGGTCTATAGTTTCTGATATCCAGTAAAGCTATGAAATTCTGGTTCTAAGCTCATCTTTTGGAGATCTGGATAGGATTTTCTTGGAGGACAAGGACTGTGAGATCAGAGGAATTAAGTGAAGAGTATTCTTCCACTCATGATTGGGTGATTTGTGCCCCTCAGCATTTTTCAGTGGAATTTTATTTTGGAGCAGAAAGCATCTGTTTTCTAAAAACCTGCACCCTTCATGACATCTCAAGTTGATATTCAAGGATCTAGTCACTGAAAACCTTGGTCTTAGATTTCAGTGTCTAGACCAGCAGTTCTCAATCTTTTCACACTCAAGGTACCCCTCCATCACTTCTGTGTATTGAGCAGCAGTCTACCTCAAAAACTAAATGTATTTATTACCGTATTTACCTCTTGAGCACTGGGGGGCAGGGGAATGTCCAGGCCGGGACAAATAAAACTGTTGTACACCCTGTGCCATTTTTGAACAATTGGTAAATGCTCATCCAGGGGACTGCTCAGAAGGTTATGTTGAACTCCCAGTCTGTCCAGTGTGGTCAAATTGGATACCTAGCCCTACTCTACAATTTACGTATTGGCTAATTAGTCTTATCAGCCATATGAGGAAGCAGCTTAAGAGTACATGGTATATAAAATTCATCATTTCAACTTAGAATTTCTATGATGCATTAACACCTACTGAATATGCTGATGTCCATAGTATATTTAAAACTGTAACCATCCCTGATGATGAAAGATGGTCTCCCAATTCAAAGAACATAAGGGATTATTGAGGAAGAAAATTGTCTGAACGAGAGCAATTACAGCAACAACTATCCATGACGTATATAGTATTAGGTCATCCAAGCATAACCAAAGATATAATGAAAATACTTTTAAGGCCAGCGTGCTGTAAGTTGGACACAAAATGATATAATTTATTACTTTGTCAGGGATGATAAATATGACAAAAACTGATACATTTCAGAAGATAGATGTAAAAGATATCTCCTGTATATTTATTGTTGCTGTATTTGGACATGAAAAGCTGCTTTTCGTAGCATGTAACGACATATGATAGTTCAGTCCCTGCAGAGATGTTCCTTGTCATTTAAATTCCATATTTTCACTTTTACTTTCAGAAACGTAATCACTCCAGCTATCATCACACAATGCACATGTGTGCACATGTACACTAAGCATAACAGTGTGGCAGTGGGGCTTGAGTTAATGGTTTATTAATTATACTAGATTTTCTGTTTAACCTTGAAAGCATTTGATACCTCCTGTACTCTTGCACTTGTGTAACATGTTGCTTTGGGCTGTCAGAGTCTGAGCTCTCGAGTGTTTTATTTCAGGTCTGGTTTAAATGACGTGTTAGGAAAAAGAAATTGTATTGCAAACGTGTAAGCAGTATGGGATAGTGAAAAGTTGGATCTTTTGCAATAGCCTAAATCCTCATTCCAGAGTGAAATGTACTCCTCTGCATAGGGTTAGGCAGGAGGCCTATACTTTAGTTGGGTTCTACCATGGATTTAAGTGACCCAGTGCACCTTGCATTTAATATTTATTGAATAAATACATGGAGATGAGTGGGGAAGTTTCTGCTCCATGGGGAGCAATGGTCCCTGCTAGAAACCAGGCAACAGCCATCTCACTGACCCCCACACACTCTAGCTCAGTGGTTCTCAACCCATGGCCCACAGGCTACATGCAGCCCAGTCAGCACATTGCTATGGCCTGGAAATGAGAGGTATTGCAGAATATTGATTTGTACTGCATTACTCTCAGGTAACAGATACAAAACATTTTTAATGGATACAGGGAAAATGTGTTGTGGATTGCACCAACACAACTTACTGAGAGCTGCAAGTGTGACCCGTTATGGCAAATAGGTTGAGAACCACTGCTCCAGCTTGTTTTCTTCATCCTGGCACTATATATCTGCCTTCCTTGTTTGTCAGTGGGTCAGCTTCAAAACCAAGGCTGAAGCTGTATCCCAGTGGCAGGTTCTATTAAACTGAGCCATGGCCTCTAGTTGGCATTTTTCTGCCTTGGCTTACCTGTCTTCATCTCTTGGGTGCCTGGGGAACCAGCTTCAGAAGGAACTGGATAGTACCTAACCTTTGGCTTGATGGTTAGAGCATTGTGCATGTTCAGCTTCCCCTCTAGAATCTCTCTCCCCCACTTCCTTGGTAGGTGTCTTCTTAACCACTAAGCTATTGGACCTAAGACATGGGTACCCTCTCCTCTGCACACCCACTGGCCATGTATTTGGTGGGGACAATTTTGTGACTTAATCAACATATGCAGGTATGGAGCCATGTACCTAGCTAGTAGGGCTGTGTGAAGCTTCAGTCCCTGATCCAATTTGGTGGAGATTTGGTGGCCGAATCTCCAAATCTGAATCGAATCAGAGGACCCTTTAATCTCTCCAAATCAAATCAGAACCCTCCAAATTGATTGAGAGAGATTTGGAAAGATTTGGTGATTCAGTCATAGAGACAGCTTTAAATGTTTTTTCTACATACTTCCAGGTGCCAGGCATAGCTTGTGAATGCTGCAATGCTGGGGCACATGGAGCATCCCACAGGAGCGCGGGGGGTCCCCAGGACGCTTAGCGGCAGACCCGTAAACAGACCAAAAGCCCTTATGAGTCTGCCGGGGAGCACACAGGGGGTCCTCCCCCATACCCACCCAGCTTGGCGACTGGTGCCTCCTGGGTCTGGGGGGGGGAGGGCACCCGGAGTCCCTCCACAACCAAGTGCCAAGCTAGGTCAGGTGCGGGGGGGGAGGGCAGCGCACTTCCCAGCAGACCCTGAAGTGGACCTCAAGTACTTTGGGTCCACTTCTGGTTTCGCTCCCAAGCACGTGGAGGGCCCCCCAGCTCTCCGGTGGGATACTCCATCCACCCCAGCATGGCAGCATTCACAAGCTGTGCTGGTACCTTGAGGCATGTAGAAAAAACTTTTAAAGCTGTCTCTATGTCCAAATCACTGATTCTCCGAATCGGCATCGAATCTTCAGATTTGGCTGAATCAAATCAGGGACAGTGATCCGAATCAACAAATCGAATCACTGTCCCTGATTCGGGCTGAATCCAAATTGAATACGCCTGCTTCGCACACCCCTACTGGCTAGCTAGAGTGCAGGCTACCACACTTGCTCATTAGCTGTATGGACGCACACACCACACATGGAATAAAATGACAAATTGTGCATAAGTGCCATAAATGGCCTTTTTGCAGCTGGAAATGTGCTGTATGGGTGCGCAGAATGAAATAAGATTCTGCCCTAAACGTTTAAGGAAATGGTGTGGGAGGTGGAACAGACAGGAGATTAATGGCCTGTTGGCATAAAAATACAGCAAGGGGTTGAAGTGTTATAATAAATCATGCAAGCACTGGTCAACTGTAGATCTGAGTTTCATTGACCTCCTTTGTAAACTGCTTTAACTCTATTTTATAGATAGAAAATGAATCACAACAGGGTGAAGTGACTTATGCAAGATTATCCAGTTACAAACCGAACACAAGTTTTCTCAGTGCCTGTCTAATGCTCTACCCACTAACCCAGAGCAGGAGGCGAGCAGTCAGGAAACAGCTGCCCTCTGCATGGCTTCTGCACCAGGTAAGACTGACAAATGCCACAGAATGGTAATTTGCTTCTCCATGCCCCGATCACTACAGCCATAGTATTGTTTTCACCACCTCTCTCCAAAGAGGCACATCATGGAGATATTGTCCAGTATTGTTGGTGAGCTGATTGTGCGTAAATGGGGCCAGGGAGCTGAAAGGTAATGAAAACAGTGCAAATTTTTTGCTTCTAGACAGGATAAAAGGGCGTGGGTCTGGATTTCTCACAGATCTGTGGCTGGATGCACTGAGTCATTAGCCCGTAATGACCTGAATGGTCCCCGTCCCAGAACCACTGAGCAGCTTTATGCATCTGGCGAGTGAAAACTGACCTTCTGTAGTTTCTACCACAGGTGGTTGTTCTAGTTCAGCATCCAAAATAGTAACCTTATTTTTTCCTAGCCCTAAAAGCCCATTGACCATTCAGGAGCGAACACAGGGTGAGCTGTTGGAACGGCTTGGTTTATAGCAAATAATTTACAGCAGCTACCACAGCAATCTGGTTTCTTTCTTAAGAGTGGGGAATTACATTCCCCAACATAGTCTGTGGCTATGAAATTTAAAACAAAGCTAGATATTATCTTGGTTATGCTAGGCCAGAAGTAGCAAATACTTCACGGGGGACTTCACACAAGTAAGGATTTGTATCTTGAGGCACAATATTGGTATTTATAAGGAGCTATATATTTTCTAATGTTCTTTATAATCTAGGTGGAGAGCATAAATTGAATAAATACAAAATTCTGTTAGGAAATTAAGATTTCTTATTTTATTTTGGGGGTGGAAAAAACCTAAATTACTTTATTACTTGCTCGCAAAG
>NW_005841873.1:2371563-2373435 GCF_000455745.1 Alligator sinensis
TACATAATCTATTTTCAAACTCGCATCTCATTCAATTAAGATTTCATACCATTGACAAAATAATGCCATCTTAAGGAAATATTGCAAAAGCTGCTATATACAAGCCTATAAATAAGTTTCATGATCTTCATACTTTAAAAGGCTGAGGATAAGAGGAAGGTTTAAAAAAAAAAAGATTAATTTGAGCCTTTCTTATTCGGTACATTTGCTGCATTCAGTAAAACTGAAAAATACATTGAGTCAAACAAGATGAACAGACTTAGATCGAAACGAGCAACATTTATGGTTTGTTTGTGTTTTTCCTAACAGAATTACTAATACAGTGTTCTAACTCTTAACCTCATGTGGCATAACCAAGATATAATTCTTTATTACAGGTAATGTTCAAAATGCAAAGTTAAAGCAATGAGACACTGGTTATTCACTGGAAAAAATATTGCAGTATCTACAATAGGTCTCAGTACATACAGGATAATAAATGTTCCCTCCTTATATAATACATCTATGTCACATGGCAGCGTTAAAATCATTTTTATGATTCATTGAGCCTATTCATGTATTTTTAGGGATCACTTTATAATATGATAAGCCTGGATGAAAAATAGATTTAACCCTTTATAGTACGTGCTCTCATATTGTGTGCTAAATGTTGTTTTCAAACAGATCTAAAATAATAATCGCCACCAGCAGTGACCTATGTGACTGCTATAAATTCAGTATAAGAGTAGTGTAGCAGGTAAGAAAACGCATAGAAGCAAATGTATATATTTAAAAAACAAGATTTTTTTTTTTTTAAACGTAGGTGATTCTGTGAACACAACAGACGGAATATACTATAGCAAAATGAGTAGAAGAGTAAATAGGGTTTAAAATCTATATCCATGGTCACAGTTTAAAAAAAAATGTGCTCCAGTATAAAAAAAAAAACAAAACAGTTAAAATAGTTTGCCCACACACAACACAGATGCTTTGAACTCTTATCACAGTACTGTTCTGTTACAACCTGCTGCCATACATCCTGACGACATGCTTTGTCCACAAGGGTGTGATATGTTTGCGGAGTTGTAACAATTATTCCAATGCTCAAAGGGCTAAGAACAAGCTATTCACAAAAGCCAACTGACAGATACAGCTACTTCACTATTTAGCGTTTCCTGCTATTATAGTTAACTGTCAACAAAATATTCATATTTTCAAAATAGTTATCTGGAAAAGATAAGGTTAGGATTAATCAGCGGACTGTATTCACAAATCTCTCTCGGACAGACACAGCGGCCCACAGATCGCTGCGCCTGTTGAAGTCAACTCAGTTAATGCAGACTGGCTCAGTCGTGGTTAAGCAGTGGTGCTTAGCCTCCTCAGGCCAGATCCAGCCTGCAGAGCCACGTCACCTGTCCTTCGGGGCTCCCCAGAGGTCTGGAAATGTGGTGGCAGAAAAGCAGTGGTAATGAAAGCTGCCACCACTTCCCCACAGCCAAATTTCCAAGCCTGTGGGCCAGATGAGGTGGCCCTCTGTCTTGCAATGGGGCGGTGGGCCCTATCCAGTGCTCAGAGCTGGGGTCCAATTCCACACACAGGGCTGGGCCTCACGCATCAGTGTGGGCCCTGGCAGGACGGTCGCCCATACCAGGTTGGGCTCATGGATTGACCCTGCCTCCCACATCTGGCCCATGAGGCCAAAAGGTTGGGCACCACTGGGTTAGGGACTAGAACCGGGTGAAGAATGAATTGGTTTATTCTATGGCAAAATCAAAAGATCTGGGGAATGAAAACTCGAAATTATTTTGGGTCTACTCAAAACAAAATGCTTTGTTTCACTTATAATGCTGTTTTACTCCCTCCCCCCCCCCCCCCTTTTTTTTTTTTTTTTTT
>NW_005841873.1:2373637-2398697 GCF_000455745.1 Alligator sinensis
CTACTCAAAACAAAATGCTTTGTTTCATTTATAATGCTGTTTTACCCCCCCCCCCCCCCCCCTTTTTTTTAATTTACATCAAATTTTAACAGAAAAGTGTTAATTCATATCTGAAAAGTTTGGGTTTCTTGCAGTGTAAAACACTATTAGCTCTCTCTGCCTGTACAGGCCTTTGCGTTTTTAATGAGAAAGTCAAAAGTTGCAGTTTGAAAGAGTGAACATGAAATATATATGGGTTTTGAAAATTAAACATTCCAGTCTGAAAATGTTGAAATAATTTTTTGACCTTCTCTAACTCTTCCCTATTAGCTTTTTTTCGTCCCAGACCACCATATTTTCTCCCATATAACATGTCTGTGATAAAATATGTGCCTTGTTTATGAAAGACAGAATGAAGTACATACATCTTTCGTTGCAGTAAGGACCCGAGTAGCAGCAGCCAGGGAGCCAAGCCTGCTCATTGCCCCCATGCAGACTTTAGTTTCACTTTTTCCTGGTAAGCAAGCAGCAGAAACTGCTCTTACCACATTTCCTTGCATATAGCGTGCACTCCAATTGTCAGCAGCTGGTTTTGGAGGCAAGGTAGATGTTGTATGTGAGAAAATATGATATTAGCCAAATTCACAATTAGTTTCAGTTCCCATGGAAACTCTTTCTTCTATAAATTTATGGTTCTTCAGACAAAAATTCTCCCCATGCAGAGGCATATTAATGGCAAAATGCTAACAGCGTGTTGCTAGGGATCCTCAAGCCCCAGTCCCTAATAGCAGCAAATCCCAGTCCCCTGAACCTATAGCAAAACAAAGTTGAGGAAGATCACAATTGGCCTGAAATTTATATAAACCTTTGATTAAGGGGTAAGAGACACTTTGAAATGATAGATCAATACTTCAGCCCCTCTGCTAGTTATCCTGTGCCATTCTTGTGGGACAAACCATTAAGAAAACCAGAATAAGCTTCCAGAGGATTTGCCTAGGGGATGTGGGAAAGAGATGGCTGGGAAAAGGAGATATCCAGTGAGCCCCAATTATGGGAATTTTGGGGAGCCTTCTTGCTAAATAAGCCTTGGGAATAAATTAGTCCCTGGCTACTTTGAGCTCTCAGGATTGTATTCATGCCAGAAAGCCAACTTGTCCCCCAAAGCTAGCTGACTATAGCACTGGTGCCCAAAACTTCCATGGATTAAATACTCACTGACATAGTTTGTAAGGACCAGGAAGACATTGGGCTAAATGAAAAATGTCATTCCCCCTTCCTCACCCCCCACATAAAGATATTAAAGCAAAAGCTGCAAAATGCAGAGCAGACTTTAAAACACAAGAGACTGTCTTGAGGTCTATTTAAAATATGTCTGTAGATAACCATACAAAGACCCATCCGCAGTCTTGCTGCCTTCACAGTATTTTGTTGCATTACATTTTTGTGTTTGGACTTCAGTGCCTCAGTCTGACCAGAAAAAAGGAGAAAGATAAAGTCAGAGAGTCAGATTTCGATTTCGAAAAGCTACAGGTCAAGTCTGTTTGCAAAATGCACTTGATGGACAGCTGTTGATTGCATCAGAAAGATTCAGGCGACTGCCTTGTATTGCAGTATGCCAGCAGACACAAATCGCCAGTCAAACTAAACTAGCAGTGAGGATTGGTGCGGCACATTCTTAGGCATACATATCTTTTATCGATGCCACGTCAAAGGGAATACTTAACAAGTTAACTGTGTGTGTATGCGTGTGACTAGTGTGTGCTACATGCACTGTTTGTGGGACACAGATACAACGTTATATCAGATTTGACAGTCCCAAGTCTGTGTTTTGGTCTGATTGGTTGGAGCTTGCATTTTTCCCTCCAGGTCACGTACAGAATTCAAATGAAATGCCTGTTGGCTGTTTGTGTTCTGAATACATTTTACTGGGGTAATTGGGTTACTTAAAATATTAAATGTAAACAGAATGAATGCACTGCTACACAAAACCAGCTCAACTACAAAATCCCAGTAGGAAACATTTCATTTGTAGAGTATAAAACATCCTGAGGTACGTTAGCTTTCCTCAGTCCTGTAGTCCAGAATGAATTCGACAGGAATAATCACCTTTCCACACCTACTGTTTTCATCATCACTGACAAAACCATCCAGTGTATATTTGTGCTAGTTATTCTGCAGGTACTGCTCTTGTCCAAGTGGCAGACTGAATTGTAAGTGGAGAGGCAAGCAGATGAGGACTGATTGTACATATTCAATAAAACACTATGGCAATTTCCAATTTATTAGGCAGTGATTAGAAGAGCAGTTCCGACTGGCATGAACAGTGAGAAATTACTGGTAGACTATGTCAGAGGTCCTGAATGTATGGCTTGATTTTCGGTGAGAACCTGGGTCTAATGTCAGACAGCTGATAGGTCAATCCTATTGCCTGAATTGGTGCTTTTGTCCCAGGTGTTCAGCTTTGTAGGAGTGGTGCCTGGTTTGTTTCCGGTCATCTAGAAAAAAAAAACCAGATTATTGAAACGAGAGTTATTTCTATTGCTAAACCACAGTTGACTGCTTGAAATAAAAACTTGAAAGCATCAGCCTAGATGCTTCCAACATTATCTTAGCATCTTGAGAGCATAAGCCATAAAGGAATAGTTTGATGTATCGTCAGGTCTTGTTCACTAGTCGTTGGCAATCATTTCTGATCCGACCTGTTCTAAAGACTTCTTTCTTATCAAACAATTTTCTTTTGCTACAAGACAACTTAAGCACCTTTGGCAGAGATTGAAAAGCACGCACGTGCAGTGATTTATTTTTATGACTGGGACCTAAATATGAAGGCACTTTCGCAAAATAAAGAGTGCATCAAATGAAGTTAATGCCAGAACATTCATTGGTTGCCTGTACGAAGCCCAACAAAGTCCATGGGAAGATTCTGATTGATTTAAAGGGCCTTTGGACATGCGCCTGCATAGCAAACTTTTAAAAAAGTACTCACTGACATACCAGAAAGCAGAATTTGGCCCTTTCCTTTCAAAAGATCCACAGTATACTTCATTTACATTGCAGCTTGCCATAGAGTACACTTTAGAAATGAGTAGTAATTAATTCCTGGAGTACTAATTAATTCCTGTGCCTCTTGTTGTCTTATTAATCTAGAATGCCCCTAGCACTATCATAGGAAAAAAACCAGGAGTACTTACAATGTCAGAGTTGAAGGGTTTCACATTGACGTTTCGAACCGAACTGCTTGTGAGGGACCACACTTTGGTTTTGTGTTTAAAGGCAGCTCTAACCTTTAAGAAGAGCATGAAACGATACATTAGCAGGCTTTCAGGAGATATTCCTAATCAAGTCTTATTTATTTCTCAAACGCAAAGTATTGCCTTTATCTCGTGACTCACTAAGCAGTACATAAGTATATACTGCTTTGGAATATTTGCAGTTCTGCTCTAAATAGTAATGTTATGAGGAGATTTCATTCTGTTTAACAGTAGCTCCCTGATGAGTTTTTAACATTTTGCATGTAACTAATATAGATCCAGAGGGGCCCCTAGATCTGTGCATTCAGGTGGGCTCTGGAGCCAGCTGCTAGAGGTCAGAGCCATTGCAAAGATATGCCTTTGCCTCCTGGAGATTTATTGGGGTCAAGTTAGTATGAGCATAGACGCCCCTTTCACTGATTGCAAACTCTGAAGAAGAAAACGTGGCTCCCTCCTTTTGATGGCAGATGGAAGATTTCTCCAGTTTTTATATGTTTTTTCCCCAAATGCCAGTCCTACAAGCTGTAATAAAGATTCTGCCTGCCAAGTGACACCAGGGCACTCCTATCAGTTTCCATGTGGCTGCACAGGTGTCAGAGCAAGAAGAATTCAGCCCTGCACCGGGAATTTGCCAAATACTGCGTTTGCTAGCATGTGTGTCAGATTAGATCCCACCCTGCTTCAAAAGCAGCACTGGCTTCCTGGGAGTAAATCTTTTTTTAAAAAAACCTGTTTTGTAAGAAGCAGAAACATCATTTGGATCATGTAACTTCTGGAGCCACTTTTCAGAGCTGAATTGTAGCAGGGCTAAATTTGGAAAGACGCAGCACACAGCCCAGGCAATAGTTGTTTTGCCTAGGCCTTAAGATAACAGAGGCAAATCTCACCTTTTACGAACAATGCTCGCTTTGCATGTATCGGCAACAGCCTGGCCTTGCTAAAGTGAGCAGGAAAAATCTCCCGTTGATTCCAAGGGAGAAGGAGTGGGGATAAGATTTTACCCAACATGCTCACCAGATAAGGATCCTGCAAATACCTACAACTCTTCCTGGCTACAATACTAGAGATCTTTCCCAATAGCAAATCTACCCTCCCTCGTCACTCAGAGTCCCACCGAAATCGCTCGGATCGTTCATATCGTAAGTCATAGCACTGAAAGAACTGCCTTTCATTTATCACGTGCGAGTTTTTGATTGCATTTGCAAGGGGCAGGAACAGACTATCCACAGCCTTAGCTGCCACTTTACTAGGGCTTGAGTCTTTGTGAACTGCGCAATGCTTTTCAACATAATTCACCTCTCCTCTACTTGGACAAAAAAACCCAAGAACCTAGAAATGCAATCTTTGCTATTTGTCAGAATATTTTCCCATGCTGTAGAATTGTTTCTCTTTTGGCAGTTGGTGAGGAAATGATAACTGATGATCCTTAAATGCTAGCAGTAGCCTTTGACCTACACCCTTCAAGAGCCACTCATTAGCATTAAAATTCCAGCGGGATTTCCAAGATGCTACTAGCTATGAAGCAGCAGATGGAAAAGCCAGGAAAAGTAACTCTTTATCTGTGTCACGTCAGCCTGGATGACTCAGTGAAGCTGGGGAGAATTAATTATTGTTATATTGCTCTGACACCCACAGAAGTCAATGGGAGTTTTGCCACTACTTTTGATGGAAACATAAGTGAGCATATATATATAGACTTGTTTTCCTGGCATACAATTACACTTACAGTAAGGTGCTCTGTATAGTTGGGTTCCTATTACTCTGTGTGTGTGTGTGTGTGTGTGTGTGTGTGTCTTTTACATTGCTCTCTTACCACCCATTATAACAGCTACATATACATATATTTTCACTTTATTACCATTGTATTATTTTCCAAAGACAGGACAAAAAGTAATTGGAGGGATAAAAGAATAGTCTAGGTACAGATCCTAAAGCAATCAAAAGCACGGCCACCTGCTGTATTTCTTTGCACATATTCCTTATGTAGATTTTGTAAAAAAACATAGGAATGAAACTTCTGTATTACCTCACTGATTCAAAATATCTCCAGTTTTGCTTTACCGGGTCTGGGTTTCCCTCTTTGAAAAATGCTTTGCTTCCTAAAGTATGGTCTAAGTTTCTCTAAAGGGGCGTTTCCAGTAGCTATTCACACTGTAAAATGGAGCTAACGAGAACCGTTCGCCAGAAGGTGATCGTTCTCTTCAGCTCTAATGCTGTTTGCCAGGGATTCAAATTGTGAAGGAACCAATGCCGGCAAAGAGTACTCAGCACGTTGCATGAATTTTCTTTCTTGTTAGGGTCCTAGGGAAAAGGCCACAATTCAGATATTTATATTTGGACATTGGGTTGTTTTATCTGAGAACAAGATGCTTCAGGGGGGCGGTGCAGAGGAAAGGCCTTCAGAGCTCAGGGAAAAACAGACAAACAAAGTATTTTTCCTCTTTTATCAGGCCTTTTAGCTTTACACATCTTGGCTGCTGAAGGCGGAGAATTCAGCACTGGGCCCTAACTGTGAACTAGGGCACAGACCATAACTATTTATTCTTTCCGGGAGACGGCATGCTGATGATGCTTAGTAAATAGCTGATTTTTACAAACAACATTTCCTGCCTGGTCTTCCACAGGCAGAGAAAGCCCTGTGCAGAGCAGGATCATAGAAAAACCCTGGAGTGGCTCCAAGGTATGTCAGGGAGAGGTCGGCTGTGGAGCAGTTCTCTTGGTAGGACAGGGAAGGAAGTCATTACCGACATATCCACTGACGAGGTTGACAGGGCAGTAGTTTTCTAGGCTTCTCCATAGTAACAATTGTGTTTCAATACTGTGCACACTGGAGGGTGAAGAGTCTTTTACTCCAGCTCCACCGATCCCCTCTGCAAAACCTACTTATTAGAGCTAAGCTTTGACTCTAAAGCAGTCGGTCCAAAGAGAGTCCTTGCATGAAAAAATCCCTCCAGAGTCTTTTATCTTGCTAAGAAAAATACCTGGAAAATATTTGGTTTGTTTTCTCATTAAGAAATGTCCGAGTAAATGCTACAGGCATGTTTTCCTGAGATGAATAATAATTTTGCCTTTCTTGATCTCTATGTGTATTATGAAGTCACAGGCCTAATGGCAGGAACTGCGAGCATCCTGCTGCCCCAGTCCGATGATTCTCCCTTCAGAAACGTTGCCCAATCCTCCAGGCCTGAAGAGTGTTTTTGCTTCTGGACTTGAATTCTGAACCCTTGTCCCATTTTAAGAAATCCCCCCTTTTTCTCTTAAACGCCCCAAATCTCACCCACTGTGGTGAAGTGAGATGATGTTTGGGCAGCCATTTTGAGGAACCAAACCATTACTAGTGGTTCCCTGTTTGCCGACACAGAAACATATACGTCATCAACACGGAGGCTTTTCCTCTTTGTTTTACATTCACAGGCTTGTGTTTAACAGAGTCCTTTCCTGAATATTTCATAAGTTGCAATGACAGTGGCTAAATAAAACATATTCACACTGCTGAGGAATGGAGGCTGAGATATAAAGTTTGAACACTCAAAGTAACATCATTATATAAAAACGTCCTACGAACAGCAAAGCAGATTTGCATCAACATTTATAAACCTAACATTATCCTAAAAAATGTTAGCATCACTAAGGTCTTGGTTTTACTAGTAGCTGGTTACTCCGGGGGGGTGGGGGGGGGAAACGACATACCTCTGAATTCAGAAGGCAGTGAAACAGAAAGATGAAAAAACCCTTAAAAGAACAAAAAAAGAGAGAAGGTTTGAGTATTGCACATTATTACTGCAGAAAGCACATAGAGAATAGATGGACATTTAACATTAATCTGGAGTAAGTCAAATTCTACTTTGGAAACGGAATTGCAAAGTTAGGCTATGAAAATGTTGCTAAAGAGCTGGCTGTGCAGTATTCCTCAGCACTGATCTGGGCCCTCCATGTACTTACTTGCAGGGAATTGAATACTGCAAACATATACTGAAATACTAATGTGTGGTCATTGACGGCTAGAACGCCAAAGATCCATGAACTTCCCAAGATCGGCAACAATACAGCAACTGCCTTAGCTGTCAGCCTGAAAGAGAAAACAAGGACATGAAATTTAATAGACCTACCAAGCAGAGAGTACAAGTTTAACATATTCCAAGCCATACAGCAAGGGTTGTTTTTTTTTTTAATCAAATATTTCCTGCCACAGAGGTTTTGCAAAAGAATATCCTCTGGTAAGCAGTGCAGTGGGATTGATTATTCCCATTTTTGATTAATCAAACAAAGGAGGACATATTTATGTTTGCTGCACGTAGAAAGAATTTCAACAATAGTATTCTCATAATGGAATCACTTTACTAAATGGGTTTACATTATGCAGTAATAGGGCTTATTGTATAATGTATGAAACACCCATGGTATTTTATAAATGTAGATCAGCTGGATATACTGAACACCATAGACTACTTATTTAAAATGCTTGCTTAATTATGTATAAGTAGAACTTTGATAGAAAAGAATGGTGGCCAAGTGGTCAAGAGACTAGGCTGGCACACTGTTCCCTGCTTTATTTACCATGAACTTCCTTTGTGACCTTGGGTAAGCCCCTTCTTTTTTTTTAGCTGAGGAAAGGAAATTAAGTTGTGTATATGTGGGGAGAGAGGGGTGCACAGAGATATTACCATACTTACTTGCATACCACACATACTTTTTAACCTAAAAAGAAGCCATCTAAAATTGGTGTGTGTGTACTAAACAAAGGTGCTTAATGGAAACTTGGGGACACTGGAATGGCCCGGCAGGTACACTGTCAGCCAAAAGCTGCTACCAATTCAGCAGTGGCTGTGAGAGGGTTAAACCTCTAGGTTTTGGCTGAGTAGCAAGAGGAAGATGAGTGACACTGAAGAGCAGACTGTCCCAGCTGCACGCAGCCAGCATTCAGCCATGATTCTGGAAAAGTCCTTTTTTTTTCTTCTCTTTATTCTGCCTTCCTAAAACAAGGTGCATATCTTATTTGGGGATATATAGCATAGGGGAAAATATGGTAGTACCTTCCCAATGCACAGGGCATTCACCATTTCTATAGTACAGAAGGGTATAAACGTACTGCTGTCTTAGAGAGTTTTTCACCTGGTACTGAATGGTAGCTTAGACTAATAAAGTAGGACCACACAAGTAGAAGTGAGGAAAGCAACTGTGTCCATTTGAAAAATAAGAGAGAAAGTGTCCATATGCAAATAGCATTGCTCAAAGCTAGACTTTGTCTATGAGAATACAGACCTCTATTCTTCTGAAAGATGCCCTGAGATCACTGATGACTGCAAATGGGAAGGATTTGATTTTACTTCTTTTGCTGACAGTGAAATGTGCAGCAGCACAGAACTGTTCCAAGACCACAGTGCTTGGCTGGGTGTGGATGCTGAGGAAAGGGTGTCACCTCCTGAACTGTTTTTCTGCATCATCTTCTTTGTAGGTCTTCCCTCCAATTGCTCACTCTGCTTAACTTGGGAGTGCCAGCAAGATTTCAGCACTAGGCGACATAGCACTATAAAAGTTAATGCCAAAAATAGGAGGGACTGGTGCATTTATTTTACTGCACTGTGATCAGGATATTGCTGCTGTAGTGAAAGGTGGGAAGAAATTACAATACTTTACTAACAGTTTAAATGATTAGCTGCCGTTATCTGCAACAGCTGTGCAATAGCTAAAGGCTATGGATTTGAGTCTGGTTTTATTGTAGGTAGAGTGACTCCACAGGGCGATGATTCTCACTGATGGAAATTCTCGTGACAGGCCTTGAGTTATGGTATCTATCGCCTTGTACATCACGGGCACCTTCCTCCAAAATGCCAATCTCACTCATCTCCAGCAGGAGTTAAGGACAGTCAGCACCTTACATGGAACCTCGCAGGATCAGGCATCTCCATAAATGTAATTCGATGTTCTTTCATAGATTTCATAGACATTAGGGCTGGAAGGGACCTCGGAAGATCATCGAGTCCAGCCCCCCGCCCAAAGGGCAGGGAGTCAGCTGGGGTCATAGGATCCCAGCAAGATAAGCATCCAGTTTGCGTTGAAGGTGTTCAATGTAGGCGCTTGAACCACCTCCGGTGGCAGGCTGTTCCAGACCTTGGGGGCTCGGACAGTAAAGAAATTCTTCCTTATGTCCAGCCTGAAACGATCTTGAAGTAGTTTGTGACCATTCGACCTCGTCATCCCTTGGGGCACTCTGGTGAACAAACGTTCCCCCAGATACTGGTGGTCACCCCTGATAAACTTGTAGGTGGCCATCAGATCACCCCTGAGCCTGCGCTTTTTCAGGCTAAAGAGCCCCAGGGCTCTCAGCCTGTCATTGTAGGGTCTGCTTCCCTGACCTCTGATCATGCGCGTGGCTCTTCTCTGGACTCTCTCAAGCTTCTCCACATCCTTTTTGAATTGTGGAGCCCAAAACTGGACGCAGTACTCCAGCTGCGGCCTCACTAAGGCCGAGTACAGGGGGAGAATGACGTCCCGGGATTTACTTGAGAAGCATCTATAGATGCAAGCCAGCATTTTGGTCGCTTTACTAGCCGCCGCATCGCATTGCAGGCTCATGTTCATCTTGTGGTCAATGATGACCCCCAAGTCTCTTTCTTCCATAGTGCTAGCCAACATAGCACTGCCGAGCCTATAAGGATGCTGCGGGTTTTTTTTCCCAAGGTGGAGAACCTTGCATTTATCGGCGTTGAACACCATCAGATTCTCGTCCGCCCACTTGCTGAGCCTGTCCAGGTCAGCCTGGATAACCTGCCTGTCTTCTGGTGTGGATGCTTTGCCCCAAAGTTTGGTGTCATCGGCGAACTTGGCCAGTTCTGATCGCTTCTGACTCCAGTGTCCACATCATTAATGAAGATGTTGAACAGTATGGGTCCAAGGACAGAGCCTTGGGGGACCCCACTGGTCACAGGACACCACGATGAGTGACTTCCATCGATTACTACCCTCTGGGTCCGACCCCGGAGCCAATTTTCCAGCCAGTGGATCGTGGAGGACCCAAGGCGACAATTGGCCAGTTTCTCCAAGAGGCGATCATGGGACACCAGATCGAAGGCTTTTTTGAAGTCAAGATATATGACATCAATCTCTTCTCCCTTGTCCAGGTGATAGGTCACCTGGTCGTAGAAGGAAATGAGATTGGTCAAGCAAGACCTACCCGCAACAAACCCGTGCTGGCTATCCCTTAAGATGTTGGCGTCGGCCAGTCCATTAAGGATGGCCTCTTTAATAAACTTTTCTAAGATCTTCCCCGGGATAGAAGTCAGGCTGATGGGCCTATAGTTAGCCGGATCCACTTTCCTCCCTTTCTTGAAGATAGGCACCACATTGGTCTTCTTCCAGTCTTCGGGCACTACACCAGAGCGCCAAGAGTTTTCAAAGATCCGTGCTAGAGGCTGGGCTATGATGCTCGCCAGCTCCTTGAGTACCCTGGGGGGAAGATTGTTAGGGCCGGCTGACTTGAAGGTATCCAGCTTCTCAAGATGTTCCTTCACAAAGTCAGCATTAATGGAGGGCAGGGGATCACCCTCACCCGGACTTCCCGGCCCTGTAGCGGGCATGGGCGTCCCATGGGACTGATGAAAGACTGACGCAAAGTACCTATTTAATAGGTTGGCTTTTTCCTGGGCGTCAGTTGTCAGTTGCCCCATCTGGCTCAGCAGGGGTCCAATGTTGCCTCTGCTTTTCCTCCGGCTCCCCACATATCTGAAAAAGGACTTCTTATTGTCCTTGATGCTCAAAGCTAGCTGGAGTTCAGTTGCAGCCTTGGCTTTCCTGGTCTGCTCCCTACAGGACCGGACCAGTGCAGAATAATCCTCCTTGGAGGTGACTCCCATCCTCCATCCTTTGTAGGCCTTTCTTTTTAGCCTCAGGAGGTCTGCTAGGTCCCTGGAGAGCCAGGGGGGCTGCTGTGCCCTCTTGCTGCCTTTCCTCCGAGATGGAATAGACTTAGTTTGTGCATTGAGGATCACTCCCTTGAGGAACAACCACTCTTCTTGAACTCCCCTCTCCCTGTGGTCACGGCCCCTTAGGGCCTCACTGACAAGCCTCCTGAGCTTGTCAAAGTCGGCTTTCCTGAAGTCAGGGACTTCCGTGTTGCTGACTGACTTGCCAGCTTTTCGGCAGATGGTGAAGGTGATCAGCTCGTGGTCGCTGTCACCCAGCTTCCCATCGATCACTAGGTCGCCGACTAGGTCATCCCCAGTAGCCAGTACCAGGTCGAGCAGCGCTTTGCCTCTCGTTGGCCCATAGACTTCTTGAGTCAGGTAGAGGTCATCCACGCAGGAGAGGAAGCTCTGCGACCGCTCAGATTTTGCTGAGCGATCCTCCCACGAGATGTCTGGGTAATTGAAGTCACCCATGACAACCATGGTCCTGGAGCAAGCTGCCTCAGCCAGTTCCTGGGCAAACTCCTGGTCAAGCTCAGGACTTTGGGTGGGAGGTCTGTAATAGACTCCCACCATTGTGTCCCCTGTGCCGTGTTCCCCACGGATTTTAACCCAGAGGGTTTTGGCTGTATTCAGGAATTTCTGCTGTCTTTGCTCAACAGTTAGATTTTATACAAGGCGCACACTTCTGGCAAAAGTGATGGCAGAATGATTGCTTGGTACCTTATGCAAGTATCCTCTCCAAAAAGTCCTCAGTGCAGTGGTCATTGATGTATGGTAATGACCTGCACTGGAAAAAAACAGTCTCTGCATATAAACTACCTCACTGACTGCAGCAGCTGTTGAAATAGCATTTTGCACGGAGGCCCTGGCCTGTTTGGAAGTATGGAAAGAAAAGTGATACAGCCCCATCCTTCTGCATTCAGTTAAACAGTATCAAATTCTACAGCCCATTTTCATGTTATTTTTACATACTGAAAGTTGGTCTGAGTTAAGGGGAAGCCGGATGGCCTGTAAATACAGAGAAACTTGTTTATAACCCACTTTCTCCCCTTCACCCCCACTCCTTCTGAGGATGCAGAGTTTGAACACCTAGCTCAGAGCTTTGGAGAACTAGCGAGTACTCAGTGTAGCCACTAGTGCACACACAACTCCTCTGCACACAGACTCCTATTGAATCAAGGAGGCAGAAATTCCTCGGGCCCACAATGCCTTCTAGCAGCTGGTGCCACTACAGTTTTAGCAGAGCTAGAAGAGTGAACGGGTGCAGATTTGCCTACGCTGTGAATCAAATAATTGATGAAAGGTATCAAGAACCAAACAGTCCCTTTCATTAGCAGAGGAGCACAACACAGGTGGATGTAGCATGCGGGACAAGGCTGTATGCAGTGCCACTATTTCCAAGTCCCACCACGGGGATATGGTCTCAGGTCAGCAGAGGATGCTTACATGTTGGTACATACTTAAGTCCTATCAAGGTCAGTGCAATTGAAGCACAAGGTTTAAAGTTCAATAGACGTTTCAGCGTTTCACTCTTTTGGGGCTATGGTGTATTTGGGGATCGATAGATCAACAATGCAGTGCACAGTGGGAGGTGAGAAGCCAAGGATCAGCCCAGGCTCACTGCAATTGCTCTTCTTGGGAAATGACAGATTCCAAGCAGGAAATCAATGCAGGTGATGATGTTTTCTAAGCAGCAAATTCACCTTTAGTACAGGCTATGGTGCAGGTCCAGGGCAGAAGTGCCTCTAGCTATGTTTTTCCTGTTATAATTACTGAAAACATGAGAAAAATGAGTCTGCTGTATAACACAATTCAGTGGAAAAATCTCTCTTTAATGAAATACGGAGATCCATGATACTTGTTCATTTCAGTGACCCAAGTACACAAAGTGTTATATCACTGATTAAAAAACAGCGTGTAGGAACACTGCATGGGATTCACACCTGCAGGAAAATCTGGGATAGGGAAGAAAGCCTAGATCACGTTTGTGTATTGATGAGAATTTTGGTGTCCTTGGCCACAAATATTTCTATACAGTTCAATTTGTTTCTGAAACAGGTCTGCTCAGCCAGAAACTAAAGAATACAATAAGCCGTGAGCTCTATTATTCACTTACAATATATGCTGCAAATAACAGGGTTTTAAGAACAGCTTGATCAATGGTACATGCATCTGTTCACAATGGAAGGATGAGATTTCCTCCCCCCCCACCAGGAATGAGGTCCTTCACCTTAGCAATAATGCATTGCACTAAAGAATTGTCATGGGAGCAAAACTGGAAATGTGCTGGTACAAACAACCCCAGTACCTCTACATAGCACCATTAACTTCAGTGAATACAGAAGAGATGGATCATGTTCATTCAGATTCCATGACATGTTAGATGTCCCATGTAAACTGGTGGTTACTATGCCCTATATAACTACATGTGCAACATTATTTCCATGAATAAACTTCTTACACTTCCCCTTTAGCTTTTAGCTCTTAATTTTATAAAGCCTGTCTTTTGGAAGATAACCTCCTAGCTTGGTTTACTGCCAAAGGTGAGTTTTGTTTATTTTTGTTAACGTTTGAACAAAATGCTTTTGTCTATCACTGAAATTCTTGGACTGTCACAAACTTTTCCCATTACAGCAAAAACTCTAAGCATACTATTCAAATAAATCTCTTGAAATACTTAATGATATGTAAGAACCAAAATAGACGTCAGACATAGACATACTGAGGCATTTTGGGACAGATTTATAAAGCTATTTGGGCATTTAAGAATGCAGCTACACACTGAATGGTATGTACAAAAGTGCCTAAAAAAGATTAGGTACTTGACTCCCATTAACTTTTAATGGGAGTTAGGCATTTAATTTAGTCAGGCTTTTCTGTAAATTCCATTTAAACACCTATCTGCATGCTGAGGTGCCCAAATAGCCTTTAACAATCTGCTTTTTGTGTGCTTGATTTTTTTGTAGAGGGCTTTAACAAAGACCTTTTCCATTTAAAAACTTAGTATGGCACACATGCAGTAGAAAGATTCTTGGCTGGGAGGGGAATACAAAACACAGCAACCTTATCTGGAAATGCGCCTTTTGCAAGTTAAGTGTTAGTGTTTAAAGAGAGAAAACCATGCCTGAGTTAAAGGCTAGCCCGTTGCTTTAAGTGATGTGTGAATTTTATGTGCGTAGGCTGCCCAGGTGATTTCACCCAATTGGTTCAAAGAGTAAAGAAGCTTTTGTCAACAAGCTTCAAGGCCTGGTGGTATTTTTTTCCTGATTTTTTTTCCTTCCCTCCTTCCCCTGATTAATTGCCTTGTTGACCTTTAAAGATACATAGGGAATTAAATGCTAAAGATATGTAGGGAATTAAACCTAACTCAAGCAAGCACGCACCATGATCATGTGGTTAAAAATCACAACAGTTTGGGAAATGCAGTCAGTATTGTTCTACGCGCTACACTGTGCATGTTGAATGAATATTACTATTCTAGATGAGCTCTAATACATTAAAATGCAACCAAGTAAATGTTGCTTCTGAAACCTTTCCAGGTGTGTCACGCAATTCAGACCATGCAATCCTAACAGTGCATAAGCATCATCTTTTGGCTTCTGTACTGTCTATGAAATTGGGTAACCAGAATTAAGTCATATTTGTAATTGTATGCTACCTTGAGAAGCTGAATAGTAAGGCTTAATCAATGTTCTGGTCAATTAATATAGGTGTAGAATAACTTCTAGATTAGAGGAGAGGTTGGCACAAAACAGGCCCAACCCAAGAGATGACCAGGGAATGAGTGCATCACGGGGGTGATCGGGTGAAAGAGCCCTGATCCACACACTGGGGGCCCCTAGGGCAAAGACCAGGCACGAAAGGGAAAGAAATAATAAAAGAAAAACACTTACCTGCAGCAGGGCCCGCAACGCAGCTGGAGAGAAGGTGGGAACCTGAGTGGGTTGTAAGCCACGCCTTTATTCAGCTGAGGCCAGCCGGTGACGTCATTGGCAATCACCAGCTGGCAGGAATAAAGAGGATCACCAGCGGAGAGCAGGGGGAAGAGTCGGTGTAGACTCTCAGCACTGGCAATGGCAGATGTACCCGGAACGAGAGAGAGCCTGCAGAGGCTCCCTGCACCAGGGGTGACCAGTGTGCTCAGGAGGAGGGAGAGCCAGCGGAGGCTCTCTGAACCAGCAGAGGCTGGTGTGCCCAGGAGGCAGAACAGCCAGGGGAGGCTTTCTGCACCAGCAGGGACTGGTGGGAGCCACAAGAGAGAAAGCCTGGCAGGGCAGTAACAGACATGGTAGTAGCCCGCAGCACAAGCAGCGGTCGACTGGACCAGGAAGGACCGCGGGATGCAGGAAGTGGGACGCCTCAGACGACGTCGGGGGAGGGCGACTCCGCGAGCCGCATTCGGCGGCCTGAGGGGAGTAACGGCCGAGAAAGAGAAGCATTAGCCACCCCTGGCCATACGATGGATCATTCCCCAGAGTGTGCCCAGGTACCAGGTGTGGGACACTGACTGGTGGGGACAAAGACAAAGGGATCATGGAGAGAGTGGCGAGGAGGCTCCTCCGTATCCTAACTGAAGGGTTGGGAAGGTAGCCAGCCGAACTCTGCCCAATTCGTAATTTCCGTTTGTTCCTTTTTTTTCCTTTTCCCCCTTTTGGAGGGGTTGTGTGGTAGGAGAGACGACGCCAGGGGACTAAGTCTCCTAACAAGGAAAGTCCCGGTAAAAGGGAAGAAAGCACAGGATAGAGGCGCAGGCAGGGCCTTTCCGTCCTTTTTTTTCTTCCCTTTTTTTCTTGTGTTATTTGCTGTTTGGTCCCTCAGTTCCCATCTTGAGGCAGCTTAGGGCAGGAGAAGGCCCAGCTGACGCTAGATAGCGGTTTCGCTAGGCCATCATAGGAGAAAGTGCCAGGGGACACAAGACTTAGGAGAACATCAGGGTCAAGAGTACAGTGGCACTGGAGGAATGGCCGATAAGATCCAGTGACCCGCCGAGGTTGGCATGAGGCTGGGGTGTTGGGGAGGTAGAGCCCTATGGATGGCCGTCTGGCAGACTATCCACCACTGAGGAGCCCCTGGCGGGGTGCCCCCCCCCCCCAAAGTTGCATTTAAAGTCGTGGTGGGCGAGTTTGGGGGTGGCCCCCTTGGTGATAAGCATCTACCTTGGGGTCTGCAAGAAACTTCGGGATGTCTGTCACTGACCGTCCGCACCAAGGCAGCACGCAAACGGCTGTTCGAGGCCAGGAGGTCACAGAGTGCCTTGGATACTTCATCTGCGCTGCACTTGGGAGATGGGATTACAGCACATGTAGATCCACCTGAACTAGCTTTAATTTAGCTAGTTGAGGTAACAGCAGCTGTGCAGAGAAGGTGGCATGGACTTCAGGGTAGGCCAGCTGTCTGAGCTAGTACCCAAGATCCCCGGCAGGCCTGCGTATTCCAAAGAGAAGCCTCTACTGCCACATTTTCCAAGCTACACTCAAGTTTGCTTAGGTATGGGTGTGTGTGCTGCAACCACAGTAAACAGCCACAGAAACACAACCCTAGAGAGAGGCCATGGTAGTAACTCTAGTGGCTTCTGGCCTGGGGAAGAGTGTCAAAGTCTGTACAAGGGAGTGAAGTATAGGATACACAGTCTCTTCTTTTTTGCCATGCTTGCCAGAAGACAAATGCACTGCAAATATGTGCAGACAACCTGGAGAGAAGTCTTATTCAGACTGCAACCTCTGCAAGGATAGATGTTCTAGGCAAAGATTTTTCCCTGTGGGCTTTTCAGAGCTCCAGAAGGGTTTATTTCTCTCTCAAACTGACAGTGTTTCATCATTGTTGTTCTTTTCAAACAGCATTAAACTTTCCTTGCTTCCTACATTCATGTGCATTTTTAATGATCAGCCTTGAAATGAACTGATTTGGAGCCAGACAAAAGCACGATGAGGGATTTCTTTTGTCCTTCCACTTTAATGTCTTTTCCCAATTGTATTTTCTTTTCTTTTAATATGTTGCAGTTACTGCTTCATAACATAGACAGCTTCTGGAAACTACAAAGCTATGTTTGGTCTGATTACATTTTTATAGTCAGTGGGCACTTCTACACGTGCATTAAGGTGCTGTTCCTAATGCACATTAAATTTAGTACCTCCAATGGTAGTAAACAATTTGTGAGGTACTAAACAAGTGCACGTTAGGCTGCCTTCATGCACACAGTTTTTAAGTGACATTTAATGTGCAGCAGCCTAGTTTACTGTGCATTAGTGTAATCACACAGCTTTTTATGTGACACTTTAAAGCACAGTAAACTAGGCTGCTGCACATAAAAGCACTCATGTAGACATACCCAGTGTATATACTTTGTAGACTTTGGAATATTACCTACTGACTGTACATAGTACATCTCAGCTTCTTCTGTAGATGGGGATCCTTTTTCACAGTGTTAAAGTCATAACCGTCTGTTCAGGTGGACTTCACAGAATAAACATGCTGTGCAGAGATCATTCAGCAAGAACTGCTTTAGCGTGCATTGACTGAATTCAGATTCAGAGCCAACAACAATGAATCTGTACCAGTCAAGGCCACAATCCTTATCCAGTGGACCTTTTTTGTGCAATCAGACCCATATAGGCTGGTTTGCAATCAGTGGAACTCCTTAAGGATAGTTGCTCTGACTCGCACACGTGGACGAATCTATTCCAGACCCCAGGTGTTGACAAGTAGGGCTTTCAACTCTTTCACAGACCTGTTACAGCCTCACTGATCTGTCTTTTTTTCCCTTCCTTTACATCTTTGTGACACTGTTGTAAAACCAGACCTCTTGCAGTTCCTGCTGCCTGCTTCTGCTTTTCTCAGCCTCTCGATCTAATGGACTCTTGGTCTTTCTCTTTACATCCCTATCTCATCCCTTTTGTTTCCAAATCCTTTTATGGCCCAGTACTGAAACCCTTACTGTGAATACCCAGAACTTCCATTCAACTGAACAGTCCAACTGAAGTTTTTGTTTTACTCTATTTTCTTTTTTTTAACAATCATCTAACTCTAGATAGGAGTTTGGTCCAATTCTGTATACCTTGCACAATCAATGCCATATCTTCAGCTGCTGCTAATTAGTGTCGCTCCACTGAAGTCAATAGGGATGTTTCCCAAATTCTAGCCAATGGAAAAGAAGGAAGGGGTAGGTTTTGAACCAGTGTAATGTGCCATAGATACATTAAAGCCAAGGTGAGTGAGGAATATCAGGGTCAGGTCCTTTGGGGTATCATTTGTATCAATGACATAATATGAGATAAGGGTTCAGTCTTGTTCCTATTAAAGTCAGTGGGAGTATTGCCAAGGAGCAGGGTTGGGCTTTATAGTTTTATTGTATTTGTAATTGGCTTGGAACAATTCTACTCAATATAGCTTTCTTTCTGTCCCTTATTTCATTTTCCCCCTCTCCTCCGAGCATGCTGCCAATAACGTATACTGACCTAGAATGACTGCACTCTCAGCCGCAAGGAAGAAACTTCACTGCTCTCAAGAAGCAAACTGTATTATTTCTAAGAGAGGGGATCTGTAATTCACAAATCAATTTTATTGGTTATATACAGCGAGCTAATCCTTTTAAGGCATCTGACATCCACGGCTTCAGCCATCCAGTGTGCAGAGTTAGGGACTAAATTCAAACCCATAAACCAAGATTATGTAACGAGTGGGAGGAGAGATCATCTGTAAAAACAAAACTTTCCCACAACAATTCATCAAAATGGTTACTTTGACAAACAGACCTTTTAAATGAATTTTCCCTTTTACTTCTCAAAGTCCCCACTAGCACCTGTCAGATGTATCCTTTGTGCACAAAAGAAGTGTAACAAACCAAGAATAAAATTGGAGGGAGATGGATGCAGATCCAGTTTACTACAGCAGGGACTTGCTAGCTTCTAATTTAAATGCTGTGAAATGGTGTTCACAAATTCTCATTCACCATCAGAATAGCTACTTAATTCAAATATGTTCCTTCCCCCATTTTTCTATTTGCTATCCCCCAGGATTTCCCATTAGGATTTTGTTTCCTAGTGCAATGGGATTCATGAGTGAAAACAGTATTTTCTTATTTGCTACTACTTATTCAATCACTCACTCAGAAAGCACAGCCAACGTACCGGGTGATTGAAGTGACCAGCCATCAGCCAGCACATATAACTACACTGAACAGTACTGGAACAATTTCGGGTCTGGAAATTGCTTGAGAAAACTTGCCAGGGTATTGTCACAGTATTCATGGAACTGAGGGGAGATTTGTGAACAATATGAGCCCAATCCAAAGCCCAGGACATCAATAGGAGATTTGGGGAGGTGGCTTTTTGTCTTTTCCCCTTCAAAAAAAATAACCTAATAGCCGGAATTTGAATCCTGGTCTCTTGCTTCCCACAAAACCAAAGTTCCTGGCATAGTTCACTTCACTTGCAAAACCAAGGCTCCAAATCACTTGCAACAAGGGTAGAGACTGTGTTGATAGGTTGGGAAGAGAACCAAGACATTTTGGCTATGTCACTGACCTGTCATATGACCGTGCACAAGTTATGGAACCTCTATTTCCCCTCCCACCTCTTGTCCATCTTGTCTATTTAGAAAGTAGGCTGCATAAATTGAGACGTGTCTAAAATGTGTGTTCACAGTTCCTAGCATCCTGGTCCTGGCATCACTGCAATACACACACACACACACACACACACACATGCACGCACAATATATATGAAGTCCCTGGTTGCTGCAAATGTCCTGTAATTCTGAAAATAAGATCCTTAATGCTCGTATACATCAGTTTCCCCATCTGTAGGCAAAGGCGACCCGAGCAGGGTGCGGGGCCCAGGGCAAATCAGCCCAAGCAGGGCTCCGCGCCCACTCCGATCCCAGATCTGAAGAAGCTGCCACCACCGGTGGCGGCGGCAGGGTGGTAGTGAGTGGCTGAACATGGAGCCGCTGCTCCATCCAGCTCCACACCACTGCTGCTCCACCTGGCTCTGCAGGGCCCCCCAAAGCGTGGGGCCCAGGGCAGTCACTCCGATTCGCACATCCTCCCCCCACAGGGATGGCCCTGTCTGTAGGGCTAGGGACAGACATTACACACAAACTGATTTAAGTGATCAGAAACTGGTTTAAACCTGTAACAGAACAGATGTTCAGTGTATATAAACCAGTCTGAAAATGGCTATAACCAGTTTGAGATAAACTGGGCTGAATGTAGTATCAGACTTAACTGATTTGGCTCAAACTGGTTTATGCAATGTCTGTCTCAGGTTTAAGTTAAATCACAATCCCCCATCATCCCAGTTGCTTTGCAACTCTGGACGGGGCTTTGCTCGCTGCTCCAGCCCAGCAGAACTGGCCCCTCCCCTCTGCTCCCTGGCTGCAGCTCTGGCAGAGACTGCAAGTACAGTGGGGTCTGCCTGAATTCCTCCTGCTCCCCCTGCGCCTCACCATTCGCTGCTGAATCAGGGACCCCCCACTCCCCTCTGCCTTACACAGACACCTCTCAGCATTAGCTAGCAAACCACAGTCTATGCTGTGGCAGACAGGACAAAAGCAGACAGCAGTGTCAGTTTAGGGCTCTTTGGAGCTAATTAACAGGTAGCTGGTAATGTCCCTCTGTTCCTTCCTTGGAAAAGCTTTTTAAGAAGAGCTTGAAGTAATGGAGAGAGGCTTTGTTTTCTGATGCAGTAATAAACATTGAGTTAGGGGTGATAAACACTGTGTTATCAATTGCCTTCTGGGCTGCTTGGGGGGAGGGGTGGAATCCCTTCCTAATCAGAGCATCCTGCTGGGGTCTAACCATGCCCCCCCTCAATTCAGCACTGTGGAAGGGAAGGGAGGGCTGCTTAGTGCCCCCTGGCTTCTAGCCTGAGCTGCTGCAGGCATGTGCCTGTATTTCTGGGATGTCTATATGGTTACAAACTGATTTAGTCTAGCCAGGTTAAGATTGAATCAATTTAGGTTCAGGCTTTTTTGAATGTCTGTCCCTAGCCTAGAAGTAAGGGAGCAGGACTTTCCTACTCTTTCTTTCAGTCTTAAATCAGCCATATTTGTAACCACTTCAGATCCTATGCTTATTGTATGGTAAAGTTCTACAACCCACAAAAGACAGAGTTTGTATGAATTCATGTAGCTCTTAGCTACGAAGAGCTAAGGATGTTTCCCAGGCTCCTGAAATCAAAATTCTTCTTTTTTTAGAGTCTCTGTGAATAATAGCCAGCCTCTCACCATGAAGCCTCTGCAAAAGTATTGGCTAGTTTACAACACTTCCAAAAAACTAAAGCTTCCAGTCCAGCAAATGAAATAAAGGCTCTTTCCATTCAGCTAGAGCCTTGCTGGTGGGAGATGAGGTTCTTCTCTCTGAAGTTTTCTGCTTTTTGAAATTAGCTTTTTTTTTTTTTTACAGGTGCCATCAGCTCTTCAAAGTTTCACCTCAGGGATAGAACTACAGTGTATTATAGTTTGCTGATGTGTAATATACTGTGAGTCCATGGAACTCCTTAATGCTAAGGACAAATATCTTGGCATTCTTGTCAACAGAAAATAAGTTATAAAATGAATTTTGACAGTAACGCGGGGGAGGGGAATCAGGCAGGGGAAGGAAAGGGCTGGGGGGGAGGGTAACATATATGTATTTTGGGATACCTGTTATTATAAATGTTTGAGATAATTAAAACATATGATTATTTATGACAGAGACCATTACAGGCTAGAGTCGCACAATGTTTCAGGCTCCACAACACTGGGCATTGCAGTGTAGTTACCTTACCACCTACTGTAATTCACAATATCCAAGTTAGGTGCCTGGGCCCCTTAAACAGTGCCCGGGGAGAATTAGGCCCCCCAGTTGCATATTACACTTAGACCATACCAAGGGCACTTAAAATATGAGCATCCATATGTTAAAACTCACTAACCCGAGCTAAATGCCCTATGAGTATCTCAAAGTTATGTCACTTCAGGGGATGATTAACTCTGGGTCACGCTACTTAACTCTTGTTAACTTCAGTCTGTTCCAAGGAGATAAAATGACCAATGTACAGTCCTCCAGCATCCCAGGATGCACCACTCCCAGCCTCCCCACACCCTCCAAGCAGGGATAGAATGCAGGTGTCCTGGCTCCTAACAATGCCCCTGCTTTCCAGCCATCTAGTGCCAAGCCAGAGATGTGCGGACAAGAAATGATATTAACCCTTAACATGTGACTGCTTACATCACTTTCTGAGAACGGCGGACTGTCTGTTCCCTTCTGGGATATAAGTGCCTTATGCTGAACTTCCCAAAAGCGCTTCTCTCCATTCAGAATTCACAGCCTTGAGCCCTTTAGACACTGGAGCCCACTTTTTCAAATACTAAGGAAAAGGTAGTCCTTTCTTTCAAGCTGTGTGTGGGGGGGGATACCAGAGCCCTGCAGCTGAGTGGATGTAAGTGCCAAAAACAGTAGTTAGGGCTAGATCCACAAAGGATCTGGGCAGGTACTTAAGTCCCATTCTTTTTGTGGTTTAAGCCACAAAACAAATAATACTCTTCTCCAATGCAAGTAATCAGAGCTGAATAAAACATTTTCACCCTCCCTCCATATTCAAGTTATGAACTGAATATAAAGCTCGTTCAGGGGTTGGCTCAATATAAAACTCGTTCAGGGGTTAGATCCCCAGACAATCCTCTCTCTCTGTACTGGGATTTTTCCATTCTAGCTACAGCGTCTTCATTTTTCCTGTCTTTCAGCTTTCCTGACACTATGACTCTCTTACTGTTCCTTCAGCCTCTGCTTCTCAGTCCCCCAAGTCTAAGGCCACCTCTCATTTTTTTCGACTGACCTTTACTTCCAAATCATCAAAAGAAGGGGAGAAAAATGTTAAAGAGTTTACTTTCATAGCAATTATTATGCTTTCAGCCACAGGGTTTTGTCAGAGTTTGAAGGTTTTGTGCCACAGTGAATCCTGTATGCTAAACTTTCCGAAGGAACACAGTGCTCAACAGCTCCGTGAGATAGAAGGCAAGTCTATTATTCTCAAAGGGAGCTGCTGAGTCAAACCCTATAGAAAATCTGGTCATAAACTGGTACTTTGACTTGCCAAGAGCTATGTTAGTTGTGTATATAGCAGGGGTGGGCAAAATGTGGCCTGCGGGCCAGATGTGGCCTGCCAGGTCATTCTATCTGGCCTGCGGGGTCGCTAAAAAATTTAGAAAATTAATATTTTTCTGCCCATGGCTACCAGTCATGGCCCTCGATGGCTTGCCAAAACTCAGTAAGCAGCCCTCTGCCTGAAATAATTGCCTGCCCCTGGTATACAATGTTGTCCTTCATTCACCACCTCTATTTGATCATCTCTTGAGCCACTGGAATGGCCCCAGAGCAATTGAGTACGCACGTTCCCTGTTCTCATAGTGACCTCTGCTAGAATACACAACCTGAAACACTTCAAGTTAGATGATCTCTTAAGATTGGTCTAGCAATGCAGTCCGCTACCTATGGAATATTTCTCTGATGTATGCCCACTTGTAGCAAATCAGTAATCAATGATACATTTCTTTAAAAACAAAATAGACTGTCAGGGTGGGTCTTTATTGCACAGCAACACATTCAATCTATTGCGAGGCCAAATAGCGTTGCTGCTGGAGAAGTTTATTAGTAGGCTTGAAACCAGGTGACAGGAGAACGAATTCCCCCAGCAGCTGGTATTGATGGCTATGGCCAGAAGCCAGGGTAATCAAGTGCTCAGAAACCCACACAGAATCTGAAAGCAATTTTTTAAAAGGACAGGCCCTGATCCTCACCACGGTGAAGATGTATGAATTTCCTGAACACACACTGTTTACTTCCCAAGCTCTGATTGTTTTGCCCCTCTTTGAAAGCTGTCACTGGAATCATTTCCAGGGGAGGTAGCAAAGAAGAGAAAAAGGGCAAGAAATCATTAACCCCTTTCCCATTAGAGGCTCTTTATTATTCTCAGAGAACTAGACTGGATGGGGAGACCCATTTATTATTAAAATACTGAAGTGCAACGTCTTAATGGGTCAGATCATTTTTATCTAGTGGAAGGCAAAACGTGTAATTATTACTCGTCAGATTGTTTCCATGGGCTGATTAGCATTCCTGTTTTCTAAGATTACAGCTTGCAGAGCAAGCACTCGAGAATGGTACAGCATTTTGCTTTTCTGCCAGCCAGACAATGAAAAGTGTACCAGAGGACTTGTTTGTAACCAGGAACAGTAAATAGGAAAGAAGGGTTGCAGAGTTGGGTCCAGAATTATTTAACGAATTGGGTCAGGTGCTTAGTTAAGGTAAGGCAACTGCATTCGGATTGCATCTAGCTAATTCATCACAGTTTTCATAACAGAACCACGAAGTTAGTTAGCTAAGGAAGCAACACTCTGGATCATTTGATCTTTCTCTCTAGTCCCACAGCTGCAGGCTCATTCTGTGCAGTATATTCTCCATAGTTATGTCTTGTCTTGTTTTCACAGGTATCAGCACGGGAGTTGCATCTCCTCGCAGCTCTCTGTCTATTCTGCCTCTGGGCATATTCTCAGTTTGAAGTAAGCATCTGTAGCAGCTTATTCTTTACTGATTCTAATTAGGTAAATCTCCATCAGCCATTGTGAAATGACATACTGAAATTAGGGCTCTTGTGCTATTTACAAAGGGTCAGTTTACAACCATCCGAATCATTTTTACCATGGTTATATCACATAGAGAACATCTTTTTTTTCTAGTTTTCTATGCGGTAAACCATAATGATGGACCCAGTGCTAATAAGGAAGGATTGTCAAATTACAGAAGTTATGAAAAAGGCCCTGGTGATTCTTCAGTTTTGGGTTGTAGCTAATTTTTTTCCAATTTCCTTTTTCACAGACAGCCTCTTTTCTACCTTGAATTACTACTACTGTAGTAATTCCCTTACTTACCTTTGGCTTCCCCTC
>NW_005841873.1:2398728-2433229 GCF_000455745.1 Alligator sinensis
CCCAACCTCCTGCTTTTCTCCCCTCCCTTCCCTGTTCTACCTTTTGTTTCCCTAATTTTTACCTATTTCCATTCTCACTGACATCCTGCCACACTTTTAGCTGCTCTTATTCCTTGGAGTCTCAGACCAGCAGAGACTCCCCATGCCTGAACAAGGTGATTGTGCCTGAAAGCTTGCTAAGGACTTTTATCCAACTACTAAGTTGGTCTAATAAAAGATATCACATCTACCCAAAGAACCTTGCCTGCCTGGAGATTCTCGTCTTTCTCGGTATTTCTGACAAATAGGGAGTGATTATGAAGCCATTATCTTTAATTAGGTACAAAAGATGGTATAAATTTGACTTCCTCGCATCACTATAGACCAGCAATTCTCAACCACTGCCTTGAGGTCCTTTCAAGGGTGCTGCAGGGTGTCACATAACGTTAGCAATGTTAGGTTTGCAAACATGATTTACAAGATAAACCCAGAGATTTCAAATAGAAATCCATAGTTGTGGTCTTTGCAATAGAAAAATTACTGTATTGTTTTTTTCTGTAGTCAAAAAGAGTGAAAAACTGAGAGCTGGCATTTTCTGAAGGGGGTTGTGTGTCTGTCCAGGGGTGCCACAAGTCCAAAAAGGTTGAGCACTGTTGCTATAGATGCTGTTACCCCTCTTCACTCATGAGAAAGAGTTTCTAAGTTGGCACTGCTTATGCATCAAGAACCTAAGTGCATAAGGTGAAGCAGAATGGGGCCTTCCTCGCTTCCGTAGTCCAACTTTCTGCTGTACGTTGATCTCCCGTTGGCTGGCCCTCCCCATCACATGAGTAACTTAGGCTCTTCTGCACTGAAATATGGAGGCAGATGCACAGTAAGAAGCCTGTAGGGGGACCTTGGTGAATTAAAGACAGGAAAGAGGAATTCAAAGAGGTGGAAGTTACACCAACTTAGCAACTTATATTGACCTCTGTATTTAGATGTTTGGGCCTCATTCTTTTCTTATACCAGTTTTATATTGGCATGATGCTATCAGTTTGCCTTGGGTAACTGAGAGACAAGTGAGCTACACAATTTTCTCAGAACAGCCAAGAGTATTATGGCAACAGACAGAGAAAAAAGCCTGAGAGAGAACCATCAGGAAGGCATTTATTGAAAATCTATAGGTTCAGCAAATGTTTCTGTTTCCTCTTAATTTTAGGCAATAGAATAAAAACCCAGTTTAGCCTGTACCTAGAATTTCTGCAAAATAACATCTTTACCCTTAGGAGAGGAACTCTGGAAAAGCTCTCTTGACCTTAACAGTCCCAATAATCTTTAATTATGCAATGATATCCACAGGAAGATTGTTCTTTCATTTCCATGACAACAGCACCAGTGAACAGCAAAGGTATCAAGGTCAGGAATATAAATTGACAAAGAAAGGAAAGTAATTTTCTATGTAATGGTTCATGCAAGTCTTAACTGCAGCACTAGAAAGTAAATAGCATGTATTTACGTGAACTTTTTTTTAGTGTATGTGGGGGAAAAAAAGACTTGGTGGAAAATACATAGTCCTTCTAGCCTCCTATCCCATTTCTGGAAACAACCAGTATGCAGTGTGGCAAATACACACATAAATGCACATCTCTGTAATATAAAAGAATGAGGCAAAAGGATTTCTTCTTAGCCCCAAGCTCATAAAAAATACATTAAAAATGGGTATTAATAGCTTTTATCATGTTTACCTTAGCTGGAGTAACCACAGTTGCTATGTTTGCTAGAGAAATGTCTGACAGAGGTGGTTGGGAAATTCCAACATACATATTTTATCCTTTATGTAGCTGACTTGTTGACATTGAAACATTTTGTTTCAATGACAGAGAAGGTTCTTTGGGTGAATCTGATATCTTTTATTAGACCAACTTAAATAGGTGGAAAAAAAATTTTAAGCAAGTTTTTGGGTTCAAAAACCCTTTGTTAGGCTGAGGAAGTTTCAGCAGTTGGAGTGTGCTCTTCCTGGACAGAATGAAAAGATTTGATTCAATGAGCATTTGACCAGAACGCATGAAACCTGCCTGCTTTCCTGCAGCCTTCCATCCAAGGGCCAAGCATTGCAACACTGGGGCGGCTCCCTACAGACTACCTCTAAGTCGGGGACTCGAGAACTTCTGCACTAGCAGTTTTCCCAGGCTGCCTGACTCCAGAGGTAGCGGTTCCAGAGGCTGGCCAGTCAAGGGAGCCAGCTGGCCCAGATATTGGGGAGCCATAGGAACTCCAGCACCAAGGGCTCCCAGCTCTTTGGTAGGCCACCATGCTGGCTGCAACCAAACCAACAGGCAGGCTTTCCAAGCTCCTCACTCCCTGTCAACCCACCAAGAGGAAGCCTGGAAGCCCTAGCTTCAGAGCTTGGGAGCTGATGCTCCCAGGATTTTCAGAATTGCAGGTTCCCTTTAATTCAATGGGGAACTTGCTGATTCTCATGTCCAGTAAAAAAGGCTCAATAATAGTTCCTGACTGGCCTCCTCCACATCACTACTGAGTTATTCCTGTCAGTCTTTCATAGATTCATAGATGTTAGGGTCGGAAGGGACCTCAATAGATCATTGAGTCCGACCCCCTGCATAGGCAGGAAAGAGAGCTGGGGCTAGGTGCCCCCAGATAGATGCTTATCTAACCTCCTCTTGAAGCCTATCTAACCTCCTCTTGAAGACCCCCAGGGTAGGGGAGAGCACCACCTCCCTTGGGAGCCCGTTCCAGACCTTGGCCACTCTAACTGTGAAGAAGTTCTTCCTAATGTCCAGTCTAAGTCTGCTCTCTGCTAGCTTGTGGCCATTATTTCTTGTTACCCCCGGGGGCGCCTTGGTGAATAAAACCTCACCAATTCCCTTCTGTGCCCCCATGATGAACTTGTGCCCCCATGATGAACTTAATTATTAAGTCTTATTACTGTTTATCCTTTCTTCTCTGAATAAATAATCCTAGGGCATTTATACACATACATTTTTGTGCCCAGATGTGCCGGAGATCTGGTGCATCGGAGCAGGCTCAATTGATCGAGGCTGTTCCACAAGTGAGCTGACACACGTGGAGCCGCGTCGCTTGCAGTTGTATACAGGGTGAAATGCACGTTCGCATGGAGAAAATGGCGGCAGCGTGCTTTTGAACGAAGACACCTTCATGAGTTTTAGTTCAAAAGTGGACCGCCACCATTGTCTGCACGCCAATGCATATTTTGCCACTTATACAGCTGCAAGCGACACAGCACCAGGGACTTTTCCAAGCACCTGGCGCTGCGGCACTTACATGGGTAAAAATGCCCCTAGTTTTGATATTCTCTACTCGTATTAAATTTACAAGGGTGCCATGATGTTCCTCTGGCAGGTCCTTATTCCCGCAGCATCTTTGCTGAGGTACAGTGACTGTCCTGGGAGAACTGCTCCATGAGCTCTGCAAGATCACGCCCCCTACCAGTAACCCAGAGGGACTGTTGTGGCTGACAGAAGCGTGCTGTGGGTTGGTCCTGGAGTCTACTGCAGTCAGTGTGAAGCAATACTAATCCTGGTAGAGGATGCAGATATAAGCACACTAGATCCTGCCTCCTACCTTGCTATCTAAACAACACATCCAGTATTTGCTAAAATAACTTGCCAGAATAGTTTGAGTGTCTCCGATCAGTCTCCAGTTCTTGTAAGTTTGTTTTAGGGATTGGTGAACTGCTTTGATGAAACAAGTCAACACCAGTAGTATTCATTGCTTAATCATTTCATCAGACAAAATACTCATTTCATCAGACATTTAATCTGTGCAGATGACCTGTGTGTAACAGCTGAAAACACCAACTTTGACCATGTCGAAAAATCCATAAGTGAAGCACTAATTGGCCTAACTACATACTACATGGAAAACCAATTATGCACTAACCCAGTCCTAGCAAAAACACAAGTATGTGCCTTCCATCTGAAAAACCATGAGGCCAACCACCAGCTCAACATTACATGGTCTGGGATCCCACTGTTCAAATCCAATTTATCTTGGAGTCACCCTCGATTGAACCCTCTCATATAAAGAACATATCATGAAGACAAAAGCAAAGGTAAACACTTTTTACAGCATTTTACATAAGCTCATCAACTCAAAATGGGGAGCCAGCCCCACAATCATCCACACCACTGCTCTGGCTCTCAGTTTCTCCTTAGCTGGGTATGTATGCCCTGTATGGGAGAGATCCATACGTGCTAAGCACCTTGACCCCATTCAGAATTATAGCTGCCAATGCATCACAGGATGTCTGAAGCCTACCAGTCGAAGCAGTGTGTACCTGCTGGCTGGCATTGCTCCACCTGACATCAGAAGACCAGTGGCCAGCAGGACAGAATGAGTGAGGCAAACGGAAGATGTGAGGCATCTGTTGTACAACCATCCTGCAGCACACAAACGTCTGAAGTCATGCATGAGCTTCCTCACCAGCACCCAACCTCTCAATGCTACATCCAAGGAGACATGACTCTAGATGTGGAACGGAAGGCTAAAGAAAATACCTGACATGAGAAAACTTGTATATCCAGTGACTGAGTCCTTACCACCATGCACTGCTGCACCATGGCAATGGCGGTGATGTCTTGACCGCCTACATACTGGACTCGGATGCTCCAAGGAACTAACAGAGAAGTGGGGCTATACCATTGGTTCAACCACCAATGCCTGCTGCTCAAAGCACATGCTGCTCAAAGGCACATGTACAATGAAAGAGCTTGCAAAGTACAGTAAACAAGCACAAGCATGTGTAACAAAATGATCAAATGTGGTGTATCAACAAAAAGTTGACATGAAGTTTAAAAGAATTTTGATAATTCTAACAACTTCATTTTGATTTTCTAGGGCCTCTGCAACTTCAGTTTTCAACTTACGGGAGAAAGGCAGAAATACTGAATGAACAGCTGTACCATATGAGATTTCAGGCTCAATCTTGCAGATCTGAGATCTGGATGAAGTTCAGTGTCTGAACTTCCCACTGGTTTTCCAAACAAAATGTTCAAATACCTGAAGTTCCCCTAGAAATCAATGAGTAAAGCCACAACTGTGAGACACCTTATCCTGAGAAAACACAGTTGTGTTAAAGAAAAATGTTTTTCAAAGGTTTGATACAGCCCATTGCTTTGGAAATCCCAACTTAACAAGCATCCATATGCTATCAATTACGTTCTGAATTAATTGCCTTTTTATTTTATTTCTAATGTGGAAAATGGTTTTATATGAATAATACCCATAAACAGTATGTTCCCGCTTCTCATCCTTTTGTTTGGAAGGAGTGCAATATAAACAACGTTATTTTGATCTCTGAGACTCATGATAAAGCTACCAGAAGGAAAGTAGCTGGTAAAGGTTAGAGTTTTTCCCAGTTGTTTGGGCTCATAGATAAGAGGCTGACATCCTGGCTTCTAATCTCTCCCCATCTTCCCTGTTGGTATGCTTTTCTGGTTCTTCAGCGGAAAATCCAGAAGAAGACTGGATTCAAGTCTCGGACAGTCCTATGGCCAGGGAGGGCATTGCAGACAAACGTGTGGCTCTCCCAAGGAGCTGTTGGGCTAAGACATTTGGCTTTATGCCCCATCCCTCCTCTTCCTGATCGGTCACTGTACAGCTAGGGTTTTAGGACCCAAGGGTTCAGAAAAGAGGGCTCAGCTGACTTTCTTCAAGACTTTTCCTGAGCCACAGGACAGCCCAGCCAAGTGAGTGTAGTGGACTTGGGGCTGGGAGCACAGGGCAATGGGTGCCCTGTGTGGTGTTTAGAGGTGTGGGTTTTTGTCTCTCCTCTGTCACCTTGCTGGCATGATTCTGCAGCTGGATCTTTCTCACCCCTCGTGTAGCCCATTGGTTTTGGACCCCCACCCAAAAGTTTTGCACTTTCAGTTCTATATCCTGGCACTTCCAGTAGTCATGGGTTTTTCTTTTTTGGTAATGGTTGCATGATAGAATGAACCCATTGGAGAGCCAGCTGCTGATGAACTTGAGCAAGACAGCCAGCCATGCTTCCTCCTGCCTCCTAATGGTCTGATTAAATAATTTTTATATGAGTTTATATGAAAGTTGGCTTCATATCATTCATTTCTATAAAACATCTGTTCCTGCTAGTAATCTCTTGAGCTTGGAAGGGGTAGAGGGCTACATTTGCAATGTACACATGGTTCTTTCAGTTTTCAGGGCTTGTAGACCAGCTACAGTTAATGGAGTCACGTTACTTACTTTAAAAAAAATCTAAAAGTTTGAAAGGACTGATTCTAAAATATGAACTTTTTTCTTCTGTTGGTACCCTATATTTTTCATTTATTTTATTTTGAGAGAGCATTGTGGGGGAAATATGCAAATCAGACTTGGCTAAGAGCTCTGTCAGACTTTTCTAGTGATTTACATAGTTGCCTACAGCTCTGCACAAGGTGCTTGTTTGAATAAGTGTTTACTTTATGTGCTGGCATAACTATAATATTTGTCTTATTATTCTGCATAAAGCTGACAGAGTTCTAGGATTATAAATTGGTTCTAGGATGTAAACGCAACACTCCAAGCAAACGCTTAAGTTATTGCTGTTCACAGCGAGTTGCACCATTTCATGATGAACAATCAACATTTAATTGTTGCTTTGGTGCCATGCAAAGAGATACGACTCATATAGCAGTGTCTTCCTCCTGCAGAAATTTCCAACAGACTAGAAATCAGAGTTTTTGAGCAACAAACATAAAATTTCAGTCCTGAAGTATGTGTTTATCTTTAAGACAATTAGGGTAAGAAAGAAAAGTGAACTTCAGAGGCCTTTATTATTCACTGGGGGTTTCCAAAACCTATAATATTATTTGTATTTAGGTACAGTGGTGTGTTACGGCCCCAACTAAGGTTGTGGGATCCCACTGAGCTAGATGGGCTTAATCCAAAGCCTGCTGAAGCCAAACCAGACTGATAACGAAAAGAATCCTTCCCCCAAAGAGGTTACAGTCTACACTGGCAAGACTGAGAGTAGAAACAGAAGCAGAGTAATAAAGTGAGTTGCTTGTGGATGCACAGCAATTCAGTGGCAGACACTGTACATTGTGGTTTTTTTGTCTGGGAATACCAAAACTAGACCAGCAGCCTATCCACCGACTAAACCATGATGTTTGTAAAGTTAATATTTTTCTTCAAAGTGAATCTATATTGCCAAATAACCATTTTCCATGCAGGGTGTAGAATATCAATGCCTCCTGTCAGTTCAGCCACATGAAACTATTATAGCAATTCGCTGAGGATTGATAAATCAGACCCATTCTTTTAAAATGAACAGTTGTACCTTTTGTCAAGTTTGGTGACTTCTCATGCTGTGAGATAATTTACACTAGTGTATTTGTTCTTAATCAAGCAGTCAGCTACTTATAAACAAGCCCGTCCCTAGCCATTGATCCTTTCAACGAGAACAAAAATAATGCCCCCATGTGGGAAACAGAAGGGAGACGTGCCAGGAGCATAGCACACGAATCTTCCACTAAGGAAAGAAAAATACCATTATGCTACAGCAGATATAGCAGCATCAGTGGAATCAAAAGCAAAAGCTCTGAATAAATGTATCAAAGTGCTGTTCCCTGGACAAAGCCAACAAGGCACATTCTTTTTATTATCTGACTTTAAAAAGTGTTCATTTTTCCCCCCAAAAGTCCTTCTGATTATGCTCCGAGGTGTCAATTTTAGATTTCAAACACCTCATTCACACCCACTCCTGTCCTGCATGCCCTTCTATTGCTTAAGAAGATCCTGCTTCCACTGGTGTTTATCAGATATCCCAAGGTACAGCTCAGCCTTATTGAAGTGGATAGCATGATGATCTTCCGAGGTCCCTTCCAGCCCTAATGTCTATGAAATCTATGAAGCATATAAGGGCCATATAATAATTAAATCCAGTGCAATCCCTCCTTTGACTTAAGTAGGTCTTGGGGCTGATCCACCTGACCCACTGACAGCTCAATCATTTCCAAAGGTCTGTTTCTCCTTCAGTGATATAGCATGAGCATTAGCAACACATGCTTGACTACAAATCAGTTGCTGTCTTGAACATCCGGTAACTTGCAGGATCAAGTCCTATTTTGTACGTTTTTGGTTACTTTTGTTTCAAATCTGTTTGGGGCCTCATCAGTTTTTTCTGTCAGCTAGGAGTCAGTTGGCTGGATTCATGAATGGGATCTAATTAGCCAAAGTTGAACCAACTCCAGTCTTAGCCACACACTAAACAGCCCTCTTGAATATTACATTTCTTATTCAGACAGTCCAGCCCTTCATCAACATCAAATTCTGCTGGTACATTCTGTCCGTATAGGTGTGCATCATGGAAATAGTTACATGAAACAATTTGGTCACCACCAGTAGCACTAGTTTTGTTCATTTATAGTAAGCTCTAAAAGGCAGTATTAAAACCGCTAAAAGAAAGTATCTGCCAACCATCCTGTTAGTTAATAGCACTCTGCATGTTTTAATGGAGATTTCTGATAGTCTTGTACAAATTGTTGATTCAGGACAGTGCTTTGGAGCTAGATCCTCTGTACTATTATTGCCTTTATTTCTAAATCTCACGCAAATGATGCAAAGTGCCTGAACCAAAGCCCATTGGAGTTAGTATGGGCAGGCCCCCAAAAACTTAAATTTTAAAATAATTTTCTGGTATCATCTCAGAAAGCGGAGTGGAAGGCTCCATGGGTGCAGAGACCCAACTGAATCCTAACTAAAACAACAGTGATTCAAAATTGCAATCACTTAAAACATATGTTCAAGTACTGCACTGATTAGGGAAAAGTTGAGTACATGTGTAGAAGGGTCAAGATGCAGCTGGCCAGCCAACCTGTGTCTAATTAGTCTCTTTTTAAAAATGCATAGATAGAGAGCATATTCCTTCTATAAAGAATGAGTCAGCATCTGGGAATCGGGGAGAGGCCCTTTGGGATGGAGAGCCAAATCTGCACAAGAGGGGAGCAGTAGAGAAATGAAATGAAGAGATGGGAGGCAACCCTGTGGGCTCATGAGCCGGCACAAGGAATGGAGCTGTGGTGATGAACTCAGTGTGGTGAGTATCACACGTGGTTGGTATTTAGTTTTGGATTCCTCCTGCCCACTGCAGAGTGCTGGCAAAGTCAAGGATTTGGCTGCTTGAGAAGACAAATCAGGTTGAGGGGAGCCCAGGAGTGGCAGAAGAAAACAAGCACATGAAAACTTTGGTGTGATGGTGCTGAACACAGAGACACTCCAGGAACTTCAAGAACTGACAGTGTTAATAAACCAGATAAAAGTAAGGGTGTAAGCAGAGACTGGGATGATCAAAAAGAAGAGGAAGAGGAAATGGAGGAACTTACAGGACAGCAACTACTTGCAAAGGGGTGCCTTGTTGAGGGCCTTTATCTTTTACGATGTGCTTAAATATTTTGCTGAATGGGAATTTCAGTGTGGCTATAAGACCCAATATTTGGCCTTCTAGATTGGACAGTACACTCATGTTTAATATCACTGATGGGTCCCTGACACATTAGCACTACATCTTTTTTGCTTCCATTACCCATTTGCAAAACCAGGAACTTTTAATTATATCAGAATTCTCCTGTATTTTATCATATACAATGAGCTGAAGATTTAATTAGGTTTAAGACATTATCCTCAGCAGTAGCACTTGAACGTGCTAATTATCATCACTTAATACTATTGTCTTAGTGTCTTTCTTTTATTAGTCTTCACTCTCTCCCTTCAAAGAGTTTCCATGAAGTACATCCCTCACTCTGTTTGAAGCCATGTTCAATGAATGTGATTCCTTACGCACCATTGGAAATTGTCAAGAAAAATAATTGCTGAAAGCAGACTTGACTTGCCAGACTACTGAAGGAAATCCATCCATTAAAAAGAGAAGACAGGAAAGCAGGAAAAGAACAGAACAAATGCAGGCAGGGGCTCAGGACAACAGTACATTTAAAAAAAGATGTATCCAAGTGTTGCAGCTGTGGCATTTGTTGCCCAGTGAGACGGAAAATACTTTAACTAGTAGCACAGAGTTTGCACCCTCATGTACTTTGAGAAAAGTTCCAGATCCAGGCTCATCACGAATCCTTTTTTTCAATGGGCATTACATGAATGGCCACCAGAGGGAAGTAAAGTGGTTCAATTCAATCATAGTGTAGTATTATGACCAACAGCTGGAGAGCCGCTATTAGTCAATGCACTGCTTCAAAGAGGTGCGTGATTGACCACTCACCATTGTGTAAGATGAACTAAAAGAGTCCTTTGAAAGAAATATCTTTCAGCTCCTGTTTCATATCATAGGTAAAAAACATTAAAAAAAAGAGGAGACACAAGACAAATATACAGAGGTGCTGATCATTGCTAATAGAAAGACCAATGTTTGCAAGCATAAACCAAGAAGCTTGTATCACATTAGCTTGAAATAAATTGTGGCTTGGCTAAACGGAGGGAAGGAACGTTTATAAACAGAATGAAACGCTGATGGAGGGCCATGAAATAGAATGGCTCGTTGTTTATATCGTTTATGCAGACAGGAAGTTTGCTTTAGTGCAGTCAGCATGCTCCTCCTAATGTATGGCTTTGCAAACTGCTTTGGAATATTGTGCTACAGAGACGAACCCTGTGGATGTGCACGGCATCGTGAGCTGCTGGAGAAGAGCCCAGGTTAGTTATGCCTAACAGGAATGTACTCCAAAATGAAACATATTGACAAATATTCATGTCAGAAATCTGTTAGCAAGAATACCGGCAGGGGGAATGAAAAAATCCAAATTGAATTCAAAGGTTGCTGAGGTACCATCACTTAGGAAGTGTAAAACAGCTCAAACTGACACGGGAGAGGAGCAGCTGTATGTGCCTAGATTAGTTTGCCAATCCTATGCATAGTTTGTGCTTCCAGTTCCCTAACAAATGGAAGTTTAAGAGCTGGCAGGCTGAAAATCCAGCTAGTTAAGGCTTCCAAGTCTCACACAGCTCCTTGAATATGTGTTTGGAGCTTGGCTGAACAGCTTTTGTAACAAACTGTGGGTACACTATGGTTCAGTGTTTCCTGAGGTCTCAGGCACATCAGAGGATTTTGGCAGCTTTACTCAGCAGGGAGGCCACATCACGGATTACGGGCCTGATCCAGCTGCCACCTGAGTCAACAGGAAGACTTCCAGTGACATCAACAGTTTTGTAATAAGCCATGCGTTTGCTTATTCTTGCAAGGAACCAAAATAAATAAAATCACCTTTAAAATCTAAGCTAATGAAGCCACTCTCTGTGACATCCATTCACAGACACTTGCGGTTCTCCGGTTCTCAGACAGTGCATGATACCTGAGATCTCAGCAAATTGGTCTCCGCTGCGTCAAATCCTGCGAGGAACTCCAGCCCTCGACAGAGGAACATTGATTCCCTCTTCTCCTTCAAAGCTTCTCTTCAAACTTTTATTCCTCCATTATAGGAAAGGTAAGTCTGATGAGGACTAATGGAAACATCTGCTTTCCGCATTTTGTGGTCATACTAAGCCCTTCTCATGGCGCTTGGAAGTGGAAGGTGCCCCTTTATTCCACCACTCAGTCCACAAGAAATGTTGCCGCATCTACATACAAATAAGGTTTCTGACACATGTTTGAAAGGGGCTAGACCAGGGGTGGGCAAAATGCAGCCCGCGGGCAGGATGCGGCCTGCCAGGCCATTCTGTCCAGCCCGTGGGGCCCTTAAAAAATTTAGAAAATTAATATTTATCTGCCCTGGGCTGCCTGTCATGCAGCCTTCGATGGCTTGCCAAAACTCAGTGAGCGGCCCTCCGCCCGAAATAATTGCCCGCCCCTGGGCTAGAACAAGAGCTGTTTCAGTGTTTGTGGCAAAGTGCTGACAATATCTACGTTACCAATAAGGGCATTTGTATAGTAATCTCTGTCATAAAATAAAAATACATGCCTCAAGGAAACGAAAAAAGCGTGAGTTATTTAGCTGTAATCCTTAGATCATGGAAATAGGATGAGCAGCTAGTCTAAATTAGGAAATACAAGAAGTCACTGGCTTAGCTGAATTAATCTTTTGTTTTCCACTTATCCAAATAATAAAGAAGAAAGGCTTGTATCTCAAGGCTTTAACAACATCAGATAACTTGGCATTTATTTTCTGTGACTTTATGCCAGTTTAAATTTTTGGACTTTAATAAGAGCTCTTTCAAGAGGAAACAAACATTTTTCCTGCGTGGTTGTTAATGTTGTGTATCCTTATTTAGCACTTGGCTTAGGAACCAACTTCTACTTTGTAACATGAACAGCGTTTCTTTAAGGACCTTAAAAATTCAGAGTTATAGGGCTGTAACTATCTGTCCTCACCAAAAAAAAATAAAAATTAAATATTGTCCTGACTCTACACACACCAGGAAAGGAGAGTGTGCGTCTGTCCAGGTGCTACATGTTTTCCCAGTCACAGGCAGCTTATTTTCAGCATGGGAAGTCCAGAGAAGTTGATCTACCGCAGTATACCATTTTATTCTACTTACCTTATTATGGATTGGCAGTGGGAACAGAACTAGGGACACCTTTAGCTCCAAGGAGGAAGTATAGGCCTCTACCATTGGAGTTAAAATAGTAATTCCATTAACTGAATATAGTAATAAGCTCTCTCTACACTGTCACACAAAAACCAGACATGCCTTTGCACTAGCCAGGTCAGGTTCCCCAGCAGTATATCTAGAGCAGCATACAGCTCAAGGCATATTAACCGCCTGAATATTTACTCATCTTCTCGGATGGGTTTTGCAACCTATGCTGAGTTTCTCACTATTGTGTCTGTACCGCATCCAGTCTAGCTAATTCAAAGCTCTCTCAGCTATGTCTAGATAAGCTGAAGTTACATTTTTTGTAGGACAAGTCACTAGGGAGGCGTAATGTCTTTAGCCAAGACATAACACATTTCCACGTGAGCCTCTCCTTTAAACCATGCAGTCTTTATGGGAAATGTTGAAATCTCTAATGGTCTGCATAGCTTTAAGAGGCTCAAATAGTACCTGCAAAGGCTGATGTGTGAAACCCAAAATGCATGCAAAAGGAGCGGGTACTTTCACATAATCACACGTTAAGCATTGCTCAGCTAGCAATTTGGGAAGTTTCTACAAAGATTTGTGTCTCCTAAAGTCTTCATTGAGTTTTCAGGAAACAGAACGTACGTGTTTAGCCTGTCCCAACTGAAGCTGATGGGAAGCAGCCTATTGGCTTTAATAGGAGCCAGATAGGAGCCATCTTCATTGGAGTATGTGTGTGTGCATGTCTTCCAGATTTCCTCAGTTCATTTAACTAAACAAGAAAACATGCCACTGTGCAGAGGATTAAGGGACTGTTTTCTTATCTTACTGAAAGGATATTAAAGAAATGAAAATGGGAAACAAAGAAGAGTAAAAAGCTAAGGCATTGTTCTAATTATGTCATCATCACTTTCTCCATGGCTCATTGTGATAGCCATCTGGTTCACTAGCTTATGAAAAGTAGATTTTACATAAATCATACTGATTTTTCCAAGCCATTGGAACAGTGCAAAGAAAACAGCGAGAAGCAATTCTGTAAGTTAACAAAACTCTGTAGGACGAATGTAATTCAAAAGGGAGCATGCTGGAAAATACAGTGGAATTTCTAAAGCTGGTATCTTGGTTTCAAAGCTAAAAAGATCCTTGTTGAAATAGAGATTAAGACAGGAATTTTGATTATCTTAAGTCCTTTATGCCTCCAATAATTAGGCCTTTGAAAAAACTGCAAACTCTTATTCCTAATGAATCCAGGAGCTTTCAGCTTATTTCATCAAAATGATTCTATGTGAGATATTAGCATAGACTTTTTCACTTTTTTATACAGAGAATAGAGTCAACCTGGCCATGTTTCCTCATCTTAGCAGAGGAAAGCAAATCTCCCTCACCCAAACCCAAGCACTAGGCATTAAAGAGGGATTGCCCATTGTACTCAGAGGCACTAGCCATGGTTAAAATTGGGCATTTGTCTACATATGTTTTTGTATCAGGGACTAGTAGAAGCAGATGGAAAATTTAAAAATATTATGTTAATTCTTATGTAAATGTTTTAATACACTTGCTTCGGCCCATGCTTGTCTTCAGTTACTAAGAACATCATTCAAGTTTTGTGTCAAAATTGTTCATAGGCAGCAAATTAAAAAAGCGTATGCCTGAGACTATATGGAATATATGGACCTGTCACACTAACTTAATGCTCAGATTACCCAGAATTGTTGAACCTAACCACGTTCTGCTCCAGAAAGTGTCTTCATCAGTAGATCTTAGAATTAATCACTTGGCTGTGACTACTACAGGCGAGGGAGGCAGTGGTCATGGGGGACCTAAATTACCCGGATATGAGCTGGGAGGAACAGGCGGCCAAAACAAGCCACTCAAGAAGGGTCTTACGCTATGTGCAGGACCTCCGCGTAACCCAGATGGTGTCCAGTCCCACCAGGGGCAGTGTCCTGCTAGACCTGGTCCTAGCAACAGGGGATGATCTCATGGAGGACCTGCAGGTACACAGTAACCTGGGTAATAGTGAACACCACTTGGTAGAGTTCACTATCCAGCAAAGGGTGACAAAAATATCCAGTGATGGTAGAGTTTTAGACTTCAGAAGAGCCAACTTTACTAAACTTAAGAACCTAGTTAGTGAGATGGCCGAACTCAAGAGCATTGGGGGGTCCCAGAGGGTTGGAAGTTTCTCAAGGGAATGATCCTTGTAGCACAAAAGGAGTCCATCCCCTTCTGCAGGAAAGGGGCTAAGGGGATAAAAAATCCCCCCTTGGCTGAACAGGGAGCTTCAGGAAAGACTGGGGGCAAAGAAAGAGATGTGTAGGCAGTGGAAGCAGGGGCAGCCACCAACGAGGCATACACCACCCTAGCGCGCTATTGCAGGGAGTCAGTTAGGCAGGCCAAGGCCGGACTGGAGCTTAGGCTGGCTACAACAATCAAGGACAATAAAAAGTCCTTCTACAGATATGTAGTGAGAAAAAACAAGGCATAGAGTAACGTAGGGCCCCTGCAGGACAAATCAGGTCAGTTGGTGATTGATGCAGACAAAAAGGCAGAGCTCTTCAATGAGTTCTTTGCTTCAGTATTCCTTAATACTGACCAAGACAGTCCTCCCACCTTGAACATAGACAGATGTCCAAAAGGCACCAGACTGCCAAAGGTTAGTGCTGACTTAGTTAAAGAGCACTTGGAGGGGCTGAATGGGTACAAGTCAGCCGGCTCAGATGACCTCCATCCACGGGTGCTGAAGGAATTGGCCAGTGTCATTGCTGAGCCGCTGGCACAGTTGTTTGAGCTCTCATGGTGCTCTGGAGAGGTCCCTGAGGACTGGAAAAAGGCCAACGTGGGGCCCATTTTTAAGAAGGAAAGGAGGGAGGAGCCAGGTAACTTTAGGCCAGTCAGTCTTACCTCTATCCCTGGGAAAATACTAGAAAAAATCATCAAAGAGCATATTTGTGAAAGCCCAGCAGGGGAAACGATGCTGAAAGGAAACCAGCATAGGTTCATTGCAGGTAGATCCTGCCTGACAAATCTTATAGCCTTTTATGACCAGGTTGCACACCGCCTTGACACAGGAGCAGAGGCCGATGTCATCTACCTGGATTTTAGGAAGGCCTTGGACACAATTTCACATCCTATTCCCATAGGGAAGCTAACGGGCTGTGGAGTGGACGCCTACACAGTCAGGTGGGTGGCTAACTGGCTTAGTGACCTCACTCAGAGAGTGGTGGTTGACAGGTCATTTTAAACCTAGAAGGAGGTGGGCAGTGGGGTCCCACAGGGTTCGGTCCGTGGGCCAGTATTATTTAATATCATCATCAGTGATCTGGACGAGGGTGTGTTGAGCACTCTCTCCAAGTTCACAGATGATACCAAATTATGGGGCAAAGTTAATACGGCAGGGGGCAGGGAGCAGTTACAGGCCGACCTGGACAGGTTGGATCAATGGGCAGAACGTAATAGGATGCAATTCAACAAAGATAAATGCAAGGTGCTCCACCTAGGAAGGAGGAATCCCCAGCACACCTACAGGTTGGGGGATGTCCTCCTCAGCAGCTCAGAGGCTGAGAGAGATTTTGGAGTCATAGCTGACTCCAAGATGAACATTAGCCAGCAGTGCAACGAGGCCATCAACAAAGCCAATTGCACCTTGTCATGTATTAGCAGATGCATAACCAACAGATCTAGTGAAGTGATGCTTCTTCTCTATGCAGCGTTAGTCAGGCCGCAGTTGGAGTACTGTGTTCAGTTTTGGGCACCACACTTAAAAAGGATCTAGAAAGAGTTCAGAGGAGGGCCACCCGCATGATTAGTAGTCTCCTTGAAAGACTGTACGAGGAGAGGTTGAGCGATCTGGATCTCTTCAGCCTATACAAAAGACGACTGAGGGGTGACCTTGTGGCCGCCTATAAATTTATCAAAGGAGGACAGCAGGGAATTGGGGAAGTACTGTTTACCAGAGCACCCCAGGCAGTAACTAGAAATAATGGGTGCAAACTAGTGGAGAGTAGATTTAGGTTAGACATTAGGAAGAAATTTTTACAATAAGGGTGGCCAGAGTCTGGAATGGGCTTCCAAGAGAGGTGGTGCTGTCACCTAACCTGGAGGTCTTCAAGAGGAGACTTGACAATCACCTGGCTGGGGACATCTGACCTCGGTCCCCTTTCCTGCCAGGGGCAGGGGGTTGGACACAATAATCCATTGGGTCCCTTCCGACTCTATAATCTATGAATCCTACACTGTTGTATCCCACAGATATGTGAGTTTTTCTCTTTGATCATTCTTCAAATTTATACAATCGTTTCACTTGGGGGAATTTTTATTCCATTCATAAAGTTTGTTTTGTGGTACAAACTTCAGTCTTTGAAACTGGAATAAATGATAAGCTAAAGCTCTGTCTGATCCCTTCACAGTGACAGGCAACAGCTCAACTGAGACAGTCTCTCAGCCTGTAATATTCAACCCAAATTATACAAAATAGGAACCTGATTCCCTTTAAGAATAAAACTGGACTCTGAACATGAGACAGGAACTTCCTGTTTCTCCTAGTTTCGGTTTAGAATATATGATATTGAGGACTTATCAGATAAAAATAAAGCTTTTAGCAAATTCGGTGTGCAAAACAACAAATCTCAGATTTCTGAACAAGGACAGTGCAGGATATTTCATAGTCAAGAGGAGTTAGCAAAATGCATGGTTTCAGTAGATGCCGCACTTCTAGCAAAACATTGGCATATGCTGTCCCCTAGTTGTACTGGAGTGAGCATGATGACTGGATCCGTTGCCATATGGAAAATCATGAACAATTATTGTAAATAATTACATCATTTTATTGCTGTCTGTTGCCAGGAGAAACAAGTTATTGTTGATAATATCCACTTACGTTGCCAAGAAACTTCATATTTAGGGAACCTAAATGTGTTAGGACAACCAGCACTTCTTTACCAACACATATTCTTTTCAGCTGGTGTCATCATGCTGTGTCCTTCTTCTGCCAAGTATGTCAAGTGCCTGGCACCCATTTGGGGTCTGATTTTCCCAAGTGCTAAGTGTCTCTTCCACTCCTAGTGTATTTAAGAGAAGCAGAGAGCACTTAGAAGAGAGTACCTTGGAAGATCACCGTCTCTTATTTTAGGGGAAATCTCTCCTACTTCATGTAATGTGCTGTATAACCCTGTATGCCTAAAATGTGCCCATAGTATAATTACTCTCATTTAATTATGTTTTTGCCAACTGGGTTTTTTCGCTTACACCAATATATATCAGAACTTTTATCAGCTTTCTTTTCATGAGGAGGTCGACATTTCTCAGTCTAGTGAAAGTTTTCCTCCAGTAGCCAACCCTGGCAGCTACAGAGTTGGATTTTCTCATAAGAGCTGTAAAGTAGATTTGTCAGGTTTGGGTGCCTACATGTAAGACCTACATTCAGATTTGAAGTGAATGGGACTAACACCAGTTGGTTAGGTGTCTGCTCTGACAAGAGGGCCTCGACACTCTGGATCCCAAGTGCATCCCAAGTTGGGAACCTACACTTCCGAGAGGGGTAGAAATGCAGATACCACTGTGCTTGGGGTTTCCTATTGACTAACTCTAAGTGCCTTCTGCTTTTCTGAGTCATCCATTGGAGATGATCAACTCTCCCTGTTCACTGTACAGACAGCCACGGTGACTAACTCCAAATTCAGAGGCATCTAAACCTGTGCATAATCCTAGGTCTTAATCATGGCTATAAGAATCATGTTCATAGACCCAGGCATGCCTAAGTTAGAAAGAGCAATACCTAAGTAGCAGTGCCTAGTGAACCTATTCAAATCTTATCCAAAGTGTTTTCTTGTCTCACCGAAACCATGTTATGCCATTTTAATCGTGCTGTGTTTCTTAAAAATACAGTTGATGAATTCTTTCTAACTTATTACACTTTCCACTGTAGCTCATGTCAAATATATTGTACTATCCAGATGGATTCTTGACAGGCCCTTTAAAGGCTGTATTACATGAAACATTTTGCAGGCTTCAGTGATCTCTTCCCACATTAACTGAACTTTTGTGACTCAGAAACTACCTTGTGGTCCTTAGTGACAGAAGTGTCACAGAAACTACAGAGCTAATTGCTTTGATTTCCCTTTGCTCTATGTCATTGTCTCACTTTTGCTATGCTCATTCCCTTAAACATGCTTAACAGCCTTTAATCAACATTCCAGATTCTCTGATATTTAGCAACACTTATTTCACTTTTTACTGAAAAAAAAAAGAGTCTTTCATGCAGCTGGCAAAACTCTGGGGACTCTGGTGCAGTTTACTTTTCTTCTTTTTGGAAAAAATTCCAAAATAAAAAGAGTGATCTCTACCCTTTAACACCAAAAATACAAACCTCCCCCAAGTATGCAAACAATACTAACTGCATACTGAATACTAACTGCAAATGAGCAAAACTAAATTCAGCTAAAGCCACTGCTTGACGATTCATTTTTCTTCTTTTCTGACAACCACATCAGTGACTTTTTCCATGACATCCTCTAAAGCACGGAACGCCGATGCAGTACAGCATGCCTAAACTCTTTGCTAATCAGGATCTCAATGCCTTCCAAAAACCAGCTCAGAAAGCCACCCAAATTCCCCTAAGAAAGCATCCTTCTACAAATGATCCCACAGGAAATCAGCTAACTATGACACACCTGTTTTATGTATATTTAATGCTGTAAGTGAAGTTGTGCTACCATGCTATATGCACTCCTCCACTGAACAACAACATTATTATCCTACTGCCTTCTATCCTCCTGCTACATTTCCATATTGCTTTATTATCCTCCTTGTTAAGGAAAGTCTGACATTCGATGATAAGCTCCTTGGGGTAGGAAACATCTTTTGGTCATGCCTTTGTAGTGGGTCATGTTCGAGCTCCTGCACTAACTATACTGCAGTAGTAATAATAAAGTTTGGAAGCTGTCCCTATCAAGGCTCATATCATTTTCTGGGCTACCATGCACCTAGGACACCATGAGGCACTTTAGAATTAAAATTAAATAATGACTTTCACCAATGATATACGATTTACAGTAGAAATTCTTTGAGAGGGAGATTTAGGTCAGATCCCCACATTTGAGGATGCAGGAGAACAACTCAAGAGAGACCCTACAACATCAAACTACATTGTATTTAGTGATTCAAAAAACACATTTTCAGGCTAGGTCTCAGGCATGCTGATTCTGTTCCTGGTGTTATGTAAATTAAGGACAATATTATTCATTTGCACTTCACTGTTTTACCACCTGCACTGTACACAAGCTGAATCATGATTTTTCTCTATAATACCAGTCACCAAAAGATCTACACAGCATATCTCTGTAGCTGGTATTAATTTATAGAGGCTGTTTATAACACTAACAGAAAATACAGCATTGGCATTGACATATATGGTCATTTGTCTCCTAAACTATGGTAGTTTGTTCATGTTTCTGAAGGTCACAGGGACTCAGCCAAAACCAGCACCACAAGCCATTGTAATTCACAGGGTTTTGAATCCATTACAGAATAATTATCTTATAGATTTTTTGTGCAGACATATTTACTGTTTTTCCTTTTGCTCCAGAAAAGATATACAATAACTAAACTTACTTTAATTAGGTAAGTGCTACTGATATTGGAAAGCTGCTGTCATTTCAGAAATTACACAAGTGATTTAATCATAAAGATGACTCTTCATGTCAGAATTTCAGGACAGCAGCACCAAATCCTGAATATATCATGGATCAGGACTCAGAACATAAAAAACAAGCTGTCAACACATTTTTCAAGTGCCCTAGTAATATACTCATTAAGCCTTTCAATCTGCCCTTTCTGTACTTGGTTAAAAGCGTCTGCAGGAGATACAAGAACGTCTGCATAAACTGCAAAATACCTTGTCCCAGCTCAATTCAACAAGTGATTTTAAGCTCTCAGATGTAACAGCACAACCCCAGAAGCTTTAGAAGTTAGCGTTTAGTCTCATGTTCATATATGAATCTATGTTTGGATCTGAGAGGCTACCAGCCTAGTTAGTGTATTATTAGATAAAGAAAAACGGGACTTACGTCTTTGTTGAAATTCTGTGTGGGCCTACATGCTTTGGTGAATAGAGATGGCTTAAAGAAAAGTATTTGCTTAAATACTTTGCTGAATATGGGTACCCTTTGAAAGAGGGTGTGCTGCAGTACTGTAGTATAAACTAATGATAGTATTTTGTAGCTATTCTCAAGAGGAAATAAAACAAGGCTTTAATAGAAAACAAAATCATGAGTCAGCAGGTGACGGGGGATTCTTAGAGGATGGCTAGAAAATAATTTAATCCTTCTGAAAAAGAAGTTAATCTCAACTCAGCTTCCCTCTTCCATAATAACATAGATGTTCAGTGGCTACATTAAAGATGGGGAAGACAAACTTGCTGACCGTAACCGAGTTTTTCTTCTACAGGGTCATTTTACCAGTACAAAGAGGAGCCTGTAATATATGCCTGTGATAGAGCACAGTTAGTTCTAAGCAATTAACTTGCTGCAGAGCAATTTGAATGAGAAAGAGACTTACTTGAATGCATTGGCATCTCCATGCACCTTATAGTTGTCTGCACTGATTCTTGAGATGACTCTTGTGACCGCAATGAGAATGCCAATATTGACCTAAAGAAGTGGGGGAAAAAGTAGGACTTAGGAAAAGGAGGACTGTATGTACCTGAGAAGCATGTACCTGGGATGCAAAGTCCATTAAGGGGAGTAGTTTTCAAAACCAGCAAAACCCAGTAATTTGACCAGTTGCGCTGTATTTAGCAACAACGGGGTTCTAATTTTGGACTGCTCTCATTTAGGCCTGCTGCCCATAGTCCCCAGGATAATTGGGGCAGCTGGTGCTGTTTTCCCCCAAGAACACCTCTGTGTCCTGGGGGAGGGGGCTTTCTGCCACCATCCATTTCTCTGCGCAAGAAAAATTCCCAGAAATCTGGATCCACTGGTTTTCTGGCTGTCCTGGTATAAAAAGAAAGGAGGCCAGAGCTCACACACTTTTCTTTCACTGCACCTTATTATTTTGTAATAAGAACTGTTCACAATCTGTAGAACAAAGTTTGGATTAACGTGCTGAAAGAGGACTAGTCAATTATGAATTAACTAGCAGCTTTCCATTCCACCCTCAGAAGTGTGGATTTGAGGAAAACTGTACGGCTCAAAAACCTTGCTGTACGCAGGATCCTGTTACACTTGCACCAGTGGCTGACAAACAATGTGAGATGCATTATGTATGCATGTGAGTGTGCATGCACACACACGCATACACACACATATTTTAGCACCTTTCAGTAAATCTTTCCAAGTTGAATTCTTTCTGCTTACCAAAATCGGCTTGCAACCTTGCCACGAGATTATTTCAAAGTAGAAGTAAGGGGAAAAAAAATTAAGCTTGAACTCAGGTTTTCAAAAGGCATGCTATGTTTGATGTCAGGCCCAACAGAAACATCCATATAATGAAACGAACTCCCACCAGAAATCTAGGAAATCTTGAAAAGATCGACATTGAAAAAATGGAACAAAGGAATGTTTGCCATCCCCTCTGGAGTCACAGGTGAAGGAAGAGAGGAAAAAAACTTTACCATTTAAAGGAGACTCAGCAAGACAGCCTTGTTGTCAAAAGACCTTAGGTTTAAAAGAGAGAGAGAAAGAGAAAGTAAAAGGCATATTTCTCCCTTTTTGTCCAAAGCTGTACAGCAAACGGCAGAGTGTGTTGTTTAGCATGAAGCTAAGGATGAGGGATTAAGGACAGGATCAGCATGAACAAAAATAAAATAAAAGCAGGTGGAAAAAAGGAGAGTGCAGTGGTTCCTATGTATTGTTTCTCACCTATTAATCCCTGGGCAGAACTTATTTTAAATGAGCATTTTAACTGTGATATATGGAATTAGAGAATAGGGTCAGATTTTATAGGGTTTATTCACGTGAGGGTCTCACTAAAGCCAGTAAGCTGACTGCCGAGTCTTCACTCAAATTCTACTCAGGCCAAATTCCCATTGAAACCAAAGAAAGGCAGGAGCGGGCAACAAGAGTTGGTTGCTCTGAGTATTTCCTTAGTAGGTTCAGTGGAAGTTGTGGGTGAAATGCCGAATCAAATCCAAATTAATTATGAACCTTTAGGAACAGGTCATCAGGTCCCAGACATGCCTATGAAAACAAATTACCTTGAAGAACAGGAGAATATGAACTGAGAGCACATTAGCTACCCAGCAGTAAATGCACGGTCGTTGAAAACAGGGTAAGATACCTCATATATGCTGCAAGATAAGAGCATATTTACTAGCAGTCATGGAAGTAGAAAGCATGCTATAGATTCATACCTTAGCTTGCTTTACAGTAACTTATTAATATAGCTAGATGCCCTTGCTTAAAACAAGCAGAAACAGATTTGTTTTCCAGTGGACTGAACATTAATTATTTGCAAGCAAATTCCAGTTTCAGAATTTTATGCAATAGAAACCAAATGAGAAATGACTGCAAACTTAAACCTCAGTGATTTGAGGGGACTTCTGAAATGCTAATGTTTTATAAACCCTTTGCTTTTTTCCTCCAGTGAAGTCTTTGTCACCACATCTCGTTTAGGGTACATTACTAATATCACTGTTCTCCAGGAAAGAAATGCTGTGATCTTACTACTAAAAAGGGCCATTGAATAATTGGCAAAAAAATGTTTAAGCTTCCCTGTTTTAATAGCCGTGTTAACTAAAAAGTCACGTATGCATTAATCTAACATACTCGCTGTGCAGTTTGAATGTGCTTTCAATACTCACAATAAAAAATGCATTGTGCAGACTGGGTTAAATCAGAAGTGACTTTTGTGCAAGAAGGTAAAAAAGCAGTTTTTAGGCAGATAATTCCCATATTTGAGAATTACCATATTTTCATCCAGCCTGAATAAACCGATCAGATGCAAATGTCTTATTAATGTTCTAGCAAGCAAAGTAAGGAAGCAGTTGCACTCCCATCCTAAACTGCATACAGCCAATGAATGGTTTCCCCAGTGATTTTTTGACATCTGGCATAAATACCTTCTCAACAACTTGAACAGGAGGAGATTTAGTTGGTGAAACACTCGTTATATTTTAACTGACAAAATAACACAAGGTTAAAGTTATTTCAGATTTAGAGCCTAATAGGAGGACACGACCAAATACAGAGACCTCACAGATTAAAATGTTCAGACTGGGAGAACAAACATTTAGATAAGAGAAGTGTAGGCTGTTCCTACTGCTTGGTTTTTCTGAAGGGCCATATTTGTTTCACAACTGCAGTTATTTTGCCTTCTAATGCTGCAGGGACTTGCATTGGTGCTTGCAGTGGATTGACCACATTCTGCCACTGTAAAAATACAAGCGATGGCAATAGTCGAGGCTTTATGACTCAAAAGGAACTTTTGTCTGAAAATAATCCCCTATGAGTCAGCAGGCCCAGGCAGTAATGAGCACCTGCATTCACACTGAAGCTACTGGGAGTTACAGGGGCTAATTACCTTCAGTCTGATCTGGCACTCACCAAAGTTCATGGAAGGACTCTCGTGGACTTTTGATCCAGCCCAATGAGAATACTTCTGAGAAAAGACTCAGATTGGAACCATAGTTAAAGAGTCAATCACCTCCTTTCAGCATCACTTTTCTCTCTCTATGAGATTTCCCATCAGAACCAGTATTTTGTTCCTGAAAGCCAACACTGTATTGACCTAAACCCTGTTCTGCTTCCTCACCCAGGTAGTATTGTCTAAGAGGGTAGAGTCATGAAAGGGTAAACAAAACTCAGCCCTACAACTGGAATTTGAGACCCAAATCTGCTACAGTTGCAAATAATCCTGAAGCCCTCAGCCAAATCTCCATCCAATATCTTAAGGAGATTCAGCTGCAGAGTCAGGCTCCTCCCTTATTACCTAGCCCTGTAGCACAGTGGGACCAGAAGAGGAGCAAGAAACCCTAGGGAATACCTTTAGCTAGAAAAAGCGGATAATGTGGACAAGCACCTTTCAGTTTTTGTGAAGGGTAGTCGGCTCAGAAAATGGCTGCTTATCCAACAACTATATCAAGTTTGCAAACCTATGCTGGAAAGAGCGTAGGAACAATTTCTTTCCTTCTTTTAATTGGAAATTAGTCTGAATTTATAAGGGTTTCGCCCAGATTTGATCCCACTCGCATTCATTTTTTGTTCTTCATCGTCTGTGGTCCAGGAATATGAGAAAAAGCCTCCTGTCTGGCATTTTAGGACTTCAGGACAGAACCTGGCAGTGCAAAAGAGTTCCTAAAACTACGTAAATTAATTTAATTAAGCGCGTGGACCAAACTTCTTTAAAGCACTAATTAAGTTCTATTCTAGTTTCAAGCATAGCATCAAGGAGTTCACAGATTCATCCATCCTGAGTGTTAATCTACTCCCTGGTGATGCAAGTTAATTTTATTCCCAACATTAATGGGGTACTGTCATCACCAGTTATTGTGGCTGTGGTCTGTTGCTAGGTCACATCGGAAATCATTAGCGGAAATAATGAATTTTCCACATGCAGCTAATCAATTAAGCTGATGGACGTTCAATGCTGGAAGAAACATGGGTCAGATTCTGCCCTCAGCTCCTTGAGACCAATTTTGGAATCACTCTATTGGTTAAATAGAGTTGCTTTGAATTTTTACCAGTGTTACTTAAAGGAATTCGCAATTCAGAAGAAGACATATCTGAGCTCGATTTCACAGCATACAAACAGGAGCAAGGGGAAGAGACACTTCATCAGCATAGAAGATGACAGTGTAGGGGGCAGGTGCCACAGCTTTATTCAGTAGTACAGTGAAGAGGGGAGTGACTGGCGCACTACACTTGGGTGCCAACAGAGTAGGAGAAGCAGCCTAAAATAGCAGCTGCTGTGCTTCCAGCCAAGCCATCGCTGTCCAAAGCAAAGCCACTGATGCTGCCCGTTGCACAACTGCCACCCAGGGTACGTATGCACTCAGTTAGGCCTCTGCCCTTATTCATAATAAGTAATGTCCGGAAGTCAAGAGAATTTATGGAATTAGGTACTATTAGGGAATCAGCATCTTGCCCTAGAGATTTAGTGCTTACAAGAGAATACCAGTGTAAGGCAGTGATGGCAATCACTGAGGGTCTTGTTACACTTTACACTGGGTGCATCTCTATGTGCACTTAAATGCACAGTAGACTAATTTGCAGTGGTGTAAAGCATCACAGTCTATACATGTGACACTATTACACCACAACAAACTAATTTTTGCTGCCATAAGATAGTTGGGGACAGTACTGTGGCAAAAACAACTGCGCTTGAACACGTCTGTAAATACTGACCCAGGAATACATTAACCCAGTCATCCCAGGCAGCAGGGAGCCAGACCCCCCGTTTGATGCCTAGTCCCGGCCAGCCCCTCCACTGCCTGATACTGCCTCCCAGAGCCCAGGGCTGACCCCCCCAGGCCACTCACCAGCCTGGGGCTGCTCCACCTTGGCTCAAACTGCTCCGGTCCCAGGTGCAGTGTCTGCATGTATGCCCTGGACTGCAGCAGTTTGAGCATCTACATGTACCACGATAAACTCTAGTGCAAACTGTGCCAGAGTTTATCACAGTGCTTTAATGGCAGGTGTAAATGCACCCACTATGAGCCACACAGATGTTTATCGGTATTAGTGCTAGTTTCATTTTGAAGCAGTGACATATCCAGGGGCCTGGAGGACTGAAAGTTAAGAATCCCTCCATCCAATCCCAGACTTCCCCCCGTATCCCCTTCGCCTTGGGGTTCCCCCCCTGTTCCCCCTGCCCCAGGGCATTACTTACTTGTGGCTGCCTATCCTGTCTGTCCCAAGGGAGCAGACAGGGAAGGTTTAACCTGCCTGCCCAGCCCCCGCTGCCACATTAACACCTAAAACTCCAGGAACTGCTCAAAATTATTGTGTAACAAGGTCCTGAGTCTGAGACCAAGTCTCGAATAGCCAAAGAAATATTATCTGATGACTACTCATGGAAAAGCATTTGGCCTATGTCACAAGTGCATAGAAGTCTTTGCCTTGATGGTCATACTAAAGAAATCTGTACACATACACAGAGACAAAAGTGCAGTTAAGGAGTGTTTTGTGTAACAGTAGACAGTATTAACCTAGGAAGATATCTGTATATGGGCAAAGCAGTAAAAAGCACCTGCTGATGACTACCCAATATTTTTCCAGCATGATAAATACCTTCTTGATTAGTTCAGTGTCTCTAATACTACTTATTAAATAAAATATACAGATGTTTGGGTTTTCAGTAAAATTTCCTGAATTCTACCATATATATGGAAATACACTAAGGTAGCAGATGGCTAATAAAGAGTGAAGTTTTCTGCCAGAAGTCTTTATTACCTTGTTCCAAAAATTCAGGTGCTATATCACTTTTTTTTCTCTTTGGATAAATGTTTTTCTTGGTTCACACTAACTAAAATTGATTTGTGTTTCAAATTAGTTGAAAGAATCTCCTTTGCAAAGTTATTATATGGGGATTTCTTCATGTTTTTTAAAGAGTTAGAGTTTGGGCTTACACACGCTTTACTGTGAGATAAGTGAGGGTGTGAACTCATAGTACATCACCTTACAGCAAGCGTAAGGCATTGTAAACCCATTTCCAATGAGTGATATACCTTCCAAATACCATGGGTTAAAACCATGCCCACACACATTTACCACGAAGTAAGTGACACAGTGCGGCTTTACAATGTAAGGGTAGACACAGATGTAATATTTGTACTGTTATCAAATGATACTGATGTAAGATACCATGATGTAGCTGTTATGCCTGCCTGTTTCAATAGCGGCACAATTGTGGAAATAACCATTGCAACTTTAATCTTGGATGAAACAGAGTTAAAGTTAGAGCAGTTTAGCTACACTCTTCTATCACACCAGGGTCAGGTCAGTGAAATAGTTCCACTTTAACAGCTGATGCACCTTCCTCAGCACCTTTTGAAATCAGTAAAAAAAAAGTACATTTGTCCATAGCCTAATTTATCTCACTTGAATGTCTTCATCTGCCCATACTGTAAGAGGTAGAGGTAAGATAGGGGCCACACAGATCTTCATGCAGAGGAGACTGCTCACAGCATCGTCCCTTGAATCAGCCCCTTGGGTCTCACAACCCACCGGTGGTGGGGTGCCACTCACCCATTACACTATTCCTTGCAACTGCATTTTAAGGAGGTAGCAGCTAGAAGACATAAGCCTTGCTGGATGGCTCCAGTGGCTGCCATGCTCAAGAGCGAAGGGCTGGTTCAGGGAAGAGTCATAGGGCTCTTCACAGATCTTAGGGACTTCAAAGATATTAGGGTAAGAGCCCTGCCTATTTCAAAGGGATTGGAAGTTGCAAATCTTACTCCCCAGTCTCATACAGAACATTTCCCCCTTCCCAAGACCCTTGCCAGGGAGAAGCTGCAGGCGGTAGCAGCCAAGTTTTTAAATATTGCTTTCTGAGACTTGCCTTCCTAGGAAAACATCTGAGTGCAATTCATTAGCAGTATTCTATTTAAAGACCTTTCGCCAGTAAATATGACTAAATACATTATTACACACACACACACACACACACACACACACAAGCATGCATATGTATTTCCAAATACAATAGCAGTTACCCTGGTTGTTTTCTTCTGTTGCTATTACCTCACTTTTCAACGGGAATATTTGGCATCCATTGGGAATGCACTATCAAACTGCTGCTATTTTGAGCTGAGCTGGGTTTAGAATATTTAGCAAAGCATTAGATGAACAGCACCCACATGCATTCATTCTCCCTCTCTTTCTCCAAATATTTGTATCCCTGTAAAAATGTATCTTGTCTTGTCAAGAGTACTGTGAATAATAAATAAGAAGTAAGGGCCAGATAGCTACCCCCAATTTACATTTCTAAGCAGCTACTCACACAAATAATACACTTGAAGTAAGTGCTCATCTATCTGAGCAAGTGCTTTACTATAAGGTCCTTTCCATTTAATACTATTTTGGGGCATTAGCTTGGGAAGACTTGATTTTACCTATTTCCTATATAGAAAATAACAATGGCAAGGCAGCACACCCTGAGGTGATGAGGTGACATGTGACTGGATTATTTCATTTCTTCCCAATTCATCGTTGTTTAGACTTTTAAATCTTTTTAACACCTTTGACACCATGCATATGTACAAAAATACACGAGACAAGCAAAAAAAAAAAAATAGACGGGTTATGAAAGCAAAAGGTCAGGGTTGTTGCATCAAACCTGCCACATCCCTGGCATCCCTATACCTCTTACTCGCTCAACTACGCTTTCTTTTACGTACAGAGAGAATTGCTCTCATCACATGGGACTCTTCAGCACTGCCGTTCACCTTACAAGTACCGTGCTGGCATGGGGCAATTCCTGCGACGTCAACATACCAAGCTTTTAAAATCAAGAGACAACACATTAAGTTTTCAATCCTCTGAACTTTTAGGGGGCTTTTCACAGCCACGTAGAGGTTAAGCTATACTGTCTGTGTGGTGTACTGATTCAGAGCTTTGGCCAGCCAGATTTTATTTAGGTCATCTACCTACAGGTTAAAATCGCTCTCTGCTGAAGGGGGTTAGCCCTGGATCCATCTCCTGCCCTCCAGAGGGAAGGAATTCACCTTGAAGGTAGCTGCAGATGCCACTGTCCCACAGACATGAATCCAGCCTTTTGTATGATCTGAAACAGTTGTAAAGCATGAGGTTGAGATAAATGTTGGTTGCTTTAGGAGCACATGCTGTCCATGTCCACCATGTAAATGCTTATTTGCAAGGACAAGGACTTGGCTTTGTATGGGCATAGACATTTGGGGACACTTTGCGGGGCCATCCTTTGCAATCCAGCCCATACTGAAAGAGTCGAAATTCCCATTCTGTTGCTTCATCATGGGTAATAATAAGCTCCTGATTTTGTAGCATGCCCCATGACAGTAGGCAGAAGGCACAGTCAGGAATAGAAAGGGCAACCCACAATTGGACCAACTACTCCCCATCCTGGTCCCTGCTGCCTTCGCTGGAGTCTGTGCAGGAAAGCAGCCTAGAGCTACTGTGCTAAGGGAACTCCATTTCACTGCAACCCTTTACAGCCCCTATATGTCACCAAAGAAAGTGGCCATAGTAGGGGCCAGGTTCTGGTTCAAACCTGACACCCTTAAAAGTTTTTAACATGGACACTTGTGACTTCTCTAATCAGTACATTCATCTTCTGCTTGCTTACACTGCTTCTCGGACACTTTGGCCCTGCTGCTGGAGTTGCATATGTGGTGGGGGGGTCTAACTAATTATAGCATTGCACGACTGATGTTTTAGAGATGTTTCCAGAGGGATAATCCCCTCGTTAATCCCTACAAACAACCCTGACTCCTTGAATAATCAAAGCGATTAAGCAACAATTCACTGTAAGTTAATGTGTGGGCATAATTAAACAGTTGTAATACATTCATGTAGTAGTAACTGAGTCATGAACCTGCACTCTCCTCTAGAAAGATTAAATTCATTACAACCAACAGATGTGCCCAAAGCAGCCATCTGAACCTAACAGCTTTAACAGCCATTCTTTGATCAAGTACTCAAACTGCAGTGTCTGACATGAAATTTCAATGGGAAGGAATAGCCTAGATGCCATCTCACTGTTCTGCTCTAAAACAATAACTAGAAAGGAAATGTGTAGGCAGCAAGATGCCTTCCCCAGAATTTAGCTGGAGGGAATATTTTATATAATATTTCCCATTAATCCCATTGACTATCATGGGATTAGAGGCAAGGATTTCTTAGGGTGATGCCTATTGGACCAACTCTGTAGTTGGGATAAAGTGAGACAAACTTTTGAATGTAAGCTGTTCTTCTTCAGGTCTCCTCAGGCTAGACAAGCTTCCATTCGAAAGCTTGTCTCACTTTATCCCAACTACAGAGTTGGTCCAATAAAAGATATCGCCCTAAGAAATCCTTCCCTCTCGTGTAATTTCTAGACCATCACAGCTACAACATCACTCTAACACTGCCGTAACATGCAATTCGAGGGCACCAGGCTTGGAAGGATATAGCCTAAGATATTAAAAATGGCAGCAGGTCTAAATACCAGTGGCATGGAATCAGCCATTCATCTCTCTGATGTGTATAACAATATATCACATCATTTATTCAGTGTGGGGATCTTTTTGAAGCACATTTTAAACAGCAAAGCTCTCTTGTTTCTGTACCATTATAACAATGCCAAAGCACTCGGTCCTAAAGTCAACATTTGCCCCAGTATCTTGGTCAAATTACTTCTCCACTTCTCTGCTCTCGGCAGAGTTGTGAGCAGTGTGGGGCTATTCGAATCCATACCAGATGTCAACAAACACCGTGGAGCCTTCTCTATACTATGGACTGCAATGGTCTGGCCGGGACCATAAGATCACAGTGTTGCTTAGGATCTAGCTACAATAGCTCTATATCCACTGAGGATTCCCTATACACATGGTGAATCCCCATTGAGGGAGATGTGGCCAGTCTGTTTTTCCTTCACCCTGATAGAGTTTCTTATAAGAGCATGGTGAAAAATTGGCCTATGAAATCTTATAAGATGGGCTGAGCAGATGGTGGCTATTTACTCTCTACCTAGCCTTCCTCTGATGTAAAAATCCATCGACTAGGGAGGAGTTCAGTTTCACTTAATCTGAGCAGCGATCGCATTCATAATAAATAACAGCTAACCCTGCAGTTTAGCATCTTCCGCTTTGAATTTTTGGAAAATTAAACTATGCATTACTAATGTTACTGTTATCTGCAGCAGACCAAGTAGAAGTCTATATGCAGCAAGCAAACATTTTGCAAACAATCATTTTGTTTTGGATCTTCACCTTGTATTCTTACCATGATTATTTCTGTGCCTAACATGAAACATGGGATAGATCACAGAAGTTTCTTTTTTTGCAGGGGGGAAGGGGAGGGGAGAGGAGGGGAGGAGAGTTGGGGAGGAGTTAATGGGTCAGTTCACCTCTACAATAGTAGTTCAAGTCTAGCCCAGATTATTTAGTGACTAAGAGCCTTGTACTTGCTGCTTGCTGGATGGTTGAAGAAATAGTTATGAATAATAAAGCTCTATAGAATTTTTCACATTTAGGTTGTTGGTCTAAATCTGTCTCTCACATTAATAGTTTTCTTGGGAATTTCAGTAGTGTCTTTAAGTATAATATCTGTTTGCTGAGGAGTTATAATTTAGTAACTACAATATTATTTTAGATGTTTTTTTGGCCTGTGAAAATTTTTATAAAACTCCTTGCAAGGAATAATATTACTCTGGTACTTGAATTATTCCCTAAGTATCCATAATACATTACTAATATGAAATACTGTTAATACATGAGTTATGTTGTATTATGTAGATACAAAGGCAAAACTGTAAAGATGTAAATGGCAGTTAGCATAATTTGACTTGAGTGTAACTAATGTTACAAAACATTTCCCGATTGTCAACCAATACAGCATGCTATATCCATATCTGCATACAATAGATACTGTGACTTTCCTGCGACTTATTAAAAATCCTGGAGCTATGCCCTAATTTATTTGCAGCTTATAAATATACCAGAAGGGAAAAAGGCACTTTACCAATTCAGACTTTTCTCTTTTACACGATTTTAGTAACACATACTTAAAGGATATTATCTTAATAGATCTTTAATCACTTTGATCAGCATTTATTTCAATGAGTAGTCAGTGAGATTACTTCTATGACTAATGTTCAATAGTATAAAGTAGGCTAACACCCTACTGACACAAAGATGATAAAAGTTGATCCACAAAAAGCTCCTTAAAGCTCTGAGGAACTTTGGATCCAGAAAGCTAGTCTGGATTTGTGTTGGAAAGTTGGACCTAGGCTGAGAAGTCTGGACTCCTCCAAGTTTAAATGGGGTCAGTTCAAGCATTCTGGTTCAGGACCATCATTAGATGGTCTAATTTCCCAGATTTTCTATAAAATCTCTAATTTCTATGAAATCTATGAAATTAGATATGAAGTATTTATTTGGTGGGACGTTGGTATAATACTACATTGAGAATGCTGGAAGCATTCTTGCTAGTACTCATTAGAGTTGGCAAGCCGGTCAACTGACTGGTCAAATATTGTCAATTGACTCCATGTTTTTTGACCAGTCAAAGATTATTGTAATTTTACCAAAAAAAAAATGCATTTTTTATAGTTTTCTTGACAGAAATATGATTTTTTTTGTTTTTTGACACATTTCTTAATGGAAAATTTGAGCTTTTTCTGTGTATTGTTTGGATCTATTGGCATTTTTTTTTTCTTTTTACAGTTTTGACCAATATTTGACCAGCCAAATTGACCAAGCTTTATTTGACCAGTCAAATACCCAACCCTAGTTCTCATCTACTTTCAAGCAATTTCTCCCCTTGGAATTTCAGCCGCTAAGTTTAGGCCAACTGGAACACAAAAATAGTTCCACAACTTAGTAAGATGAAGAATGTGGGACTCAACACACTTAAATTTATACACTGACATAAATGTGAAAGTAAAAGCAGAGCACAAACATAATAGTTCTAGCACAGACAGCCATACTGACTTGGATGGGTTCGCAGAGACACTAATGAGGACACAACTCAGGGTCATACCGTAGTGGCAAGTAAATGTGACTGTGGGAGAGAAGCAACTATGCAAGAAGAATGGGTATACTTACCACAATGACAAACAGGGCTGGAGCCACAAAAGCCCAAATTGCTCCATTCTCCAGCGAAAGCCAGCAACTGCAGAGAGAAAGCAGGATGGTTACTTTCTGTTCCCTACTGCAAGATTACACACAGACGCAGTCATTTAATTAGAACCTCTCCTAATCAGAAAGGAGGAAACACTGTGTCAAAGAACATTTGGGAAATTCTAAAATAGGAGATCTGACGGAGCTGACTGTTTCCAGCTGTACCGAAGGAAACTCAGGCAGAATGGCTCACAGATTTGCATATCACAGATGGAAGGTGGCAATTGCCTGCCCCAGCATGCCTCAGGGTGGTACAAGGGAGACACCGGGAGAGAGAGAGAAAATGCATTATTTGTCATTTCCAACAGCTGCACTATATACTATGGTGTTCATCTGATGAAGAGATTGCTGGGGGCATTGTCTTTGCAGTAAGAAAAAATGTAAGACTTCCTCTCTTGTTCTTCTAGCTGCTCAGGGATAAGGCAGAGCTAGGAAAAGGGACAATAACTTCAGGCTCATATCTGATATCCTCAGTTCTGAATGGGGAAAAAAAGGAAGAAAAAAACCAAACGGAAAAAAATCCATTCATTTAACAAAAACCTGAATCATCCTGAAATGGCAGAAGCACAGGATCTTCTTTATACAACAAAAGAAAAGTTACTCATTTGCTCATATTTGGTAAGGTCTCGTTCCAGTCTATTCCACTTTGGACATTTGCTTTTTTAAATTCTAAATGTATAATATCTGTTACCCAACATTCAGAATTTTGATGTCCAAACCATCTCTAGATCTTTAGTGATGCTTATATCAGGTTTGCCTATTAAGGATTATACTTGTATAGAGAAAGGGAGATACAGCCCTGACTCCCTTGAGGGCTGCTTGGAACTTAACATTGTGTTCCTAGATGTATCACTGGCATCAATGACTTCTGGAGATAAATACATGAGCTTCCATCAGTCTCTATCAATAGCCCAGCCATCATAAGAGGGGGACAGGGTGCCACGCTGGGTATGTGGTTTATGATGTCCTCAGTACTTCCTCCCTAGCTTTTAGAGACAAATATGGATCCAACTCACAGGTAGTAACCCTCTTTATTCCTTTATTCTTCATAGTTTCATAGTTGGTAGGGTCGAAAGGGACCTGAGCAGATCATCAAGTCCTACCCCCTGCCATGGCAGGAAAAAGTACTGGGGTCAAACGACCCCAGTAAGGTGTTCATCTAGCCTCCTCTTAAAGACCCCCAGGGTAGGAGCCAGCACCACTTCTCTT
>NW_005841873.1:2434139-2483508 GCF_000455745.1 Alligator sinensis
ACTGCTACCCCTGCGTCTAAGGATTTTGTGACCTGGTCGTAGAAGGCCACCAGGTTGGTCTGACAGGACCTGCCTCTAATGAATCCATGTTGGTTGCCCCTAAGCATAACCTCCCCTGCTGGCCCCTTGCAGACATGCGCCAGGATAATTCTCTCAAAAAGCTTACCCAGGATTGAGGTAAGACTAACTGGCCTATAGTTCCCTGGGTCCTCCTTCCTCCCTTTTTTGAAAATGGGAACCACATTGGCCCTTTTCCAGTCCTCTGGCACCACACCAGAGCACCACGAGCGCTTGTAAAGCCGTGCCAGGGGTCCCGCAATGACCTCTGCTAATTCCTTCAGCACTCTGGGGTGGAGGTCGTCAGGACCAGCTGATTTAAATACATCCAGTCCCTCCAGAAGTTCCCTGACTAGATCCTCATTGACCCTAGGCCTGGGTGTGCCTCTCCCGGGGCCTGAGGGGGTCCTGGCGGACAGGCTGATCTGGTCCCTGCTCAGGAAAATGGACGCAAAGAAATCGTTAAATAGGTTAGCCTTGTCATTTGGTGCAACAACCAGATTTCCTAGCGTGTCTTGCAGAGGCCCCACATTACCCGGTACCTACTTTTTGCCCCCTATGTATTTAAAAAAGGACTTCTTGTTGTCCTTGATCTGGGTCGCTAGTCCCAGTTCCATCTCTGCCTTGGCCTTCCTGACCGCCCCGCTACAGCCCTGAGCAACCGAGGTATAGTCTTCCCTGGTGATGGCCCCTCCTTTCCATTGGGTGTATGCCTCCCTTTTTGCTAGGAGACGTTCTCTTATTGAGCATCTGAGCAGACATAAGGTCAAAAGGCATTTATTTCCCCAAACCACAGATAGTTTGGGGGCACTTGATATAAAGTGAACAAAGCATATAAGTGAGGTGCTGCACCTATTCAATATCCCATTGACTTCAAACTGCTTTGCCAGTGCTAAATTTGTCAAATTTGACTTGGCCCCAACAAGGATAAATCATTTCAACAAGATACATGTTGTGATGAGGACCTTATTTCGTTTCTGCAACCGTTTTGCACATTTTCCTAGCATTGAGGCCTCTCCCCCAGACTCTGGCCTAGCTAAATGCCAAGTAGAGCAGGGATTTATCGCCCCACCACCCTATCACAGCTATACCATGCAGAGCTAGCAAGGTGCATCTCAAGACAGAGTTGCCTGGCCCCACATGGACAGTCTCCACAGCATAAGATCATTTACACAAGGAGAGCTCTTGCATGTTTAACATTAAGCACCTGCTTAAATACTTTTCCAAACTGGAGTTGTAACCAGCAGGTGACACTGTCAAAGGAGGAAACAAACTACAGCTGTAGACCATCTTAGTAACATGCAGTATGCCAGGCACACGCTCACAAAACTCAGAGGCATTCATCACATGCCTCTGAGAGAAATGCTGGAAAGCAAAGGGTGCCTCAAAGAACCAATCACACATTTCAGCAAGGAAAGACTATAAGAACAATAGTTCATTTAATCATGATCGTTGCTAAAAGCCATTTCACAATCCTTTCTTCAAATGCATAATCATCTGTACATTATTGCACTCAAGTGGAGGAAGATATATTTCTGCCTGTTTAGTAATTTGGCTAAAAAATTACTTTTCATCCCGGAGCATAAATGGCTATAAAATGGTTTCTAAGCTTTTTTTCCGCAAACAGTCCAAACGATGCTAGTTTCATCCCCAGTCATTTGTAAATGAGCTCCAAGAATCATGACAAGCTAAGAAAGGTTTGGCAGACATTATTCCTCAGGATGAGTTTTATACTTTTAAATAAACATTAAGCTAAAATGAAAAACTTTCTCCTGGAGTACTTGGCTATTTCCTTCTTTGACAGAATGACTAATTTGGTGAAGGAAAGGAATTCAGTGGACATAATATTCTTGGACTTTAAAAAAGCTTTTGACACATCCAGTTTGATAGTCTCATAAGTAACCTGAAGAGATGTGGGGTAGGTAGAAGGATACGTAGGTAGATGAAGAATTGGCCACGTAACCCCAAACAAAGAATGACTAGATCAATGTCACAATAGCTAGAGGTTTCAAGCTGGGGCTTCCACAGGTTCAGGGGCAGGTGTTGATTAACAATTTTACTAATGATTTGGATACAGGACTAGAAAATATCCTCATCAAGTCTGTAAGCGACACAAAACTGGGAGGAACTGCAAATACTTTGGAGGGTTAGAATTTAAAAGGACCTTGATAAAACAGAACTGAGCCAGAGACAACAAAATGAAATGCACCATAGGAAAATGTAACCCAACACCAAGAGAACTAAAACAAGATGCACAAATGCAGAATGAGAGAATTGCTTAGGCAGTAACCCTGCTATGAAGGACCTGGGGGTTCTCACTGATCACAAACTCATCCTGGGTCAGACATGTGACTGTTGCAAAAGAAGCAAGTGGAGGTCTGGGTTGCATTAACAGAAGCATTGCATGCAAGACATGGGACGTCATACACACTTCACTAATTTAGGTTAAATTGCTTTATTGAACTTCTGTCCCAGACCCCGCCTCCAGATTCAAGGTAACTCTCACTGAGGCCCACTGATTTGGGGCTCAGTGAAAACACTGCTTGCAGTTCTGGGCTCTGAATTTTAGCAAGGACATAGAGAAACTGGAAAGACTTCAGAGGAGAGCGACAGATGATAAAAAGCTTGGGAAATAAGATGTATGAGGAAAGGTTGAGAGAACCTGGTATGTTTATTCTGGAGAAAAGAAGATTAAAGGGAGACATGACAGCAGATTTCACATGTTTGAAAGTCTGCCATAGTGAAGAGGGAGAACAACTATTCTCCCTTTTCACAGAGGGCAGGAACCAAAGCCATAGGTTTAAACGGCAACAAAGCAGGTTTCGATTAAAACTCAGGAAAAAAAATACTTTCTTAACCGTAAGGACAGTCAGATAAAGGAACAAGCTGCCCAGGGAAATGATGGACTCTCCAAAGGGGTCTGGAAAAGTGTTTGTCTGAGATGGTTTAGGAATAGCACACTTGCATATTGTAATTTGTATGGGGACTGGACTATACATGACCCTTAACATCTATTCAACCTTTGATTCTATGATTGTACCACATCCCTTGTTTCTTCTAGTGAAAAAAAAGTTGAGAGAGAAAGAGTGAGGGAATACTTGTTTCAAACAAAAACAAAGAACCCCCCCAAATTTTTCATTTAAAACGTTTTATGGAAAAAGCCTATTTCCTTCATTAAAAGTATTTACCCTATTTGGACCAGTTCCACTCATTGTTGAGTAAACCGGAGCGATGAACACATTCCATGAAATCTTGGGTTGTTCACGGGCATCACAGGGCTCTAATGCCTAGATGCCACCTACACCCATGGCTAATACACTCAGTGCTTTCCCGCTCTTCATTTTTATAGTGATGGGTCCAAACTTCAAAGGAATTCAGATCCAGATCTGAACATGGCTCTAAACTTCCAGAGTTGGGCACAACCCTAGTAAATACACAAAGAGTTGCAGATAAAAATCCCAAAATGTAATGGATCTACCATAAATAGTGATAAAGCCAGGAGGAGTTGTGGGCATTCAGAACCAGGCAGTATTGGAAGGTATATAGCATTAGCCATAGACCTTTCTTACTTTTTATTGTAACTAAACTTTTGGTACTCACTTGCCCTTTTCTCCGTAGCTGTCAGTGGCTGACGTTGCAGAAACGATGCAGATCACCAATGGGCACCCTGAAAAATTCAGAGATAAGTGACAGAGTTAGAAACAGAACTGCACTCTATTCCTTCCTTTCACCAAACTTGGCAATTTCATGGGCAGCAAAACAGATGAACGCACAGCTCGGAAACACATGAACTAAGACTCTATCTGCAGCTACATAACCCAGTCACCTGCACACAGACTACCTTTAAACAGAGGGAGACATTTCAATACAAGAGTTTATCCTTTACTCTCAATAGCCAATTAAGAAATTTGGCCTGAATAATGGCCTTTAAAAGGCAGTTGTGGCTATTTTTTTCCTACACATATCAATCCTTTCTTATATCCACTTTTTTTGCTTATAAAATCTCCCTCTCTTCCAATGGTGACCTGTAAAGCATCACCGGGCTCACCTCCTGAGTATGTACTTCCAATCCAAAAAATAATCTTAGAAAATAGAGTCGAGTCTCCCAGGATAAAGATAGTATAGCAATATTAATGTTCAGTTACTCTCTTGAGTGTGACAGGAGTAGGAAGAGACAGTTATGAATGAACTGAAGCAAATTAAGATACCATTCAGATGCCCAATCAGAACACATTTCCTCATATGAATGAATGGGTTGGACTAGCGGCATATGTATTTTTTAGTAAATTATGTTTCCAGAAAGGGCTTGACAATCCCATTGCACTGCCTCCAAGAAGGTGGAAAAAATGTTTTACATGATTATAGAATTATTATACAAATCCTGATAACTGTGCTTCTGCCATCAACAGTAGCTGTGCAAATCTGGCCCAGAGCATGCTGATATCCTGCTGTGCCTCTTCAGCATTGTTATTCCAAGCCACTAGCTGGAGAGGAAGTAAGGTTCCTATTGCCAGCAGTTGTGAACTCGCTCTTAAAGCTCTTTAAATATTAAATTATCTGTCAGGCCCTTCTAAAATGTCTCATGTAATTTAATATAAAATGACAGGTGTTTTTTATCATCTTACAGAATTTAATCATCATGTCCCTGCCAGAGAATTGTAAAAGATGGCTTTAAAAATCATACTGAAAAAGATGATTCTCCATTAAAATCTACAGCTTTTTGCATTAGTTTCTACAAAACGGTCAAATTAATTTCTGTAGAACTTTATTGGATTTATCCTATTAAATGTTATAGGATTGGTCCGTAAGGGTGAACATATAATTTTAGGAAGAGATGCTTAAATTCTTAAATGATTAAAGTCAGCATCAACCCATCCTTCTACATGACAAGGATATGCAACCGCTAACGAATAAAACCTCTAGGTTTTGCTTCATACCTAGCTAACTTGTGTGAAATTATTCCTCATTAACGTAAGTGGGTCCTTAGTCTGAAAAGCGCCAAGCTGAAGAGTGCATTGCAATGTCTAAAATATTTTTGAGAACCATCAGTTGGGTTTATTGGGGAAAAAACCACACATAGGAAAATCCTCGCCATTCATGTAAAAATCCTACCCATTCATATCTGATGCCTAGAACAAGTCCATTCACCTGTTTAAGTGTTGGCCACTGAAGTGGGGCCCATATGCCTTTACGTGAGCCCTGCTCTTGGGAGTGCCAAAAGCCCAGATTTTTACTATTGCAAGCGCGGCGGAGTAAGAGTATGCATAATGCTGTAATCAGGTGGGACAATTACAGCTCATGTAAATAAATCTGAAGAAGTTGGCAAATATGAACCCTTACTTGACATCATAAGAAGAAGAAAGATGCAGTGGTTTGGACGGGTAACAAGAAGAACTTTGAACCCTTGCCAGTACCATCCTGCAGGGTGCTGTGGACGGACAAAGAGGAAGACCTAGGATGAGCTGGACCACCAAAGTCACCAACTGGATGGGATAAAAATTGACTGACTGTGTAAGAATTATTAAAAAAACGGGTGGAAGAATGAAGGAAATGTATTGCTCCATCAAAGGTGCCCCAATGGGCGGTGTGGCTGCGGAACACACTGGCTGAGTGAAACAAATCTGAGGTAGCTTTAGTCTAGCTATTTTAGATACCAAGAGTATCTATTTTAGTGGAATATTTAGCTATAGTGGAATATTTTAGATTTCACTACTTGTGGAAGCAGGGGTTGCACAAACCAGCCTGGTACTCCAGGTATTTATTCAGCCATTGTGGTTTCACTTCTGCTGAGACGCAGAGTACCTAGATTAAATCTTACTCAAATACAACTATATATACCAGACCCTCGGCCCAGTTTTTGTTGCTTGAGGTGAACAGTTCTGTGGTGCAAATTCCCTTCCCAGGGCAAACAGGCACCACAGAGGCTAACCCGTCACGTGTGCTAATAAAGCTTGTGCTTACTCTATCTTACCAGCTTGCCTGTTTTCCAGGCAAACTTCAGATATTCGGAGGCTTTAACTTGATTGTTTATCAATTTTAAACTGCAGCGAAGAAGAAAATTAAATACAGAGTTCTTGGCAAGATAATAAAACTTATGCAGATAAAATGTAGTGCAGTCATCTGGATAACAAGAACAGTTAATTCAATGAATGTAAAATGGTCTTCAGCCTACAGCACCGTGTTTCTCCTTACTTTACATTAACAGGATTTTAAAAAGATAGGTTGGGGTGGAAAGCGGCATGAGGCTCGTGTTACTATGAAGCAAATACAATGTTCTAAGAAAAACGCAGTCAAGAAATGCTAAAAGGATTAGAAACAAACATGGTCAGCTGAAGGGGATCAGAAGACTTGATCTGGACTGAAAAGCTGCCATGGGCTATATATTCCAAAAAAAATTAAATGTGTTTTCTTAATCCTTGGTCAGTATGTAACAATTTTCAACTCGCTATAAGATTCAGATAGCATTCAAGGACAGTTTATTCTAGCAACACAACGGGAAAGGTGCTAATGCTGTGCTAGTGCTGTTTATTACCCATGTAAGAAATAGAAGTCACATTTTATATGGTGCGTAACATTTCGCAGTTGCATTTTACAAAGATGTACACTGCTTCTACCTCCCATATTCAGATTTATGTAGTAAGCTGTACTTTTGGGTATGCAGTACCAAACACAGACCACCATAGTATGCTCCGCTGTTGGCCAACTGATGGTACTTGCAACATGCACTATCAGAGCATGTCACACAATACAGCATATGCATAATGATGTATGGGTCCACATGGCAACAGATATTTCGGATACCGTACCCTCAAAGTTTGGAGAAGGTGTGATCTGAATTTGAACTTCACAGCTTGGAGCTATCTGTACAAATGGACTTAAACCGTCACTCTAAAACCCTCTATATTAAGCAAGCTGAGATATACATTCCAGGTAAAAATGTATATCTTAGGCCTTTTCTAATGTGACTCTGGACTCTCACCAATTAAGCAGGGACAAGCACTCAGCTGGTATCTTAATCAAAGCTTACCTTCAGGTTAGGTACAGATATTTGGGGAGATTGTGGGGAGGCTAAACTGCATTAAAAAGGGCCATGTGAGCTAACTTAGTTCACCCAGGTGCAGACCTTACACTTAGATCCCTACTTAGGTCGATCCAAGTGCAAATTATGCAGAAGTTCCAGGTAGGTTGGATCAGTCAAAAAATGGCTGACCGGATCCAAGTTACCTGTACCTTGGAGGTAGTCTAACTTAGATTGGGTGCAGCGGGGGCTGGGAGAGCCCAGCTACTGGCCCCAGCCCCAGGGCTGCACCTTTCCTTGTCCATCCCCACCAGCTCCCCATGGACTCCGCTAGTCCCACCTGATCCTGCCACACCATCCTGGGCCCCACCACATCCTCCACAGACCCTGCTAACTCCCTCAAGCTCCCCACTGGACTCTGCAATTTCCCCAATCACTCCAACCCCCTGGTGGACCCCACTAATTTCCCCAATCCCTCCTTGTGGACCCCACAAGCCTTCCCAAACTCCCCTGTGGACCTGGCTACCCCAGATCCCTCCAAGATCCCCCACTAGCTCCCCCATCTTGACTTCCTTTAGATTGAGTGGCCATTTTTAAGGTGATCAGACCTCCCTCTAACCTCCCCAAATGCCTGTATGTACCCCTACAGTTAAGAATCTAGTAAAACTATTTCTATTTGGGCGTTTGTTTCCAGTCCCAACCCTTGCAAAGGTGTCTGAAAATGAATACCCCACCTAGGGAGGGAAAAAGCCATGCAAATGTTTGGCACCTCAAGGTTCAGTTTGAGGCAGTGATTTTTCCAAATTGGTCCTTCAGGCTCGAGAACTAAGAGTGTATCTATACTGCAGGCTCCAGAGAGACCTCCAAGCTAGCTGAGGTGCCAGAAGCAGTCCAGTCACAGCAGCATGGGTTAATTTAGCGTACTTCTCAATAAAATTAGAAGCCTACACTGAGCTCAGGGCTGCCATGGCTAGACCATTTCAGGTATCCAACCTGGTTCATTCATAGCTAGTTCAGATGTCTCTATGCTGTAGTTTCTACTACAGCCATATCCAAGGTTACAATCCATGTGAGGTAACCAAGCACAAGGGACCCAATCCCTTTAGGCAAAATTCCCATTGAAGCCAAATGGGGTTTGGTTTCTCATAGACCTAAAATTAAGTGGTAGTTATATATTGCTAACAAAGAAATGTGGTACTTTGACACGTCCTTCATGTCGCTGTCTAGTTCCCATGCACTTTATATTTCTGAGGTGCTGACAAAATTTAAAATTGAAAAAAACCTTATAATATTTCAATCCACTTCCTTGGACTTTCTTCTATGTGGAGAGAAAAAACAACAGAAGTAGTAAGGAAGCTTTTCTATAGAAAACCTATGGACAGTTATTAACTCTAAGACGTTTATTCTAAATGTTCAATGTTACGTACAAAATTCAGAGAAGCATCAAGCACAAACAAAGAACATTTCTTTGAAATGCATGGAAAAATGTATTTATTGGTATGATGCAGGAAAGACAAGTCTCCATTTTGTTTGGCAAGGAGTTAAATCTCAGTTCCTATTCCCCTCCTCATCCATATCTCTTGGCTTGTCGAGGGATACTGGAACTAGCTCAGTTAAACAGCAACAAATAAGCAGGCTTTAAATGGATGGAATCTAACCATCCAAGACAAAATATCCTAGTTCTAAGAAAAAAATCTAAGGGACTAGAAAATGATCTGCAATGCGGGAAACATGTTCAGTTCAAATTCCACGGTAGTAACGTCCCACACAACAAATTAGATCATCAATGTCCTAACAAACAGGTGTGAAGGAAAAGTTATTTTTAAAGTTTGATATATTAATCTATATCCATTATGGTGAATCACCAAGGCAACAAAGTGTTTCCCCAAACAATCTCAAAGTAGTGTTCAAGGTATCATCATCTTCCTAGAACTGATCTTTTTAGAATTACTGGCAACTGCAGGTTTCTAAGTAATTGTAGCACCTTTGAAACTGAAGATAATGAAAGCCTGGGACTAAAGGCTCCAGTTGACTCAGGGCATTGGGTAGTCTGATTATTTGATCACTGTTGAACTCCTTTCACCAAAGTAATTTTTTCTGAAACATCAGAGTATCCGCTAGGATATTAGTCATACGCAATCAAGAGCTTCCTTGTCCGGTCTTGCCTTAAGTTCCAGCTTTGTATTAATACAGATCCTGTCAAATTTTACTCACGCGTGTAGTCCAATATGCTTATATAATAAGGACTGTTTGCCTGGGTTTGTTAAATCAGGCCCATGTCATTATGCCAGAAACTGTAAGTATGCAAAAGCTGGATTTCTTTCCATTTAAGATAAAACTGACGGATAAAGAAAGAGGCATCTTACTTTGACTAGTATGAAACCAACCAGCTCTGCCTTCAATCACTGAAATTCATTTGGGCTGGTATTTATGAGCAACTGAGCCACGCAAGTAAAACTGGCCACTTGGGTCAGACATCTAGAAAGTCACATCAAAGACAAACAGGTTTCCCTTGCTTTGTGCTGTACATGCGTTTCTGGAAAACGACGCATAACTCAAATTTGCATAAAGGGAACCCACTTTACAATGTAAGAAATGCATCCCAAGACCTCGACTGTACTGACCCCCAGACCCATTTCTACCACTCTTACAAGACAATTTTGGTACTCACCAACACCAGACAGTACACACAAGCACAGGGTGGTGGTGAATGTTACCATAATGGGGATGGCAACTGCAGAAACACGTGTCGCAGACAACGAGCGAGGAGCACAGATCCACACAGAAGACTATATTTTGATGCACGTCACTCCCACAATGCACTGAACAAAGCACCTGACTATTGGCTTCCACCACATTGATTGCATAAGAGTGAATTTACCTTTCATATAATGAATTTTTGGTATAAAAAGGGTCATCGTATTAGAGCGAATTCGCACATACAGAACCCACATAAAGCGAGGGAAACCTATATATTAATGTCCCAGGGCAACAAGATAACAAGTGAACCTCTTTTGACAACTGCATTAGTGCAAACACTAACTTGCTGTCTCCCTACGGCTGAATGCTGATTAGTTGGAATATTGTTGCAATATTTTTCAACCTTTCTAATGCTCTACTGTTATGACAGCAATCTGTCCTCCTTGTTAACAGATGGATAACACAGCTCCCGCATGGAAGTCTGTCAAATGGATGCCACCAATGAAAGCCTCAGTCAAGTGAGAAAAGTGCAGATGTTTGTGGAGGAAATAACTGGGTGTGGTTCTTTTGCCTAACGGTGCCATCAGGGACAAAATTTTCATGTCTCCTGTACAAGCTGAGCCACAGTTCAGCTCTTGACTTAGCCATTCACTTCACCCTTATTTCACAGCCAAGTGTCTTTTCCGAGAGCTGAGAGGGCTTTGTTAATATGTGTAAATTCATTCCAGAGCATGTATTTCCCCACCACAATACTTCTATCATGTTCATGAACCAGCACCCCAAATCAAAGCTGTGTGCGCATTAGAACATGAGCCCAAAGATCCGTTAACACATTGCTGCGGAAGGCAGTTTTGACAGGGCTGATTTTTAAACACACATTTCCAACCCTGTGCAAAGCCAGAATACTAGCAATAAAAAGAGTTGCAAACTGATATACCCAGGTGTCCTCAGCATTCCTGACCCTTTCATGTCCCCATAAGCCTACTATGAAAGTGACATACAGGAACATAATAGGGCTGTGTGAAGTGGGCCCTATTCAATTTGGAATCGGCCCGAATCCGGGGCAGTGATTTGATTCATTGATTTGGATCACTGTCCCTGATTCGATTTGGCCAAATTCAAATCTGAACGTTCAACGCTGATTCGGAGAATCAGCAATTCGGCCATAGACACAGCTTTAAATGTTTTTTCTACATACCTCAAGGTACCAGTGTGACTTGTGAACGCTGCGATGCTGGGGCACATGGAACATCCCACAGGAGCGCGCGGGGGGCCTCCACATGTTCGGCGGCAAACCCAGAAGTACTTCTGGTCCACTTCTGGGTCCGCCGGGGAGCACGCTGGGGGGGGCCGCCCACACCCAGGAGGCACCAGTCACCGAGCTGGGGGGGGGGCAGGGGGCAGCTCCCCACGTGCTTCCTTGCAGACTCAGAAGTAGACCGGAAGTGCTTCTAGTCCACTTCTGGGTCTGGTGCCGTGTGTGCTGGGGACCCTCCCCCACCCCGTGCTCCTGTGGGATGCTCCATGCACCCCAGCATCACAGCATTCACGAGCCGTGCTGGTACCTAGAGGCACGTAGAAAAAACATTTAAAGCTGCATCTATGTCCAGATTGCCAAATCTTTCCAAATCTCTCCGAATCGATTCAGAGGATTCTGATTCGATTTGGAGAGATTAAAGGGTCCTCTGATTTGATTCGGACTTGGAGATTCGGCCACCGAATCAGGCCGAATTTCCACTGAATTGAATCAGGGACCAAAAGTTTGCACAGCCCTAGAACATAAATACTGAAAAAAGAAAAAAAAAAGTCCATTATAAACAGCACCATCCATGATCGATTCAATGGATGTCAGAGCCAAATTACAGACAATGAATAGTAGTAGCACAAACTCCAAAGATACCCCTGGTATTTGTCAGGTGATAAACAAGCTGGGTGATAAACTTGACTACTCAAATTATTTCAGGGCTCTTTTGTCACATTTTCAGGAGTGACATGATGTCAGATGTGATTAAGAAAACCCAATGGCCAATTCCAATGCATATTTCTCCATGCTGCACCTTAAGAGCTAAAACAAAACAAAACAATTTCCTCACAACCTGATTTGTAATGACAGATATGCATTTCTTGAAAGATTTTACTTGTCTCAGGTGGAACAGTTGGAACTCTACTTTTTAAAAGCTACCTGAACTACCTGGAAGGATCTTCGTTGCAAATACTTCATGAAGCAATGCACTGTTGTGTTTTGGTTTGGATGCTGTGTTTTTTCTGCTGCCTGTCTCATCCAGTTTCTTAGCTATATTCATGGGAACACGTCTGTCTCATATTACTCCTACCAGAAAGATCAGCGTTAGTACGGAAAACCCTTCTATCTCTGTCCCTGGGTAGACCCTTCTACACTCGGCTTCCTAGTGCATTTAGTGTCCCACATCTATTTTGACTGCGGGCTCCTAGGGCAGGACAGTGGGCCTGATCTTGCAAATTGTGTTCACAATACCACTAAAACCACTTTTTAGCAGTTTTATTGTGTAAGGTTGGGTTCAGGTCGGCATTTATTGTGTCAGGCTGCCACAGTTTAAGTCAAATCATTGTCCTAATTATTACAATAATATGGAAATATATCAGGTCATATTGCAGTAGGTGGAGGGACAGGGCAAAATTGAACACCAGCACTACTCATGTGAGTTATCTTTACTTGGTAGTAAAGAGAACTTGGCAGGACTGGAATACCTTGGTTTTCCTACTCTGAGTCTACATGGGAAACATGTATTCTCAAGCAAAACGTGTTGATCAGAGGTGCCAGCTTCCTGAATCAGAAGTCATGTAGTGAACCTTAATTAGTGCTGCTGAGTCCTGGTGCTGCACAAAATGGCTGTACCGCTTCTGGCTTAAGGAGCAGCCTGTCTAGACTGGCACCACATGTTTAAGGATGACACTCGGGAGCATGAAAAATTGACCATATCAACACAATCTTAGTTTCTCACGCAACACTATGCAGACCATGCTTACTTAACAAAAAACGTTTGCATTGTGAGTAGTGACAAGCTTGCATCATTGAGCATACAAATCATAAAAGAATATATTTTCACCTGACAGTTAATGATAAATTGTATAGAAAGATAGTTAGCGATGTTAGTCTGAAGATAGGCAGAAGGTAGGACAGGGTGACACGTCATACACTAACTCTTACAGAGAGGCAAGAGCTTTCATAGGCAAGAGTCTACCTCCTCATGGTATCTGAAGGAGACTCTCACCTACAAAAGCTCACACTACTTGAAATGAGTTATCCTATAAAGTCCCACCCTGCCCTGCTTTCTGAATCATTTGTACATGAAATAACTTAATAAAAATTGCTACTATAAGTAAAGCTACCTATGAATGAGATTCCAATTCTAATTATTTATATTAATTCATATTTCTGTTGCATTTCCAAACAAGAGCCAGGTGACACTTGACCATTTTCTTTTCCATAGACTTGTGAAAAGACTATTTTATGTCAGCCCATTTGGATTTGCATTATCTGAGTCTTGGGCTGAGGTTTGTTTTGAGATTTTTGAACCTAAGTTTCTTCTTGTAACTTCAACTCCAAATTATGAATTGCCCCAAGTTTCTCAACATTGCCCCAAGTTTCCCTGTACAGAGTTGTGATTTTATAAACATGATCCAAAACACTTAGAGTTTTTCTTATGATACCTGGTTTCTCTGCAAATATTTCACACAACTCTTCTGAAAGCTCTACAGAATGGCTTCAAAATGTTTGTATCAACTAACAGCTGTAAGGAATGCCATTGGCATGCAAACTGGCCATTCCCTAAGGAACACAACTGATTTTAAACTAATTAGCCTAAGGATGCATTCCATAAGTCTTTAAGTAAAATTAATTAACAGAAAGTTGACGTGAAGCTAGGTGGTAGAATGCACAGCTGTCATTAGTCAATACTGTCCTTTTAATTTGCATTAACCTTGCAGTCTCCAGGAGGGAGGGAAAAAATCTTACTAGCCCCAGGTTCGATTAAAATCAACCAGGTTAACACATCTGCTGGGATCCTAGGATTCAGCAGCATCAAAATTTGGCACCACATTTTGGCAGTTTGATGGAATACTAAAGTAAGGTTAATTTCAAGGTGAAAATGGCTGATCATAATGTATAAAAACAAAAAGGATAATAGCAATGAATAATCGTTAGATGTGAACATTAAGCATGCATGAAGACTGAAGCTTTGGTCAGTAACTTACTACACTGTTCCATTCAACCAGACTTGCTTCTCTGATCTCTTATCCTCAGGGTCCCTATTTCATCTACAAATTCAGACTCGAGACCAAATTCAATCTGAATTTGTACAACTGGGTGAATTAGGTTAAGATCATGTACAGTGCAGTTCTGTTTTTTACTAGTTTTACAGTGGTAGTAGCTGCCTGAATCCATACAGCCAGGCACGGATTATGGAGGATGGGAGCAAAGGCTGCAAAATATGTCTCCCTTTCAAAAAATTCCAGCCATTTGTGCATTCTTCTAGGGATTTCTATTGGTCTCTTTGGGTGAGTTTCCTACTTGTATTGTCACCCCATACAACAGAAAAACTAGCCAGCGAGGAACGTTTAGGAGCCAAGGGGAGTGACACTAGATCAGGGGTGAAAGGGGATCATAGCTTGTGCACTCAATTAGCAATCATGTAAACAGCGATAAGAGTTAACTGCCCCCGCAACAAATAAAAGTGTTTGTATACCCCAAGGACTTTCATTAGTTGAAAAGTTACTGGGCATTTCTACACGTGCCTCCAACTGCGTAGTTGTTACCACACTGTCATTTAGTATATGCTTTAGCAAGGGCTAAATGACTGTGCCGTAATTGCCATTACTGCACAATCCCAGCGGCGCACAGATCATTTCCAACCCTACTGGACAGTAGCAATGAGCTACTACATAGTACTATATAGTAGCTCATTGCTATTGTGCAGTAGCCTGGGTGTCACGGTTCATGCCTGCCAATGCTACTTCGCCATAGCGATGAGCTACATTGCCAAAGCTCATCAGTACAGCGACATAGCGTCTCGTGTAGATGTGCCCGCTTATTAGCTGCCATGTCCAATTAACACCAGCTATTTTGTCTAGGATGTTTTCCAAGGTGACAGACAGTGCTGTAAGTGAACTTGATATTCCTAACCTTTTGCAAAGAAGCAATGATGCCCCAAAAAAAGGGTAACTAATTAAGCTACAGTTTGCTCCCCCCCTGTTTGAAAGAGATCATGTATCCCTTGGATGTGTATCCAAAGACCCTTTGAAGAAAATTGGCTAGAACAAGATTATAAAAAATGGAAAAGAAAATGATGAGCAGAATAAAAAGGTCATGCTAAAAAAAAAATGTAAAGCAGGTTGCAGTTGAAACACATGTAAATGAATGGCATTCTGCTATCTAGATCTGCAGCATGCAATAGGTATTATATATTCCAATTATGTCTGCAGTAGGTCTGTATTATTATTATAATTGGTTTTGATTCAGCTTTCAAATGATTCCATGGGGAAAAGATAATGCATGTTTTTAAATATTTTTAAAATTATCCGTAATTATTCAGATAGTCTCTTCTTTGATACATTTTCATAGTCGTCCTTTTGTCTCTGTGTATCAGTTTCTTTTTTTTTCTTTAATTGTGGAGCTTTGTCAAGTGTCATTCACATATCTCTAGAACAATGACAGTAAGATTTTTTTTTTGTGTTGTGCAAAGAGTTTTGAATAAAATATTCACCATGCAGGCAACTCATAGTTTGGGTCCTGTATTTGAAGTCGTGAATTGCTGTCTGTGGGATTCCAGTATCCTAGGATCAAATACAATACTGTGCAATTCAAAATAATTTATATACCAAATACATACTATACAAATGATATGGCCAGGATTCATACATGCAGCATCACTGCAGGTTTTAAGAAGATTCATGGGAAAATGTTGCTGAACACGTACCCCATCCAATTCCATAGTAATATAAATGCTTGCTCTCTTCTGACCCAAACACTTTGATCACCATGCTGTAAAGATGAAATCCTTCCACCAGCATCCAAGCAAAAGCACTCAGGAAGAAGAAATGAAGTAGAATGGCCAAGATTTTGCATGGCACCTAAAATATGAAGGAAACAAGAAAAAAGTCAAACATCTTGATGACTTTTTCCCAGTCTTGTTTTTTCTAGGTTGTATTGCTAAACAAAAATTCACTGGAGTAAAAAAAAATGCAAGAAAAAATAACAAAGAGTATAACATTTTGAGCTGGCTTCAAAATACTAGTCCTCTTAAAGGTTCCTAATCCCCCCCCCCCAAAATGCCAGGTTGTACTACCCAACCCAATAAACTGTTGCTCTGTTTATTCCAGATGCATCCAACATGGCAGTAAAGTCGATGAGGATTTTAGGATGTTCTAGAGGTGATGGAGTGCAAGGTAAATAACAGACATTAAGAGAGATGGAAATGAAGGATTTTTTCTGGCTTGTGATGAGAGAAGGAATTATAGGGTTCAAGCAGTATCTCCACTGAAGGTTTGGTGAGAGTAAGTGGAAGAACTGACTTTCAGGGGAAATCTGGACTCCCTCGAGTGAAATGTAATATTTATCTCAGTCTCTAACTCGGGTTACTCCTTCATCCACTGTTCTTCACAGTAAACACAGGACAACGTTTGGATTCAAACATATTGTATTTCAGATGTGTCTATTCCAATTTCACTTAACACCTACAATTAATGAAGTGTCTTGGGAGATTTTAAATTGTGTCACATTTGGGTTATAATAAGCCATAATTTGGCCATGAGCCATATCTGCCTTATGGCAGTAATCTAGTTTAGTTTGGCTTGTACAATTATCTTCCCAGTTTGCCATAGCCTTCATTTCCCAATATACAAAACTGTATTTGCCAGGAACACGACTAGTAGCAAAGGCAGAAGATTAGGAGCTGATCCCTACCAGAGTTTTTAAGACCACTTAAATCCCCTTTAAGACTATTTAAGTCCTCATCCATAGCTCAGTGAGTGGTAGAAATTCTGGAAATAGGGAAAGCACAGACTTTTGTGTCAGGCCCACACCACTCAAGAAGTAAGACCGTTCACCCTGGATAAGCAGGAATAGTAAATTCCGTTTCAAGAAGTTGTTTTGACGAGAAATAAAAGCAACTGCAACAAAAGGAGAAATGTCAATACTACGAGAAAGTATTTGAAGTGGAGACACTCTTCTCAGATCATATTTATAGCTAAACTCATGGGCTTCAGACAGAATACAGGTAATGCAAGGATGTGCTTTTAATTACCGGGTTTCTTTACAGGCCGTCATAACTTCTCTCACCAACTGTTCCCCAAAGAGATCATTATAATTTTCTACTAAACCCTTATGAAAAAAAACAAAGCCAAATCCCACATTATTCTCCACTTGCACACAGAACACCGTCCTTTTGCCACCAGTTTGCTTTTTCAAGGATGACTTATCACAAGGCAGATGCAATTGCCAATGATCTTACTGCAAGGCACCCTTGGTTAGTATGCTTTCAGTTTAAGTATATTTTAAGACCCCTTTTTGGAAAGAATCCCAGAGATATCTGAATACTGCATCTTCCTGGCATGCTGATGAACACGGCAGTGCTTTGCAATCACAACATCCATCAAAAGGCTTCTTAGATACCTATTGACTTTCAGGAGGCTTCTGCTTGTTTACACAACACTTAAATGAAAAGACAAAAAAGCAGTTTTTATTTTCCTTTTCGGTGCCCTTCCATCACCTGGGCAAAGCACACAGTAAGACTCCAATTGCTCAGATACCTCTGTGCTGAAATATTGTTGCCAAGAGGAACCAACGTGCTGCCTCCGCTCCTTCAAATGTTAATTAGCAGTTCTCTTTGTTACATTTGATTAGCTGCCATGTGATGGCATTTCATCCTTTCTGTGGGTGTTTTGGGACTTGATAGTGTAATCAAAGTTTGGATTTGGTTGACGTAGGCAAGATCAGGAACTGTCCTGCTATTCTTGCGCTGCTTCCAAATCAGCATACAAATTAATTTTAATAATGATACAGCGGGTGTTTTGAACTGTGTTGGTGATCTTTAATTGCAATTGCCTGTTTATTGACAAAACGCCCTGGTTACTGTAAAAATATTCTGGTTAAGTTCTTCATCATAAACTCATGGGCCAAAGTATAAAATGGAGCATATTCCAACACCCTGTTGTTTTCACAGGAAAGCTGCCCCAAAAGAAAAGCATACAACAGAAAACTGACCTACAAGACAGGCTTGATCTATCAAATAAGAACTGTCTGACGTGCCAGTCAGAACACAATTCATAAGCCAAGCAAGAAAAAAAAATCCATTACAGCATCAATAAGTTCATCCAAGGTATGTAGTACATCCTCAGGTATCTGAACCCTGGGTTTTCCAAACAGCCACATTTTTTTCACTAACTTGTAAGTGCTGGTATTGTGTTACAAACTGTTCTCTCTTTTTCTTTATTTAATATGGAACCACATCTCTACTCTGAAGTTTGATACAGTACTGTGACTTGTAACTGTGGTATTGTATACTCTTCTCTCTCAAGCTTAAGATGTGGTATAGTGTCCTCTCTAAAACTACAATCCCTTTACATTCATTCCTACGCATTAATCTAAGTGTCTTTTGTAGTAAAAGACAAGTCATCTTTTTGAAGAAGTGGCAAAACTCACAGCAGCTGTTCACAGTACTAGTATTATGTTACAATTATATATATGACTATATTACTGTTGTCATTATATTATGTTTTATTAAAGCAAGAAAACCAGTATTTTGTATCAGAGTTCAAATACGAACAGGTCTGTGTTACTGCAGCGTATAGCATAGCCTGCTCTGGTTGAATGATCTGACACACGTTCCTCATCACTGCCAGACCCGTGATTGATTGTTGGGTTGGCTGGTATAAACAAAAACCCGGTCCAACCAGGGAGGAAGGTTCATAGTGCTCTGGTTGTTAAGAAGAGTAAGGCAGTCTAGCTACTGCATCAATAAAGGCATTGTGTGGCTGGGTGGGAAAGAGATGCCAGAAACAGTGAATGGCTGAACAAAGCCAAACCAATATAGAAGCAAAAGAACTTCTGATGGATGCAATGAAGAGACGCAATATGACCAGTCATCTGGTACATAAAATACTACATAGTGGGCACGTCTACATGAGATGCTAACTGCACAGTAGCCAAATAATGCTACGCAGTAGTGCGTTACAGCCCAAACAGTGCTAATGCACTACTACACAATATTATTAGGCTACTACTGAGCACTAGCATCACTAAAAAGGTGTTCACCAGCACTACCGCACAGTAACTCCAGTTACTGCACATTTATTTAGTACTTGATTATACAAGTACTAAATAAATGTGCAGTAACCATTGCACAATAGCATCCTGTGTAGATGCTCCCACTATCTAGAAAAGGAAAGTATTTCTGCTATGTTTCATTTCCACAGGCCCAGCAGCTCAGTGCCCAGATATCAGCACTTCTCAGAGGTGGATGTTCACTTAGGCAAACTTTCTAAAATCCAGTTTATGATAATGCTTGCAACCCAAGGAGCAGTTTTGTCCAGGCATAAAGAAATCTATGAAACTGTCCGCTCATCATAACTCCACACACTGCTGCACTAATCCTTTGGCCCTGAGTTTAGGTAAGACACCCACTGGATTATAGCAGAAACAAAAGTAATATGTTTTTTTTCCTCTTATGGTTTCCTTTTCTGTCTACGGGTTAGTATTATTCTGAGGGAAGGAGTGAGAACAGTTCGAGCTGTAGAGCTACAAAGGATTAGATGCATATTGAGTTACGGCAGTAAAGTATAATGCTATACACAACACGTAGGTCACTGTAGTTTTCACTGTACAGCTCGAGTCTAACTACGCTTGCTTTTCCCTTGCAAAATATACACCGCTTTGGAAGTTGCTTCATCAGCTGCATCCAGATGTGCAGGCATGTGTGGTTTGTGGTGCCACAAGTCTCTTTGTAGCACCACAAACTGCATGTCCAGAACATTAAAATGGAGGGGGTCTGCAATTCTAATAGCAAAAAAACTAGCGTGGTGCACATCAGAGGAGCATGCGCCAGCAAACACAGAGGCTTGGGCCTTCCCGGAGATGCTCTGGCCAGCAGCCACTCCTTTAGTTGTCCCCTGGCTCCTCCAGCATGCTGAGAGCCAGGAGGAACAGGGAAAGGGCAGTCTCCCCGAAGCATGGCAATTCACCCCACACACGCAGGGGCGTGCACTGCAGCAAAAACTAGCAGCACAACTTTACGCACAACTTTACGCCGCTGCTATTTTTGCTGCTGCATGAGGATGCACCCATTGTGAAAACTTTAAGGCTTAACATTTTTAATCCCACTTTGATACATGAGATTCTCTTAAAGGACACTTGTGTTCTCTTGTGCATGACAAGATCCGAAACACAGCACAGCGAGTTTGATTGAGCAAACAAATTCATCTCGTAGTGACAGGGCTTGGGAAGTTATTGGGCTGTCATTTGGTTGGCAAAGATGCTTGATAGGCCTGTCAGCACCATCAGAAAACATTCTATATGCAGAAGCTGCTATCACTTGGGAAAAAATATCTTGGCTTTAGGATTAATTTTGTAGCAAAAGCAGTAGGAACATGTTATTCCAGTTTATCTGGTATTAAGGGTAAGATTTTTTTTTTCTTGCCCTAAGTTTACTACAAAGATCTCAATACTGTTAAGGGAAAGAATTGCTCCATTTTATAAGTGTACATCCACTGAATACGTTTTTGCCTACCCTCCAAATGGAAAATTACTGTAGTAGGCAGTGTGAATGGGTAGGTAATGTAACAGATCTGCTCAACTGGCCCAAATACTGGGTGTTCATGCTGCTATATTTGCTCTCAAAGATTAAATGCCCAGACCCCAGGTGATAGGGGAGGAAGAGAAGACACTTTAAGGGCAACACCAACCACGAGGATGGTAGTTTCAGGAATGGCACTGCTCCATCATGACTGTCTGTTCAGATAACATCGCTCCCAGGGCATTGCTATACTTTTCTTGGCTACACTGAACAAACTCAGAGTGTAAAATTAATAGACTATATTCTTCTGAACTAAGCAGGCTTATCTCTAGCAGAAACAGAAGCAGCAGTGAATCACGGCATCTAAAATAAACACTTTCTTTTCCCATGGTATCATCCAGCCTATGCAATTAAAACAGCAATTAAAGAAAATCAGTGTTAAAAGTAGAGCAGTAAGAGTAAGAGCAGAATATGTAGTAAGAATATAAGAATAAAGAAAGGATGAACTACAAGATCAAGGCTCTCAAGCCATCTAACTGAACACTAACTATAAATAATAATGTTGTTAATATGCCTTGAGTGCTTTTCATATGTAGGTCTTAAAGATATATACCATATTGTGTCCCTACAATTATTCCTAATTTATATGCGATGAAAATGAGACGCAAATTAAGTGACATGTTCAGAAATGACATCTCAAACACTTGGCAGGATACAGGCCTTGGCTCTTACGCTACATGTAGCACGCATTTCTTATGTCTTACTATGGACTGTACTTTTAAAAGGAGTCAACTGCATAACTCCTGCAGAGGCAGTGGCCATTTTATGCTAAGATTCAGCCTTCTGCAGAAGAGACCAACACATTGTGTTTTCTTGGGGAAACTATATAATTTTATATTTTGCTGCTCTCACTGTAAAATAAAGTTTGGCTAATGACCAGAAGTGGTTGGGGGAGGGGGGGAGCTGATCATGGAACAACATAACTAAGTGCTAATTCCTTGGGCTCACTCGCTTACCCCTACCTCACTTGTATATCTGGGAATTGAATAAAGATCAGTAAATAAATGAAAATGCCATTAGAGGGTGAGCAATGGCTACTTTCCAGCCCTGACTTGCTGCCAGAATGAAAAATTAGGCTCAAAGAGGGAGAAATGAAATAAATGTTGAAAAAAAATTGGAAAGGAAGGAAGGAATTATCCTGAGATTGACTTGGAGCAGTTTGCTACTTTAACTTGCATCTAGTGCTCCGACTAAACAGAGGAGCTGGAAATACCTGCAGCCAAAAATAAAGTGGAAAATGAAAATAGATTTGAGTACAAATGTTGAAGGCTAAAAGGCTGATTTTCTATTGCCACTGGCACCCGAAGGTCTCAGTTCTCTGTTGCTTACACATTGCCTACAGTGTAGAGTGGGTGTAAAATGCTACCTTTCTGATTTGGTAGCTTTTCTTATCCCCTTTACACTGGTGTAGAGGACGGGACAAAGTGGAAAGCAACAGAATATTACCCTCTTCGGATGCAGACTTCTCCCAAGTGTAAGGAGCTCACAACTGCAGTATGCCCAAGCAGAGCTGCACCAGTTGAAGTTAACATCAGACATTAAAAACAATTTAGATAAACCAGCTGAAGAGTTTGAGATAACAGACTACTTTTTCCAGGCAGACTTATTTCAGTTCAGTTTAAGTCTATTTCATAAAATGTTCTAGTTCAATCGAAATACGCCACTACTAAATGGAAATTAGTGTCTACACAGACGCTTTGATCATTTTTACAATGCTGTTTTTTGTTTACATAATTTTTATCCATGCGCGTTGTATGGCCAAGACCACAATCCCACACAAGGTGGATGGCACTTGCTTAGGATTTTGGTGGAGCTGGATTTACCCAACACCCAATACACAGAAAGAGCTTGAACTGGAAAGGCAACTGTTAATTCTCAACATTTTTTAGAGGCTGGCAGGGAGCTGGCAATTTGAAGGTGCTAAAGGTTTTTTGTTCAAAAGCCTATTTCAGTTGAAATTGCAAGAGAGACCATGACAATGGCATCCTTTTCTTCTTGATGCTGTGCTATGCCGTATACACATTTTATTTCTCTCAAGCCTATATCCTGTTAGTGGAGTTTTAACATTATAACTGATCTATTGAAGATTATTTTAGTGTGTGGCTTTCCTTACTTTCTATTTCAGATGCTGTGTTTGTGTCTCTTTTCTGTTTTCTCCATTTTATTTTCCATCAAACCCTTCTCTATCATTTCCTTCCGTGCACCTTATCTAGTTCCAGGCCTGCTTGTTTTTAGCTGAAAGAAAAGTCTGGGAGTGAAATGCTATCTTCTCTTTTGTGATTTCGGCCATCCTTAGCTCCTGTACTGTGCACCTCAAGGGCTGACCTGTTGGTAGGGGAGACAAGTGCCGCGGCCCCTATTTTGCTGAAAATCAGAATTGTTTAATGCTGTGGTTCTCAGACATGAGAGAGACAATGCTGTAGTGGCATATGTGGTGAGAAAGAAATGACGCTGCCATGGGCTGCTAGCAAGGAAAGCGTAGCCCATGGACTCTAGCTGGTGGGGTGGCAGAAGTTACGAACGCTTCCATTTTATTCCTGGTTGTGCCAGTGATTCACTAGGGGACAATATTTGAGTGTTTTACTTTTTTGGGGCCTCCGTTTACCCTTCAGTAAGATGAGTAAAGTAATCCAGCTTTACAAAGTGCCTTTAAATTCACGGTTGAAAGTGGTGATGGAGATAATAGATATTTCTTATTGTTATTGTTATTAATGTTATTATTATTTATCAGACTTTTTTTTATTAAGCTACCTACATTTTGCGTTGACAGAATTAAAAGGCACGAGACCCTCATATTTACTTGTACTGAAAATTGAAAGAGTGACGGATGAGTAGCAACTGCCGTTTGCTTGTCAGAAGCAATACGGTACAACAGCTGATCTCCAAAGCAGCCAAATTGTACCCTATTGAAAGAGCAAAGTGCAGTGTAAAATTATTTCAAAATAAGATTCTGTTTCTTCCTGAAGCAGGTGGCAATTTATATCATAGGATCTGGCTTTAATTTTCAATAGCATTTTTTTTAAACAAACAAAAATACAAAAATACAAAACATAATTTCCCCATAATTTGTGGGAACATATTTCATGTTCTTCTGTCAGCAGGATGCCAAGGCTATTGGCATTTATTAGGTACATCTAGGACTGCAGGCTCTGCAAATTGGTATATATCCACAGTTGTTCAATTCAGTTCATTATCTAAGAGTTTTGCAATTCCCACTGCATCTGTGATTGCAGTGTAGCAAAGAGTAGATATCAGCTAGGGTGTCTAGACTGTGGAATAGGCTGCCTCCAGAGGTGGTGCAACCTCCTACCCTGGAAATCTTCAAGAGGAGACTGGATGGTCACCTTGCTGGGGTCACCTGACTCCCAGTCATCTTTCCTGCCTTGTGCAGGGGGCTGGACCCAATGATCCCCCGAGGTCCCTTGCAGCCTCGCAATCTATGAGTGCTGGCAGCAGTCTAGCCACAGCAACACAAAGCTCAGCACATGCTAGATTAACTTTTCACAAAGTTAGATCCAATAAGTATTGAATGATGGTCTCCTAAGTAACTTCTCCTAGAGTGAAATCCTGAACTGCAAAGAGGTGTTCTGACTCTCCAAATGATGCATGGGGTGAGTTAGGCACCAAAGAAAAGGATCCACAGAAACCACCTGAGCATGTCCCTGTCTAAATTGGTTAGAAAAGAGAGAGCCGGAGACAGGCCATGGGTCCTTTTGGGATCCTGAGTAATGAAACTTCTCTGGGCTTAGGCTCTTAGATGGAAGCATCCAAAAGTAATATTTTATACTGTCTCTGGTTAGCTCAGAAAATCTGTCCTGTTTTGGTGAGTGATGACCCCTCGCTTCAGTTGTACACTCCTCCAACACTCCCATCTGGACATAATATATTGCTACACGAAGCAATCAGCCAATTAGAACTCCGACTAGTGCAGAACATTGTCATGGATCTCCTCAGCAACACATCAAACTCATCCCATGTCCTCCACCAATTATCAAATTTGTAGGAGCTCTGGGATAAGGACTGAGGTCAAAAGATCTCCTCCTTGCTTTCTTGGGCATTAGTCCAAGATTGTGGAATGACCTGCCAGAGGAACTAAGTTCCATCAAAGACCTCATTCACCTACCATTTATTCAACATTGTATTCTCTAATATGTACACTGAACAATATGTACATACTGTATGGAAAAAAAACACTAACAAACAAAAGGCCTGTTGAGGGTCTCTGGGCTAGGGTCAGACGGAAGAGCAATAAGGGTGATGTCGTGGTGGGGTTCTGCTGTAGACCACCAGACCAGGAAGAAGTGATGGATGAGGCTTTCTTCAAACAGCTAGCAAAAGTTTCCTGATCACAGGCCCTGGTTCTCATGGGGGACTTCAATCACCCTGACATCTGGGAGGGCAATACAGCAGTGCATAGGCAATTCAAGAAGTTTTTGGAGAGTGTTGAAAAGGCCAACTAGGGGCCATGTTCTGCTTGACCTGCTGCTCACAAACAGGGAAGAATTGGTGGGGAATGTAGCAGTGGATGGCTACTTGGGAAGCAGTGACCACGAGATGATAGAGTTCAGGATCCTGAGGAAAGGAAGGAAGGAGAGCAACAGAGTAAGGACCCTGGGTTTGACTTGCTTAGGCAACTCATGGGCAGGATTTTCTGGGAAGCCAGACTGAGGGGGAGAGGAGTCCAGGAGAGCTGGCTGAACTTTAAAGAAACCTTACTGAGCATGCAGGAACAAACCATCCTGATGTGCAGGAAGACTAGCAAGTATAGCAGAAGATCAGCTTGGCTTAGCAGGGAACTCTCCCATAAACTAAACCACAAAAAGGAAGCTTATAAGAAGCAGAAACTTGGACAAATAACCAGGGAAGAATATAAGAGCATTGCTTGGGCCTGCAGGGATGAAGTCAGGAAAGCTAAAGCGCAGTGAGTTGCAGCTAGCAAGGGATGTGAAGGGTAACAAGAACGGTTTCTACAAGTATGGCAATAGCAAAAGGAGGATCAGGGAAACTGTGGGTCCCTTTGATATGGTCTCCCACAACATTCTCCCAGGCAAGCTAAGGAAGTGTGGGCTGGATGAATGGACTGTAAGGTGGACTGAAAACTGGCTGGAGCATCAGGCTCAGAGGGTAGTTATCAATGACTCATTGTCTAGTTGGCAGCCAGAATCAAGCGGAGTGCCCCAGGGGTCAGTCCTGGGGCCGGTTTTGTTCAATGTCTTCATTGCCGACCTGGAAGATGGCATGGAGTGCACCCTCAGCAAGTTTGCAGATGACACCAAGCTGGAGGGAGTAGTAGATACACTGGAAGTTAGGGCTAGGATTCAGAGTGACCTAGACAAATTGGAGGATTTGGCTAAAAGGAATCTCATGAGGTGCAACAAGGACAAGTGCAAAGTCCTGCACTTAGGACAGGAGCAATCCCGTGCACTAGTACAGGCTGGGGGCTGACTGGCTGGGCAGCAGCATTGCAGAAAAGGACCTGGGGGTTACAGTTGACAGTAAGCTGAATATGAGCCAGCAGCGTGCTGGTGTTGCCAAGAAGGCTAATGGCATCCTGGGCTGCACTGGTAGGTGTGTTGTCAGTGGGTCAATGGAAGTGATTATTCCCCTCTCTTCAGCACTGGTGAAGCCACATCTGAAGTCCTGTGTCCAGTTTTGGGTTCCCCACTATAGAAAGGACGTGTACAAATTGGAGAGACTCCAGTGGAGGGCAACAAAAATGATAAGGGGGCTGGGGCACATGACTTATCAGGAAAGACTGAGGGAACTGGGCTTATTTAGTCTAGCGAAGAGGAGACTGAGAGGGGACTTAATAGCAGCCTTTGACTACCTAAAGGGAGTTCACAAAAGAAGATGGAGCTGGACTGTTCCTAGTGGTGGCAGATGACAGAACAAGGAGCAATGGTCTCAAGTTGCAGCAAGGGAAGTTTAGGTTAGATATTAGGAAATTCTCACTAGAGGGTAGTAAAACATTGGAACAGGTTACCCAGAAAGGTAGTGGAAGCTCCATCCTTGGGGTTTTTCAAAACCCACAAAAGCCCTGGCTGGGATGATCTAGTTGGGGATGGTCCTGCTTTGAGCAGGAGGTTGGACTAGATGACCTCTTGAGATTCCTTCCAACCCTCCCTTTCTATGATTCTATAACACTTTGCTGGGCCCACAATTTCCTTGGGAAGAGAATGAAAGAAAAAAATATGATAATAGATATTGGTCATATCAATAATGCACAACTGAAAAGTGCTCAATTACTTTGGTGATCAGACTAGTATGAAAACATAGAATGGTACCGAACAGAAATTGTTTCTTCTTATATGTGTCGATTATGACAATAAAAATAGTTTTGGTACATAGAAGTCCTTATGTGATATAGGAACTGGATTTTTTTGGTTTAGACAAGTGCTAAAAATGAGAGAGATTTCAAGGAAAGTATTTGTGGGCTTGGCATGAAGCATTCATTCCCATAGAGGTACCTTGCCAAAAACCCAATACTTTTTATCTAATACTTACTGTCCCGGGGTTGAATTGAAAGCTGATGAGAACAAGGATCTGAGCCACTAAGATGGCAAAGGACAGGTTGGCATGGATGTGGTAGCGCTGGTTACGGATGGTGCTGACAGACCTGGGTAAAGAAGAAAAGGTTCATAACTAAAATAGTATTCCACAGAGCAAAAGTACATTTGATTTACCTGCAAGTTTGTTTGCTTTTTTATTATTATGAGTTTTGGGTTCTTTCATCTTCCAGGAGTAGGCAATATGTCATTACGTTCAACAGTATGCTGACATGACAATGAATTCACCAAAAGCATTGATTTGCACATGAAATAGTTGTATTAATGACTGGTGGAAGAGTATTAATAAAAGGCCTGAGCTTTCAAGGCTCCCAGAACTACAGTAGGGGTAGAGGTAGATTAGCACCTTGCAGGATCCAGCCCCATACCTCAGCACTTTAGCTGGTATCTAGCACAATAATTTTATGCAGGAATAGATAAAGAACAGTATATGCCTACGTCCCTGGGGAATGCCCACTTTAAGGAGGGCCTGACCTTGATTACAAAACCTGAACATTATCACAAAACAAATTAAATGAACCTCTCCCCATTGGCTTGAAAACAGCAGGCTGGAAATCTTATAAGAACAGGCTTTCTTAGGAGTTTTCAATCACTTGATTATGTTCCCAGTTAGAACCAGGAGGGAAAAAAGACACACACACACACACACACACACACACTTATCTGAACATTTCAGAAAATCAACATAATTTGATTCTAAGAAGAGAAGAATGTTTAGGAACAAAAAGCTTTCTTACTTAATGAATCCTGTTTCTAAGGGCATGGGTAGACGAAACAGGGGCCCTAAATTGAAGTGGTGGTCTTTTAAAAACACCGTTTCAATTTAGGGCTGATTAAACCTCATGTTGTGCACACACCGGACTTACCTGCCTCTTCATCAGAGGGTACAAAGGGCAAGCTGCCAGTAAGTGGAGTGGTCCCTGGGCAGCGGGGGGGCGGTGGGGGGGCATGTGTGCTGGTGCTTTCCTTCAAGGCAGTGACACCACCCCCCCCCCCCACCACCAGGAGGCACTCACCCGCGGGCACCCGGCTCGGGCAGTCCTGGGGGGCACTGCAGTCATGGAGGGAAACACCAGGCCCCCACACAGCTCAAGCAGGCTCCAGAGCAGGGGGGAAAAAAAAGATCAGGCTCTCTGCTTTTCTTGGGCGAAACCTGCCTTCCCAGGCTGCTGCCAGGCTGCCTGCAGGGTTCCTGCAGAGCTCCGGAGCTGCCCAGAGCCTGGTGCTTTGCTCCACAGCTGTAAGGGCAGCAAACTAAAACTCCTCCTCGGAGTAATGCACCCCAAGTCATTTAAGGTGCATTACACTGTTGAATTTCCTACAGTGGCTGGAATTAATGCGCAATACACTGCCAAGGCGTGCAAACACCAACACCATTGAAGTGGTGCAAAAGCACTTTAAAGTGTCGTGCACACACGCCCCTTGTTTCGTCTGCACATAGCTTCAGTTCCTACCTGTTGGTTTTAACTGTTTAATGGTAAATGGGTGGTTGTTTGGTATCAAGGACAGTAGTGTATTCTATATCCAAACCAGACTCTACCTATGCCTGAAGAAGGATGTTTGTGCCCGAAAGCTTGTACAGAACAATTTTTCCAACTTTTTAGTTGGTCTAATAAAAGATATCACATCTACCCAAAGAGCCTCATCTGCCTATACCCCAAAATGAATATTTCCACCCTTATAACATCTCATTTTACAACTGTTCTGAATGACATATCGCTCTTGGGCATGGTGACACAGACTGAAAGAAAAATACTTTGGTTGAGTTTTTGTCATTGTTTTAACACCCAATTAGAATGTCAGAAGTGAAAGAAAAGAAAAGAAACTGTCTGTATCCTAGAAGCAATTCAGAGACAAGCAATATAGTACAGTGGCAATCTCTCTCTAGTAATGAACTGCACATAGACAAACTGAAGCATCACCTACCCAGGAGGCAACCAGGGTAACACACATAGATACTGATTATCTGTTTCCAGTGTGTACAGTAGCTAAGAACTTCACTAACCTCATTGTCATTTAACACTGTATTGAAACATTTCTTTTCAGCTTCCTAATGAAGCCCTACCCTACAATGAAAACCTAATCAAATTCTTTTAACTTGGCATGGTACAGCTTTAAATTGCTATATATAATCTGTGCGCTGAGCCAAGGAGTTGGGTCTATGCTCTTTTTAACTCTTTTCATATCTCCTCTTCCCATAGGGGCACAACAACCCAAGTGTCCTCACCAGCATTGTACTAAGTTATCACCAAGCTCCATCCCTTTTCAAATACATGAATAGCCATTGTTTTGAGCTCAAAACCAGAAGCAGAGCAGATCAATTCCACTCTAACCACTCTCCATATCACACATATGGAAAGTGGAGTTTGCAGTGTGTTGTACACTGAATTCAGGCATAACCTGCAAAGACTTTCTAGAGACCTAAAAGTAACTGTCACAAGATTTGAACAAATTGAATAAATATTTCAACTAATTTAGTGTCTTTTTAAGCAAGGCCATAAGCATAAATGCTCTAGTTTCTAACTGTGGGTTCCTTAACAGGATGTACAGAAGTCACACTTAGGTATTCAAATCATCACCTTAACAGCTGGAACCCAGTGAGAGCTAGTGGTAAAGGTACTGGACTGGACTTGGGAGACAAGGACTCATTCTCACTCTGCCACTGATGTACTGGGTGACCTTGGGCAAAGCACTTCAAATCTTTGCACCTGTTTGCCCTCTCATCTTTTGTCATGTCTATTAAAATCATACACTTTCTGCAAGTTTGTTCAGAAATGTGTTGTGCAGCCTGGCACAATGTGGCCTTGATCTCAGTTCCACTACTGCAATACAAGTAATAATGAAAAATGCACTTAAATGCCAAGTGCATTCCCTGACAAATGTCCTCTTGATGGTACATTCCCCTAAAGGGTCCCCATATTTCTAACAGAGACTAAAGACATGCAAAGGGATGTAGCATAGACCCTGGCATTAATTGCACTTTCTCTGCACCATTTATTTGTCCTAATAGAGCAGCCCATTTGAAAACTAGGGTGGCAGAAATAAACTGAAGCCTTGAAAACAAATGTGGGATTGTGAACTGTATCCGATTCCTATGAAAAATCTAAGATAGATTTCATAGAAATTAGAGACAGGAAAGGCCTACACAGGGTCATCTTATCCAGTCCTATCCACCTCTTCAGGATTAGAGATTACTGTGCATTTTCTTTTCCAATGTCCATTCTAAAATACTATTTTCCTAAGGCAACAAAACTTGAGATAAGGAGTAAGGTAGACTCTCTTCATACCGCTAACGGGCAATATAGAGTGTTTGGGGGGATTTTTGAAATAGATAACTATCAGTTTAATCTATTTTCATTATTAACACACACCTCCTGTGCTAATGGCAATTCCAACAGTTAAAACCAAATTAACTATTGACTCTTTTACCTACTGATATTTAACCACCTAGGCCTTATTTTCCTCTCAGTTACACTGACGCAAATCAGGAATAACTCCAGCATGGTCAATGATATAAGTCCAGAATGAGCGAGTGGAGATGCAAGCCCAGTATTTCCATGTTTATATAAATCCAGCACTTTATAATACTGCACTGTGCTAGTATTTACATATGGGTGGGTTTCTATAAATATGGAAATACAACATTTTATCTCTAACTCCCCAAACTGTATTATGAATCCAGTCCTGGGAGCCTCAGAACCTATCTACATTCTCACCGTGGTAACCAAATTGGCTGAGATTATGTGGGCCCTTCCTGACTGCATCCTATTTTCATTTTCATTACCTTGTTTTTGGTCTCTAGACTGCAGTATGTTGCCCACTGTGCATTGCTTCTTGTCTAAAAAGTCAAGGATCACATCACACAACTCAGAAATTACTTTGACTGGTGCATGTACCACACTGCACTCCAGTTCAGTCATTTCTCAGGAAGATTTATTCCACTTTAATTTTACATGCTAGTTGCTGGCAGTTGCTTAAAATATTAAAGGAAAATGTAGTGCAGGGGAATCCAGGTAGGAAAAGAATAGCTAGGCACTGTTACCCCGTGTTTTGTCGTAACCCCATGCATTTTTCCTTGGGAAGGTTAGTGAAGTAATAAACTGGTAACAAGTAACAAAGTATTCTTAGCAGATCAAAAGCAGAAACCACTTTAACAAAAAGTACTTTCCGGTCTGGTGTGAAATTCCAACCTGTGCAGAAAAGCCAAGAGCCGCAAGAGCTGTGCAGCATATCAGTCCCACTTTAACCCTCAGGGTGAAATGCTGGCCCCAATGAAGTCAGTGGCAAAACTCCCATTGACTTCAGTGGTCCAGGATTTCAGCTTGAGAGGGTAAGCAGGATTCAAAGGGTGCTGCTGTGGATGCTTTGCCCTTTCCCCAGGTGCCATTCTTATAACCCCTTTCCCACCTTGCAACCCTACAAAAGCAGAAAAAAAGATCGCCTGTATATCCCATCACTCCTTTACTGCTTTATTGCTTCTGATTAATGTAAAGGTATATGGGAGAATCCAATCTTTTAGCTCCTTGCTCAGGCTAAATTCCCTGCCCTCAGGATGAGGCTCACCCTCTCTGCAGATTTCAAAACTGCAGCACAACAGGGATCGAAAAAATCCCCAAAGTATATTGCAAAGGAAATCACTTGCTATTTAAAGACCTTCCAATTTGGGGAAATTAATATAGGAACAGCCAACCAACTGTTACAAAGATATGTGCAGAATCTAATTAAAGGGGGTTAGGGAATTAATAACCTTTACAATTCTCTGAATACCTGAAAGCATCCAGTCCGGTGGTTGGAAATGAAGATTCTACATTAAACTGTCAAACTTTCAGAGCGACATTTGCTCAGCAGGTATGAAGTTAAAATGACTCACGACAGTATAGCAAAGGTGACCAGCGTGATCGTCAAGCAGAAGATGGACAGGGAGCAGCCAATGTAACTGATGGATGACAGTGCCACCTGGTGTTGAATGGTCAGCTGTGCATAAAAAGGAAACAACAGGAAAATCCATTAATTGATTTATTAGACTACAGAACTGTATACCCTGACAAAGGCTGGACGGCTTGTCAGCACGTGGCGTTTCAGCGGACATAGCTGTGTTCTTCCTTTGGGGTAGCTCCACCCCAGTCTCTGCGCACATCACTGCATTCAATGCCATTTGCAACGCTATCTAGCATGGGAAATGAATTGCACTATTTGAACTAAAAGTCAGACTCCCAGGGCATGCAAATATGTGTGTCATTTAGTTCCCCTCTTATGAAATACAAGACCATATTTCGTCAGCAGAGGTTGGTTCTATCTACACGGCTGTGATAGTGTCATCCCTGAGATTAGATAAGCCAACAAAAAGCAGTTTATCGGGGCTGCACAAACAATGGCAGGGGTTAGATTGTCATAGCTTTTAAGACACTTTGTAAATGCTCTCATGCTACAATAGCTGACATCATTGTACAGATGCCATCGATGCACCACAATAGTAAGAACTGATAAACCAAGGTAGCCGGTAAATATAGTGCTTTTTAAAGGAGTTGGTTTGACTCCTCTCTCAAACCACAGAAGAAACACAGCAATGGGAGCAACAACATCCACCTCTAACATCACCTCTGATCCTGACATGGAAGGAGTATCTTGTAGGAACAAAAAAGTTATTGGTTTCTGTAAACACCAAATCCTCAGCCCTTCCACCTTACCCAGGGTGAGCATTAAGATGGTTCATTTTGAAACCACTCTGCAGGACAGTGAATGTTCCTGCCGTTTGCCATTAGCTATTCCTTTTATATTTCAACATAAATTTCCTTCTGAGTGAAAAATGTCAAGAAAAGCCATATCCAGTGGTGGAGGCAAGGCAGTATTTGAATGTAAGAAACAGAATGGGACTGGAAGCCATTTGAACATGTCACAAGAATTTTTGAGCCAAATTTTTCTAAGTGTCAAATCTCAATACAAAGTTGAACTTTCCATAAACAGAACACCTGAAAAAAATCTGACTGGTTCAAGCAAGATGTTTAATTGTGATCACTGAGAAATTCTTTCTTTTGATTTCAACCTTTATATTACAAGCGACCTTACATTTCCAGATGAAAACATCTTTTAAAATTGAAAAAATAGATTTTTTTTTTTCATTTTGAAAATGTCTTAAAGGGGAATTATAGCCATTTCGAGACCTATTTCCACATTTGTGTTTTTCAAGGAGGGAATTCACCAAAACTCTCCCTTCTACACTAACAGACTTAATTCCCAAAAACACATTTCATTAAGAAATTCTCAAGCAGCTCTGATAACAAGCTGTTCTTCAAAAGCCCTTTAAAAGCAAGGGGGTGGGGAAGGCAACACAAAGGCTTATAAAAAACAGACTCAGTTTAAATAGAATTGCTAATGATGCGTTTTACACATATGCATCATTGTATTGTAGTTATTTACCAGCGGTGTCAATTCACGTGCAGTCATTTTTGTGGAGACGTGATGGATTCCAGCCCTGACAACAGTCTGCGGATCATTAAATGATGAGACAGATGACTGGTTCGATGGCATAAGGTCCCTATGAAATACACTGTGGCATCTTCTCTCTCAACCAGACATGAGGCTGCCACCAGCTTTAGTTAGCCCCAAATACAGAGCTATAGCTTGTTTCTGTGCTATTGGCAGATAGAAAAAAGGTGCACGTGAACTCTTCAAAAGCATCTCCAATGCACATCCTTATGAGCTGGCCGGCAGAAATGCTGCCTATGGCCACTTCTCTCAGATTATTTCTGCAACATGAACCATTTGTGTGGTAGGCTGGACAGAGGATAGGAGCTGTCACCTGGCTATTGCCGACATACTGTTAGATCACTGGAACAGTACAATCAGGCATAGCCCTTATTACAGAATGTAACCGTATTTTTTAAAAGGTACCTGGGACCTCAAACCACCATGCACTGAGCAAAGAAACAGTGTCTTATAAATCAGGGCATTGTTCCCAATGAGCTAATTCCACCATAGTTTGCTTTTCCTGTATTTTTTCACGCTGTTGGAATTCAGCAGATAATCTTTTAAGCAAGTCAGTTATCCAATGGGACAATTTTGTAGTCCAAGACAAAAAATGATCATCTGTTCCATTAATGATGCAGACGGGTAATAAGACTTACTTTTTTCATTACAAAGAAGATATTAAAGAAAAGTAGATTAAAGAGTATCCAGAGCAACACTGAACCATATGTGAAAAAATGTGATGAGAGCAAATCTCCGAACTGTTTCCATCCACCAAAAAACTTTTTCTGTGCGTCTGAAAAACTTTGCTTCTCTGGCTCCACGGAGAATTTTCTTACTGCAAAACTCCGAAGAAATGTGAAATGCTAGGAAACACACTGATATAGCCTTGGGTGTGAGCAGTCATAAATACTATAAAATACAGATGTTTCTTAACTTCAGCTTTGACAGATGCTCGAAACAAAAGCTCACTTTCCAGATGATCCTCTGCCTCCCCCATACAAATATTGTCAGCTTTCACTATAAAAATGTCATTTACTCTGCAGACCAACACTTGACCGTTTCATAGTTATATCCATATGAAATGTTATTTTCTATTGTTATTATTTGCTCTGAAGAAAGCGATATCAATACACGACTGTAAAATGATCACTTCTCTGACTTGCTAATGACAAATTTATTCATAAATAGGATACAACCTGCATACAAAAACGTGCGTATGCAGGAAACAAACCAAGGTTGTTTCCTTGACTGGTTGATGGAAATAAGGGATATTGTAATTATATTCTTGTACTCCGTGCTGACACAATAGCAGGTTATATTTCGCTGTTGTACTGGTCAACTCTCTTCAAAAGCAGCAGTAGTACCATGAGGTCATTTACAATGGAAACAATTTTGGACCCTGTTTATGCAATTGAACTGTGATCTACCAAGAGACAATCCAGTGCCTGAGCTCAGTCCTACACTGAAATCAACTCTCAAAAGGTGCCAATGCAAACTCTTCCTATGAAACATTTCTTCGTTTTGAATTAAGAACTAAGAACCAGCTAACCTATTACAGCTGCACCTTTAAAATGCAATCTGAATCAAATTAAAGAAGGAATGAATAATTAATTTTGGCAGGCTGAAGTCCTTTGGAGGCATTAAATGCTGGCCCTGGCCGATGAGGCTGATGTTTCTAATTGCCTCCAGAAAGGCTGCTAAAACTGAATTTCAATCCAAATGGGCCTTATTTATATATTAAAAACAAAGTGCCTTGCACTACAATTTCAAAGGAACATTCTGAGTTTCCCTCTTAAGTTTCACTTCAGAAATAGATGCACCAAGGCGAGAATTATGTCTCTGATATGCAACACATTAATTTATGGACAGAGTAGGCATGTCTACATGTGCTTTTACACTGGCTTAAATTGACTGTGCAGTAAATTACTGCACAGTAAGTGGGAATAGGCCAGCATCTATGTTAGCGTTAAAGTGCATTAATGTTGCATGTGGACTGACTTGAGACTAACTTTAGTCCCAAGTTAGTCCACACACAGTGTTACTGCGCAGTAAGGTGTCTACACGTGCGTTACTGCACAGTAACTAATCAGGAGTAAATTTGATACCTACATGATGCAGGTATCAAACTTTTGCTCAAGTTGGCATAAGTCATGGTATTTACTGCGCAGTATGGGTGTGCATGTGTAGACATACCCACCATGTTGGAGACCATAGGTACTTTACTCATTGGCACTGTGCAATCTCTGTTCAGATAAGAAAAATTCTGTTAAACGGTGTGAACAGAGATAGCTCGTTTCCTTTACCTTTTAGATATCAGAATAAATTAGACTTGATTAGGATGCTAACACAACATCCTGGCAGTAGGATCCTCCAAACAGCTATTTCCAACAGCCCTGCTTCTAAATTCTCTCCTTCTACAAAAGGGCTTTTCATGTTTTGAAGGAACATTCTCTTCTCACCAGCTCAGCCACATGGCTGCTTATTAATAACATTTTCACTGACACATGCAAAATCTCAAATTCTCCAAAGGTCTCTGCCAAGGTATTTATTAAAAATTATTTAAGACCATGTAGTCCTTTTCAAAATAGCTGTGGGAAAGATGTCATCAAACAGTAGGTAATCTGCTCCTTACAATTTGCACACAGCAAAGTTTAATTTCAATGAAGTCATAAAATAGAGCAGTAGGGAGGATGGAATCAAAAATTGTGAAGGAAAACTGGAACCAAATTATTGTAAAGGTTTTGAAAGCAACCAAGTAGATAAATCCTTCCTCATGTCTCTGACTTTGTATACAGAGTTCTGCTTTTCTTTCTATATTTTAAGTTGAAGGCTTACATCATTCTTGCCTGGTTTGGTCTTGCTAATATGTCTAACATAATATGTCTAACTCACTGTTAAACTGAAGGAATTACTTTTGTTCATAGACCCCCCCAGGGCCGTGTCCAGACAAGCATGGCTGTGTGGTACGTGGCACCACAGACACATCTGTGGTGCCACGTACCACACATTCAGTTGTTCTCCATGTTGCAAGGGAGCAGAGGTAAAAAAAAAACCCACAAAAAAAAAAGGCCTGGAGTGGTGCATACAGGGGCAGCACACGCCACTCAAAACCAGATCTTGGCTGGCTGGAGGCCCACTCCAGCTGCTGGCCAGGCTCCACAAGGCAGGATTGCCTTTGCTGCAGCCCTGGGAGGACCCCAGGACCCCCAGTAAGGCTGTTGGGTCCAACTCAGTGCTGGCCCCAGCCTCCCCCACCCCACCCAGGGTAACTTGCCACATGCCAGAGCGCCCGTGGCATGGGCTTTCCCCGGGGACAACTAGTGGCAGCACAAGGTGCATTGCTGCTAGTTGTCCCCAGGAAACCAAACAACCACGCACGTGTAGACGTGGTCCATCTGCTCTGCTCTGCTTTGCTTTCTGCTCTTGGTGTGAACAGACTTAATAGACTCCTCCTCCCCAATTAACAGCCAAATCAGGAAAACCAAGGGGGAAGGCCAAAAGGGAAACTCAACACAGGGTCATTCTGTTGGGAGACAAGTGGCAGTCTCTTGTAAAATTCTTAGACTGAGATTTCCAAAGGAGGCTATGAGAATTAGGTACACAAACCCAAATGAAAGTAAAAAAAGAATTAGGGTGTATAACTCTCTTACATTTTTTTCTGCTTTTCAGGACAGTATTTGTTTCAAGGTAGTCCATGCTCCAAACTCCTCTGTTCCACCATCCCTTCTCCAGAAGATGATTTCATAGCACAGAGGTGAGACCAGGGCACATGGAAAAGTCATATGAAGTGGAATGGCACAAAGCAATCTCACTGGGGCTCAAGGTTTGATCTCAGTCACTTAGCTATCAATCCCTTCATCTAATCAGAAGCATATACTATTCCTCTTTGAGGAAGGGAATAGAGGACAGAGATTTGAGTATGATTAAGACCAGGCTGGTTGGGATGAGGCAACAAGATTGTAAGTCTTTGGGGCAGGACTGTCCTTTTTGTTCTGCACACATGGCACAACAGGGTCTTTACACCTATGCAATATAAAGCAATAATAATTTTAAACATTGTGGATTCAATCATTTAAGCCCAGCGGGAGCTTTCATAGCCCCATAAGTCATGTAAGCAGGCAACAAAAATATAGTAAGTTACATTTGCTAAAACATTTGCTCTGCCAATTCTACAAAAACATCTCATAGGCCAGGATGGCAGCCTGGATCTGCAAACTCATCCTCTTAAAAGCTTTCACAATGGTAGAAAGCAAAAAACCATTTAGTGCAGTCAGCATGGAGGGGAGCAGTGTTATTTTCCCCAGCTTGTATGACACTATAAAATTAAGCTCAGTTCCCTGGCCAACATAACAGGTATATCCCAGGCAGATGTGGAAGCTGCAAGATGCTTGCTAAAGGAACAGCTGTTTGTGCCTGTTAATAGTGCCTTTCCTCAAAAGAAACACAAAAACCTGGTTCCTTGGGCTTTGAGGGCAAGTGACCCTTTAATTGAACCAACGCAACAGCTGTGCTACTTCAAATAGTGAAGACTATTTGTAACTCAACTGTAATGTTAAGACACTACACATGGGTTTCTCAGTAGTGGTTCATTTCTACCTTGTAATTTGTGTCTATGCAAGCACATGCACACCCAGATACACACCCAGAACTCTCTCACACACGTGCTCTCTCCCTGCTGTTTCACATCACTCCCTATACAGACAGGCAATTATCTGGGCCTGAGGGCCACATAGGCAGTTTTGGGGAGCTGTCACGGGCTGGTCACCCGTGACACGGCCCTTCCCCCACCATCCCAACAACCCAGAGCCTGCAGGCACTGCGGCTCCACCCTGCTACCACCAACAGTGCACAGCCCCAGTCCCGACCCCAGCCCACCCCGGGCCCACTTCAGATTTGCCTCAGCTGGAGTGCACCAGATGGAACCCGCGTGCACAGCCCCAGCGCCAACCCCAGCCCGCCCCGCGCCTTCTTTGGACTACCCACTAAGCAGCAGTGGCATCAGGGCAGAAGCCAATGCTTGGCATGAGGGAAAAGCATGCCCCCCGCCCCACTGCCAGGCCCTTCTTGCTGCAGCCACCCAGGCTGCCCTGTTGTTCCTCTGCACTGCCGTCACCACCTCCTCTGAGCCACCCAGTGGGGAGTGGTGGCACTGCAGAGGAGCCACAGGGCAGCCTGGACACAAGCTCTGGGTGGCTGCAGCAAGAAGGGCCTGGCCGCAATGAAGGGGGGAGGCTGCTTTTCCCCCATGCCAAGCAGCAGCTTCTGCCCCACTACCACTGCTGCTCAACATAGCCCGGCGAGTCTGGAGCAGGAGTGGGGAAGGGAGGGCCAGAGTTGGGGCTGTGTGCACATGTTCCAGCTGATCTGCTCCACTGGGCCAAGTCCAGAGCAGGTGCAGAGTGGTCCAAGGTAAGGGCTGTGCACATCAGGGCAGGTCCCCACCAGTACCATGGGGCTGCGGCCAGCGGCGGTGGCAGCTGGAAGGAGACACCACCACTTGGGCTGCCTAGAAAGGGTGTGCAGGGGGTGATGGGATGTGCCATGGGCTGGGCAGCACCTGGGCCAGGAGAGACCCAGGGACCCGCCATGGGCTGGACAAAGTCCCTCCATAGGCCGGATCCAGCCCGCAAGCTGTATTTTGCCCACCCTTGCCCTACAGTATAGTTTGAGAGGCAGAAGCTGAATTGTGCCCTCTCCCAGGCAGTAAATGTAAATTGACCAGTATATCACCTTAGATGTCTCTAGAGTCTCAGCTGCCAAGATAAGCATTACCTGGAGTTATTTATAGAAAACCCAGAGGTGTCTCGGTTTAACAGCAGTCTCCCCAGGGCTTCCTATGGATAGCACAATAGCTCAGAACCCCATAGCACTCAGCAGTATGGTCTTCCTTATATCAGGGCTTGGGTGCAGGGCTTGGCCTAGAGTCATTTCAACTGCCTGTCACTGCTCCTGCACCAGGAAACCTCCTCCGAACCCGCCACAGCAGCTTCATTGCCCCTACTACACAGGCATGTGAAGGATGAAGGTGGGGATGCGTGCCTGAGGGTTTGGAGTGGTGGTTTAATCTGATGAGATTTGATACAGGCCAGCTGGAAATCAAAGTCAACTGCTATCAATATGAGTCATACTATGATAGAAAGATTATAGATTCATAGATGCTAGGGTTTTAAGGCACGTCAACAGATAGTTTCATAGTTGGTAGGGTTGGAAGGGACCTAAGCAGATCATCTAGTCTGACCCCCTGCCATGGGCAGGAAAGGATGCTGGGGTCAGATGACCCCAGCTAGGTGGCTGTCTAGCCTCCTTTTGAAGACCCCCAGGGTAGGGGCAAGCACCACTTCCCTTGGAAGTTGGTTCCAGCTCCTAGTCACCCTGACAGTGAAGTACCGCCTCCTGATATCTAGCCTGAATCTACTCTCAGTCAACTTATGATCATTGTTCCTTGTTACCCCCAATAGTGCTCGGGGGAACAGGGACTCTCCCATTGCCTGTTGGTCCCCCTTGGCAAGTTTATAGGCGGCCACCAGCTCCCCCCTCAGCCTTCTCTTGTGGAGGCTGAACAGGTGCAGGTCCTGTAGCCTCTCCTCATAGGGACTGCCCTGCTGCCCCCTGATCATGTGAGGGGCCCTCCTCTGGACCCTCTCGATGCTGTCCACATCCCCCCTGAAGTGCGGTGCCCAGAACTGGACGCAGTACTCCAACTGCGGCCTGACCAGTGTCACATAGAGGGGGAGGATCACCTCCTTGGACCTGCTTGTGATGCATCTATGGATGCACAACAAGGTGCAGTTAGCATTCCTCATTGAGTCCGACCCTCTGCCTGGGCAGGAAAGAGCACTGGGGTCAGATGACCTCAGCCAGATGCCTATCCATCCTTCTCTTAAAGACCCCCAAGGTAGGGGAGATCAGCACCTCCCTTGAAAGCCCGTTCCAAATTTTGGCCACCCTTACCATGAAGAAGCTTTTCCTCATGTCTAGCCTAAATCAGCTCTCTGTCAGTTTGTGATCATTGTTCCTTGTTACCCCAAGAGGTGCCCTGGTGAACAGAGCATCTCCGGTTCTTTGCTGCGCCCCCCTGATGAATTTGTAGGCAGCCACAAAATCACCTCTCAGCCTTCTCTTGTGGAGGCTGAAGATGTCCAGGTCCCTCAGTCTCCCTTCATAGGGCTTGGCCCCCCAACCCTTAACCATACGAGTGGCCCTCCTCTGGACCCTCTTGAGGTTATTCACATCCTTCTTAAAGTACAGCACCCAAAACTGGACGCTGTACTCCAACTGCGGTCTGACCAATGCCACATAGAGGGCAAGTATCACCCCTGCAGTACTCCATCTGCGGTTTGACCCATGCCGCATAGAGGGGAAGTTCTTAGCAAAAAACAATTATTGACCACAGGATGCAACATACTGACTGCCACCATCCACCTCTTCTTGGGAAAGCCTGTGGTGTTTTGCTAAGGATACTGATTACAATGGGACTTGATTCAGAATTCCTCATTCAAAAGAGTTTACAAAAACATTATAGTTCTTGAGGTTTTTTAATACACTTCCAAGAACAGTTAGTTTGCTTTCTCTGCCACTATATGAAATTCAATAATTGACAGATATCTCTGTTCTCTGGCTATCAACAATATGTCCCAGGGTTCAGTTCTCCAGTGCATTAAGCCATTCTTTTCCTCAGGGGAATCATGATGGGAAGCAGACAATCCAGGAAGGGAGCTCTACTGAAAATAACCAAGTTTCATTGGCATAGAAATGGAATCTCATAGGAATGCAGTATGTCCATGATATTAAAAGAAAGAAAGAATCAATACTTAACACAAAAGGCAAAATAGGTATGACCTAAAATTTCCACACTTAGAAATCTTAGCTAAAACGTGCAAAAAAATAGTGCATGTTTCATTGAGTTAATGCTATTTTAAGGCCAGGACTTGTTTTGATCCATTAGCCATTTTAACAGTAAATCCTCAAAACAACATATATGGGGATAAAATGGAGAAAAGGGGAGTCAGGCTGATTTATCTTTGCAGACAGTTTGGACAACTCTTACCCATCAGTTGAACAAAGATCTCTTTGGCTAGATAAGCTGTCAGTGATAGCCAACAGGGAAAAAATATTGCAGTACCTACCTAATTTTCAAAAACCAAACACAAAGGGAAAAAATACAGGGCAAAGGCATTGTTTCACATGCCCAACAATGAAAAGCACAAAGTAAATGTATTCAATTGCAACACACCAGGGACCAGTAAGAATGCCAAGATAGATGCATTTCATTGTCCCATTAAGCACTTAATCTGGACCTCTACTAGCTGAAAAGTTTAAGAGGAAAGATTATGATTTTAGGCTATTATTTTTATGTCCTTTGAGAGTGGCAGTTGTTTAACAACAACAAAAAATACCCCTGCGATATATACTTTAAGGAAAAATACTCTAACCCAATACATTTTACGCATGCACACATACATTCCTCTCTCCTTTTACAATGCTGGATAATTTTAAGATATTTTCAAAACTGTTTTTATGAGCATGAAGAGATACACTTCCATGCAATCTAAAATTGGTATCACTTATATTGAACCACAACAGTAAAAAAAAAGATGAAATATCTCTTGCCCTCACAGAAAGGGAAAGCCGTGGCCTTGATTTTGCAACTGCAACCCTGCACCAGCCCTCTCTGCCCTGCAGACTGCAGGATCCTACAGCTACAAGGGGCTGTTAACAGCATTCCAGCTGCAGGAGCAGGAGTCCTTCAGATGTTTCCCTTTCATAAATATTTCCGTGTTTTCAGGCATACTGACAGGCAGTTTGACTCATGCTGATTGATACCTCCTTCTGAACTATGAACCGAGCGTCACAAAGTCATTTGTTAGTGGTTGGAACGCAAAACGTATCTTTAAAAACCTAAACAATATTTCGACTGGCTATTTTACATCCTCATCACTTTGAATCAGCAGCCAAGCAAGTTCTCAGAGCTACAAGTGACCAAACTGGATCTCTAAAAGCATAGTGAGCTTTAACACCCACAACTTCAATTAAGTTAAAGTAGGGATGATCCACCCCATTGTGTACTTTGTTCAGCCGTTCTGGGTGTTTTAGTTACGTGGCAAGCTACGTATTCAAGCAGAACTAGAAAAAAAACCACACAAGGGAGATTTCTAGTCTTTTTCTTATATGTGATTTGTAATAGATAACAATTTACTTATTACAAATGAGACAGTATTTACATGTAATTCATTTCTGATAGATTGTGTACAGATGGAATTGCAGTCACTGGCAAGAAATAACCTCCTGGTGTGAGTCGATAATCTATCTTGATTCATTCTGAACCTAAATCAAAGGTAATAGTTTCCCTTTAAGGTTACTTAAACTTGACTTCAGAGAGACTGCTCGCATGTTTGAAGTTAAACACATACTTAAGTGCTTTGCTGGATGAGAGCCTAAAACATTAACATTAACCAATAAACTGTGCTAAGTAGTGATGTCAAAACTAGGGCATAGTTTTGGTGGTATTTATTATTATTTGTTTGAATTTGGTGGCACCTAGCAGCCCTAACTATGGCCCACTGATCTGCTCGACATACATCGAACAAGATGACAGTGTAGGCCTTGAAAAGCTTTATAATCTAAACAGATGGCATAGGCACTCTCTTCTTGCATTAAATGAATCATGGGTCCCTCCCTTTCTGCTTCTACAATGGTGGAAAATAAAGAATTCCCATTAGGAGTGGGCAAACCATGGAAAAGAATAAATACATGTGGGGAATGGGGCAGTTGACAATACACGATCTTTAACCCTGCACAGAAGGCACGAAATGGCTTTTGGCCAGTACCCAAGTCCATGGTACAGACACAGTTTCATAAAGAGATGAAATCCTTCAGTATGTTAAGAAGGCAAAAGAGTTCAGCTGCAATCGTGTCTTTTTCTAAGCATTTTTCTGGCAATGTCAGCCCACACGTGAACTTCAATCCCTCACAGATGGATGAACCTCTCTTACTTAGCTTTCTGGAAACCACTGTTTCTACTAGCCTCTTTTCCTTTCGAACGTCAACTGGCATTTATGTAGCACAAGGTTCGGCTGTTGTTACGTTCATGTCCCAACCCTCCGGACTCGAAGCAATGCCGGTGAGCATGCAGGAGGACACGTACCTCTCACTAGGGAAAAAAAGAGTAGATATTCTGGGACTCCAAAATATTACTGCTAAGAGCTCTATCTCTGCAAAGCTTGCAACAGTCTCTGTGCCACAGAGGCTCACATTTCACGGCAAGAACTGGTGATTCCCCCCATCAAAATGGAGTTGGATTGCTGATGTCCCCAGGTGTCCACCATCCTTTTACTAAAATGACATTTACATAGCAGATGGTACAAACAGCCTGGCCTGCTGCATAGTTGTTGGATCACTGTAAAAATAAAAATTGCCAGACAGCTGACATGCTTTTTTGGCACCGAGTACTGGGCCCCACTGACTGAGGGGAAGCGGAGCTGCCTGGAATACAATAACAGCTTGAATTTTCTTTGGATTGTCTATGGCATGTGGTTTGCTCCCTATATTATTTTTGATTCCCGCTGTCTAAGAAGTACCTTGTGACATGCCGCGACTCACTCTAGGAACTTCTTTCGGTATCAGATTTATAGACTCCAATGAAACGCTTCCTTCCCACCATGCACAGATATGATCTCAACATACATGCCTCAGAAATACTAGCAGATACACAGAGCTGGACTTACCTCACCTGGCAAGGACTGTCATCTCTTGGGGGTAAAGGATTACACTGCAGCTTGAGATTTCCGTGTAGGAGCTTTCCCATTGGAGATTGCTGAGCTTATGGGCCCTCCCAGACCAATATAGGATCATGGGAAAGTAGGGCTGGAAAGGACCTCATGAGGTCATTTCATAGTTTCATTTAATTTAGTCCAGCCTCCTGCTCAAGGCAGGGTCATCCCTGTCTGGTTATCTCCCCTCCTCAACCACTGCCCCCCACTGTTGGGGGCAGTCTTAGCTCCCAGAAAGGAGGACGGAAGATTGTAGCTAAGCTACACAGCACCACTGCAGCTACGCCGCAGGGAAGCACCTGCCTCTACAAGTACGTTGTGCCCTCATTGATGCCAAAAACAGCAGAGATAAATCAGTGCAAACCTTGCCTTACACTTTCCTTTCCAGCTAAGCAGATTTATGCTAGCTGACATCATGAAACTAATGCATGGCTGTCTTCCTAATGGGCAGGGCAGCAGGCATCGCAGTGCTGATCCAAGCCCCAGTGAAGTACTCCTACGGATGCCAGTGTGCATTGGATCAGACAATAACACAGTCAAGTGGTGGACTGAGAAAGGAGCTAGGAAGACAAGAGTTCCCGAGCTCTCCACTTTGTCAAAGGGCCTTTCTGTGTGGGCCTTGGACAAAGTGCTTAGTTTCATTCTCTGACAGTTGCTCCAAATGTAACATGGGGCTGCTAGTACTTACAAAACTCCCAAAGACTTTGTCAAGACTAATTAACATCTGTACAGCATACTCCGAATGTCCCGTTGGGGCACTACATTGTACAATGTAGCATATGTGGCAGCATGTATAAGTCATAATCTTAACAATATGATTACAGAAGTGAAAACATAGTTTACTTTTTAGATCAAGTTCCAACTCCTAATTGTGCTCTGACCTTAATTGCATCTATGTAACCTTAGACTATTAAGGGAAGAATTTGTCCCTTAAAGATGCTGCTTATCTTTTGAGTGTGTTTTGCTTTTCTTCCGTTAGTTAGTGCTTGTTCATTACTTAACTCCCAGCAAATGTGATTACTTCTCAACCTTAAACCGACACAATAAATTTGTTTCAATGAGCAAACCTGAATTCCAGCCAAGTATGATATGGATGTAGCAGCAGAGTGATAAAGATACAAATAATTTCAGCATTGCCTGGTGCCAATTCATCATTAGGCTAACAGGTCAGTTCCAGACTAACAGCTGAGTGCCACATGGTTGTAAATTTTTCTAACATTGTTATTACATTCCTGATATAAACCTGTTAAAATTGTTAATCCCCTGCATTTACTGAAAGGCAGCTAAAATACATCAAGCTGATCATGAGCATTGCTTGTATTCCTCCTCCTCAGTACTCTTTGCTTTAGCCAGACTTGTCTTTGTGTGTCTTGGCTGTGGTTGAACCTAAAATGAAATGTAAAATAATACTCTAGCACGGTGATTTTCAATCTGTACTCCACAGCCCCCTCGGAGTCCACAGACTATGTCTAAGGGGTCTGCGAAAGATGACTATGATCCATCAAAAGTATGTGAATATGCACGCTTACAATTCAAAGGGGTCTGCACCTCCATTTGAAATTTTTTAGGGGCCCACAAATTTTAAAAGGTTGAAAACCACTGTTTTAGCACATTTATAATCCAACACTTATACTCCAGCACTGATGGCATTCAAAGAAGCCTTTCTCCCTAAGCTGTTGCACAGCGCACTGATATCAAAGTGCCAATCATTTTGCATGAGCTTCAAGATTTGAAATTACAGCTCTTGATCCCTTTGTTCCAGTTTCTCTCCCAGAAAATAGGAATGAAAATACATTTCCATTCCCAGGAAGGTCTCCTGGGGCCCAGTACCAATTGGCATAAATTGGGACAGCTTCCAAAGCCAGTCTGACTTATGCTGCGGTAGATCCTGAACCACAGAATAAAGGACCCATAATCAGTCTCTGACAGATCCCCTGTGGAAACTGATCCCAACAGCAAATCAAGCCTGTAAGGCTCTAGAGAAATGTTCAGTATTTTAACTCTCATGGCATTTCAGTCCCTGAAGAGAAAACATTGCCAGAACACCAAATTTCATACATTTTTTGTCTCTATAAATGGATCCCAGGGACAAAATTAATACGTGGGAAAAAACAAACACAAAATACTGCAACATTCAGGTTCCTGCCCCTCCCCAGTGCATATCTTTTTACCTGATTATTGCTTTCAGTATCTAAAATTGCAATAATAAGTGGGAGTCAAGAAAGTGCATGCCAAAATTTGCAAGCACACTTCATAAACGCAAATTATTTCAAAATGTGAACAGCCCAGCTGGACAGGGAGATGAGGAAGGAGGGGAGAATGTCTATAGAAATGGATCAGATGATAAAAAATGGGGAGATCAAGGCTGATTCAAAGTGTAGTAAAACCAACATACTTTGCATTATGAAGAGAACAGAAGATAGATGGATTTGAGGTATGCTATGGAAAGCAGAGGAGACCCTTGTCCACCACGTGCAGTGTTATCATCGAATACGTCATCTAAAATACATTTATATTAACATTAGACTCTTATGACTAAGAACAAAGCATGAGCTGTCCAGGCTGATGGTAACGAGGTGTCTGACGAGGGACACTGGTCTTGTTTTTAATCCACTGAAAGCTAAAACTTCAGTCCCAGACTGAGAGAAGTAAAAAGATTTTTCTTTTTTAAATGGAAAAACACCACACGCCTCCAGAAGACATTGTTAGCTCAAAGACAACTCTGTGTCGTCAGCTGAGAGATGTTGCATTCCTGTCATTTGGCCAATGTTCAAAAATATGTACAAGCACACTAAAAAATATCTGAAGGTGAAGACTAGACAGTCTCCAGGTGAAAACTTCTCCGCTAAGCCCCTAGCATGCGCTGACCTTTACCACTGGCATGTGCAGCCCCATGAAAACCTGCCTCCCTTTGATAGTGGCTGATCAAAATTACAAAGATTCAAAAGAAATGGTCATTGTCTTTGACATTCTGCTGTCAAATGCACTAAATATATGTCGTTGCATGCACTAAATGCACTAAATATATGTCGTTGCATGCACTAAATGCACTAAATAGATGTTGTTGCATAGCAGAATATTTATAAGGGATGTTACTGGTTTTCCCTGTTCAAAGGGAACAGAGCCTTTAACTGTGTGGAGAGGTCATCATCTTATTCTCAGACTGTGAACAGCAACATCATTCTCTTTAAACACCTGGGATGTGGCATTTATTAAACTCTTCTTCATTAAAAGGAAAACCTACCCAATTAAAGGTAGCTATGCCAACTAGATCCTTTTCATACTGCATGCTTATTCATTTCTACATTAATCCTTTTCTTCCTAATATTAGATTCCACGGGGCTGACGCTGTTTTGTACAGGCTGGTCCATGTATGCATTTTGGTCCCACAATTCTTCCCGGTTTCCATTGCTTTTGATGCATCCCCACTCACCTACATGTCTCCTCCAAATAGCAACCCAAAGTCACTGCAAGCTAGCCCCAGGCCAAACAGACATACATTTTCAAATGTGATCAATATTTCAGGTGTCCAGCTTCAGGCCAACTACATTTGTTTGATACAGAGCCTCTGACTGTGATGGAGACACAGTAGTGGAAGCATCAAAACTACAACAAAAAGGATGACTGAAGAAACGGTCTAGGAACAAAACATTTTAGTTATTAAAATGTCTTTGAGAATATATCAACTTTTTCCATGGAAAACATGCACCCCTCTTGGAAAGGTGCATTGTTCATATGCACACTCAAGCCCTTTTCTTTTCCATATCTAAGCCAACATGTAAGACTTCACTTAAGAGGGGAGAAAATAAAGGAATATACAAATGTAAGAGAGTTGGTATATTTGTACTGCAATTGTTCCCATGGAGCCTTGACAACCTGTCATTCAGAGGGTTGATCATATGGCATTTCTTAATGTTCACCTTATCCACTTCACAGCACTGAATTGCTCCAGAGGTGAACAGGTATTTGTGTGTGCTATAAACCATGCTATTGTCCCTTTTTCTCAACAGACTTCCAGGGGAATCTGGGGGACGATGATACAGCGTTTAATGGAAGCATTAGGTTTTATCATTTAGGCATGAGAGAAAACTCTATTATCAAGTATATAGCTCATTGTTACCAGGAATAGCTCAGTTTGTAATCCTCTATAGCTAGGTGGCTTTATCTCTGTCTGCCTCATAACCTCATAGTCAGACTTTAAAGTTATATTGTTACAAGCCACACACTGACTACTAGGGCTGCGCAAAATGGCACTGTTCCATTCCGACTTCAGTTTCGAGGTCTGGACGGAACAGTGTTTCCTATCGAATATATCACTACATACACTATATATATATAGATATATCTCTATATCTATATATATATATATATATCACTATAGCTGGGCTGCTTCCCTGCCCCCTGCCCAATCTAGCACGGGGGGTGGAGCGGCAGCCCAGCGGGGCTAACTCCTTGCCCCCTGCCGGATCTTGCGCCAGGGATGGGTAGTCAGCCCAGCTGAACTGACTTCCCATCCCCAGCACTATGTTCAAAATGTTTCCATTTTCAAAACATTTCAACTAACCTTGTTTTGTTTCGAGGCTATTTCGATGGCCTTTGTTTCATTTCGATTTTGCTGTTTCGACCTCAAAATGAGTCAAAACAGTGTCGAAACAGCCGTCGAAATTTTGCACAGCCCTACTGATTACATGGTTAAGACTGACATATGCAATGGGTGTCATTCCCAACTGTTTGTTTCTCTGTTTTTATACTTACATTTGAATTTATTGCAACTAAAAAATAAAATCCTGATCTGTCAATTCAAAATTAACCAGTCTCTTCAGCCAGACTTCTAAATCACTGGGGTATGAGTCTGTGCTAAGTCTCTAGTAGCATAAGAGGTACAACACACAAGGACCAGCCAGGGATATGGAGTTAAAGTGGATTTAAGTTATGGCAGCCTTCTTGGGTAGCCTTGTGAGCAGG
>NW_005841873.1:2483539-2496320 GCF_000455745.1 Alligator sinensis
TGTCATGACACACGACACTGACATTGACTTGGTCAGGGTGCCTGTTGTATTACAGTTGCTTTAATATATTGGTCTTGTAGAGGCCAGTGCCCAGAAAGCTAAGCGCACTGCTGCTTAGGGGTTGCAACATTACCCTGAATCTCCACAGCGCTGCACACTGAGGCCATGCCCCTAATCTAAACCCCAGTTCTGCTCCCACTGAATCCTTATATCAAGACCTGTGGCAAAGGAAGGAGAGAAAGTGGGTGTTTCTTCAGGGCTGGAGTATCCAGTAAGTCAGAATTAGCTTCTGAGTCTCTCCAGGGCTATTCTGAGCCTATTACAAGCTCCAGTCCAGAAGTGTGCCTAAATGAGCTCCCTAGCTTGTTGTTCACTCTAAAACCAGGAATCAAAGTCTGTTTTGGGCTGATCTTAGAAAGGCTGTAAAGGAAAATCTGACCACTCCTCACTGACCTGCCCATTGGGAATACTTTATTTTACAGTACTGAAAGTATCTCCAGTGCTCACAGATTAGTCCTAGGGGCACATGGCTCCCAAAAAAGATGAAAGATGTTGCCTTGCAATTGTGCATCCTCCAGTGTTTCATGACCTTTGCAAAAGAACTCTTGTCTTGCTCTATCCACTGTTTTATTAAAAATACATTATCACAACAGAGGAAAATAGCTGAGGGTCAAGAGAACCTGATCCTTTTATAACATTAACTACATCTAGTCAGGCAAGATGGACTTTTCAGGGTGCTGACACTGTCCGTCACAATGTAGAGACATTTTCCTTGCATTTAAGCTGATCTATACATTCCACTTAGACACTTCCCATCTCAGTAGCATTTCTGTTTTGTATTTAATTTGCTATATGGGAAAAAAGAAAGAAAGGAAACAAAACCAGATCTACTCCAGGGTAACGGAAATGTGGACAATTATGTAAACACTGGCAAAAGGGCATGAAAACAGATGGAACACTCTGGGAGGGTAAAAAAAAATCCAGTAAAAAATATATTGACAATAACATCATTATTAAACAGCAGTGGAGAATATGACAATATATTTATGCTCCTAACCTTTCTTATTTACTGTAACTGAGTTCTCCTTAAGAAGATACAAACTTGTTCAACTCCAAGGACTTTGGCAACAAGTGTGCGAGTTTGATTCCCTAAGTGCCCAGATTGCACAATATTAAAAATTACCCCAGATTTGCTGTTGGATTCTCTTTGCTCTATTTATTTGAATGTAATCACTTCCAAGTGTAGACTCAGCTAGCTTACAATACTGCCCAGCATTTAACTATTTGGATAATATCAGCTTTGACACATTTTTGCATCAATAAGTTAGAAATGTTTGATGTATTTCAAGTGAAATAAAAACACAGCTAGGATTGTCCAGTTATGATTACTATGCTCCATAAAGATGCTAACCTGTCTCACATTGGTGAGGATTTGTCTGTTCTGTGCAATTCATCTGTAAATCTGAATGATTCTCCTTGTAACTATTCCAAACAATATAAATATCAATATGCTAGAAATGCAGTCTAGTACTTTAGCAGTGGTGAGCTCTGATTCTCAGTGCCCTGACCTATTTCCTTCTGGCCTTCTACTTCAGGCATTGACCCCAGACTCAGGAGATCTAGCTTCAATTCCTGATTTTGCTGTCACCTCTCTTTGTGACCTTGATTACATCACTTAATCTATCGGTGCTTTAGTTACAGCTCTGTAGAACAGAGATATTCATAGTTCCCTTCTTTTGTCTAATTGGATGGCAAGTCCTTCAGACAGGGGCTGTCTTACTATGGATATGTACAACAACTAGTACAATTATACAAGACTTTGTGCTTCATTTCTATCCTTTGTAAAATGGCTATAATAATAGAAGAGTACTAGAATGATGACAATGTTCTATATTCTGATTCTGACTTCAGTGGAGTTTCACTAAATTCTTACCACATAACTAAGAGTAATATTTGACTAGTAGTTTTAACAGTATTAGCATGTCAGTGCTCCTAATGGTCGCAGGGATGGTGCTGGGATAGGAGAATTTCCCAGTACCAGCCCCGTGACTGCAGAGCTAGCACTGGGAGAGAAGAATCTCCAAACGCCAGCCCCACAACCACAGAGCTGGTGCTGGGAGATAAGGATGTCTCACTGCCAGCCCTGAGAGCATAGAGCTAGTGCTGGGAGATAAGGATCTCCAAGCCTGGGCCCCGTGACCGTGGGGCTTGGGCTGGGAGATAAGGATCTCCCAACCCCAGTCCCACGATTGCAGAGTGGGGGCTGGGAGCTCCCTGCTGCTGGGAGAGAGGGACATAGTCCCCACCCTGGCTCTGGTAGCAGAGCCTCCTAGAGCTCCATCTGGCTGCTCCAAGGGCCTGGTACAGGACCACAGGCAGTGGGAGCAGTCTGCTGATAGGAGCAGCAAATCTGCTCCCACATCCCTGCACATGTAGATTTGTGCCCAGGAGAGTTTACTCAGGAGTACTTTATTCTAGAGAAAACTGTAGTGGATTATTTGCACAAGTAGACATGCCCACTCATGAACACCGCGTGCCCCCAGAGGCTGGGGGGACACGGCAACTGCCCACAGGTGGCGGCAGCAGTGTCGGTGGTGGAGGTGTGGTGTCGGCAACTGGGGAGCTCCCGCAGGCAGCCATGGCAGTGCCAGCGGCAGGAGGGGGAGGTGGCAAGCGCCAACAGGTAGTTGGAGACCACCTGCAAATGCCACCAGCAGTGTCGGCAGCAGCGGGGGAGGGGGCGAGCAGCAACTGCCCACAGGCTCCACCGGCAGTGTCAGTGGCACTTTTGGCAGGGGGTGGACTGCCATGCTCAGGGGGTGCATGTGTACCTGCGTGTGCCTCCTATGCGTTGCCAATGTGCCCACTGTTTTGTAGGCAATGTATCGATGCCATCATATGTGAAGAATCTCTGTGCAAACTGCCAAGGATCACACTTCCTGGTAAGGCTCAATGACAAGGTTAGTGGGAAAACTCATTTGGCCAACACAGTCCTAGTTTTGCCAACTGGCATTCGACAAGTTCTGCTGAAACCATTCAGTAACACAAGTAGTTAGTAAAAAAGCCTATCCACAGGCTGCATATTTACACAGAAGAGAAAGCACAATCAGTAACACTTTGTACAAAGAAACTGTGTGATGGGAAACTCTAGATGAGGATATTCATTCTCAACTCTTCATCCTTGACTTTGCTCTAGCCTTCTCAAACAAGACCTAATTTGCCATTTAAGTGAGAAAATAGCAGCAGGGAGGATGTAGAAAGCATAGAGATACTACCCTATCAATCAGTAACTCAGAAGGTTTTCAAATCAGGTGGGTGGTTGAAATAAGCTCATATTTCTTGTGTTGTAACACCCCCCCCCCCCCACCACACACACACACCCTATATATCAGCTGATCTCCATCTTGAAACAGAGCCATTTATACTATGGGTGAAAACGACCTGTTATTTCACCTTCTAGCCTATACCCTAGTTGGCCATTAAAAGATGGTTCCACATACCATGTTCTCTAGTGCTTTATTTGCCTAAAGTAATGTCAAAAGGGTGAGAATTAAGTGCAGTGCACCATGATTCTCACTGACAATCATGTCTGTCTCATTTCATATTCTATTTCAGTTACAAAAACAAAGTAAAATGAAGACAAGCAATCAAGGTTTAAACAGCATTTCAGAAGTCAAGTTTCAGATTTTGCAATAAAGGTGAGATGGGCAGAATGAGCCCAGTTCTATCTCCTTCTAATGCATGAATGCAAGTGTGATGTTAGGGATGGTTGAATGTTGGAAACATATTTTATCCATACAAGTGGACACTTTTCTTTGTGCACAGTCTGGAGCTCTTATTCTTACCTTCAGGGGTACCACTTGCATCAAAATGGCAAAGTTGGTGAGGTGGTTACAAAGGCAGACGGAGTAGTTGAGGTCCCCACTCTCACGCACGCAGCCCTCATTAGACCAGACACCACTTCCATTGCTGCAAAGAACACAAACATTGAACAAGAACTCCTAATTAAATTAACTCTTTCTGACATCAATTGCACATTAATTCTGTTAAGTAGGAGACTTTTTTTTTAATAAACCTTTTGATTCTTAGTAGCTACAATAATATAAAAGACTAATTTAGTTCCATACCCAAGTGGTTTTCTTAACTAAGTCATCTTTATAAAATTTGATAAAACAAGCAGATGCAATAACAAAAGAAGTGGTTGCAATAAGAAATAAGGAAAGTTAGTTTGCATTTGAGTTACAAATTTAAAGATCATTGTAAATCAGAAAGACAAAACCCTGTGCAGCTATCAGTACAGGGAATGCTTTGTGTCACAACTGCTTTTCAATATACCTTTCAAACATTATAATACATCCAAAAGAAACACCACAAGAAAGAAGAGAACTGTCTAGAACTAACTGATTTGCATCTTATTTCCACTGAAATTCATGTGCTGCTGAAACTTAGCACAATAGAAGAATATTTAGTCTTCCACGCAAATTACCATCTCTAGGTAATTTGTGTACCCAACTGAACCTGCTTACCCAGGTAAGATAGAAATTGTATAGAAATACCTGAGCTAAGCATTAAACTAGCAAGCTAAAGAACCAGTAGCAGACTAACTATGGCTTAAGGCAGTTCATTATGGATTAATTTACCCAGTTTCTTGTAGTGCAGCACAGAGTAAACGCTCTGCTAATCCAAAGGATATAGTCCCAACACTAATTCTCTTGAATTCAATAAATGTAGCCATTGCCATTAGAAAGTTGAAGTCTATTACCTGCGATGCTGAAATTTTTTTCATAAATTTAAAAGAGGAAAAAAACCCCTCATAACTGAGATATTGCAAAATGGTAACTGATGGTTAATGTGGACTCGTTAATGGTGAGGATGGAAAATCACCATTAACTGTCCCAGATGAGTGTATTTCTAAGGCAGAATTATGAACTACTTGCAGAGCTCCTGGTGGCAAGTAGTTGTGTATAGTACAAGATACAAAGTGCCTCTTCCCACCGCCCTCGCTCACGTCAAATAGTTCCATTGATTTCAGTGGAATTGCCCACCTAGCAAAGTACAATTCAATGTTTGATACATGACAAATTAAGTTTGAAAAAAGGATTGAGCGCCAACAGCTACAGATCAAATTCAGCAGTCACTTATCTCACTTCAGTGGCACCATACCAACTTACCGCAGCACGTTTGGCCTGGCCACCGGAACTGTACTACTCCATACAAGCGGAAGACCTGCCTCACTGATGTCAGTTGACTCGCATGTAATAATTACTGTATACCCGTTGAAGATCTGGACTGAATTTGTCCCTAGTCTACAAATGCCAAATGACACATTGTATTGGACTAATCAGAGACATGGCAACAGAACGGACCTCAAAAGATCATCCATCTCCCTGCCCTGAAGCCATCTCTGACTGATGATTTTTTTAAAAAAATATATCCCAGTGATAAAGTTGTGTAACTTCCTAAGGTGGTTTGTTCCAGATTTTTTGTAATATTTAACCAAGGTTTTTTTGGCTGCACATTAAGCCAATTTATTCTTGTTATACTCCCAGTGGACTTGAGGACCAGTTGATCACCATACCCTTGTAACAAACCTTTGTAAATTATAAGGCATGTGCAGCTTCCCAGTCTTCTCTTTTTTACCAGAAGTCAATCCAAACTCGGTGCTTCCACTTTCTAAACATCTTATTCTTTTTGCTCCTCTCTGTCTACTTTCTTCTTAAACCATGGTGCTCACAACTGTACACAGTACTCCAGCTGAGACCCCCACCTCTGTTAAGTGTAAAGGAGCAATTACCCTTGTATGTCTTACATATGACACTGCTTGCGTATGACACTTAATACATCCCAGAATGTAACTCTGGTTTGTGAAAAAGACAAATATCATTTAAAACTCAAATCACTTTTCTGTGCACCAGAATCCCCAGAATTTTTTTCTACATCATTCCTGCCTAAACAGTAATTCCATATGAACTTCTGAATATTTGACTTGTTAAGTGTACTATTTTTCACTTGCTGACTTCAGATCATTTGTTCAGTTTATCTTGTCAATTTGAACTCTAATTCTGTCCTCTAAAGTGCCTGCAACCCCTCCCAGCTTGGTGCCATTGAGAGAGATTACAAGTAACTTTCATCTGTAATGTCACTGAAAATAATGAATACGACTTGGTCCAGGACAAACCCTTGAGAGACCTCACTTGCAGTGATTTCCCAGTTTGCCAGAGAAACGCTCTGCAACCATGGTATCTCAACTAGCTGTGCTCCCACTTCATTAAAATTTCATTTAAACCATCTTTCCTCAGTTTACTTCTGAGACAGTTACATGGGATAATGTCAAAAGTTTTGCTAAAGTCAAGATATATTTCATCTACTGTTTCTCCATTATTTGCTAGGCCACCTATCCCACCAAAGGAGGAAATTAGATTGTTTTGACATAATTTGTTCTTGACAAATCCATGTTGGCTGTTTTATCTCACTTTTATTACCCACTAGATGCTTGTAAATTGATTGTCAAATAATTTGTTCTAGTATCTTTCTGGATCAAAAAAAAAAAGCCTGGTTGTTGTATAATTCCCCAGGTCCTCCTTTCTCCCTTCATTTTGAAAAACAGGAACTATGCTTGCCCTTCTCCAGTCCTCTGGGAACTCTCCTCTCCCCCATGACTTCTCAAAGACATGTTAATGATTCAGAGACTGGCCGCTAATTACTCGTACGCTGGCAAAAAAGTGTATCTTGACATAAATAAAGCTCATTTTGGAAGGACAGGTTTTCATTATAGTCATTGGTCCTCAGGCAATGCCTCAAGTGGCCTTTCCCTAAAAGAACATGATATGGGAGTGCTGCCCCAAACCATATTAAATAAACTTCAATAAAGCATGTTTTTAATTTATTACAATTTATGAATAATCGTAACACGAAATGAGTACAGACATCTGGGACAGCTCAACATATTACAATGAAACTTTAATAAAACAAGCATGTTGATTCTGTCCATACAAAATTTGGATAGGAGAGATCCCAAAATCGCATCAAGTATTGCTACTGTTTCAGTTTCAAAAATGTTCATCCCTGCTAAATTCTCATAAATTCTGTTTGTATTGTTGCACAATTCGCTCAGAAACTCATCACGTTTGGAAAAACCAAACACATAAAACATACTATACATAGCTATCTAAAGCTACCAGAAAAATAACCACCATTTATGGGTAATTGCTATTTACTTGCTGTAACATAAACTGAACATGTAAATACGTGTGAAGATGTAAAAATGTATGTACGCTGTCACCCTGTGGGAGCTTACTTCATCAATAAATATATATCAGGCATAACTCGCTGCTTTAAAAGGGGTCTCATTTTGATCTCGTTTATACTGGAGTGAATCAGGCACAACTCCAGTGAAAACAATGACTTTGGTGGAGCTATGCCGAATGACAACATCCAAGTTTCTGGCCGAATGGGTAATACTATCATAAAACCCTCAGAAATATGAACAGAATCAGCCCTCATAGGTTGGTTTCATCCCAAAACTGTTGATTCTCTCAATAATCTGCTTTATCCAGAGATCATCAAATAAAATGAGAAATGCCATGCCTATAGTAAAAGATGACTTTGAAGCCATTTTTGGTATACATCCTGTGGTTTCATTACTTTAACAAATCCTATGAATATAGGGAACAAAGGGAATATCTGTCAAGTAGGCCACAGAGAAACTGTCAAATTTGTCATAAATAATTAGTTTAAGCAGATCACAGTAAAGATGTTCAGAATTACAACACATACCTATAGTCCAGAAATGCGCAGTAAAGGTAAACTTTGTTGCTTTTATTCACTGCTTGATTATATTGCCAGGGAGTCTGAAAGAAGAGAAATAGAAATTATAAGGGAGAAAAAGCTAATAATAAATGTAAACATTAAAAGGGCCGAATTCTGCCCTCTGTTTAACTAGTGTCAATTTTCATTATTTCACTGCCTTCGGTAGAATTAATCCAGATTAACAGAGTGTAACTGAAAGCAGATTTTGTCCAACAGTATTTTATTCCTGGTGCTCTGTGCTCAAACCCCAGCTGTGAAAAGCCTTCAGTTTTAATTTAAATGTTAAATCTGAATGTTACACATTGTGAGTTCCACACACTGAATTTTACATAGAGTGAGCTGACCCATTTGCTGAAATCCTCGTCCTATTTAAGACAATAACAAAGCTCTAATAGACCCACTGTGCACAAAGTTAAACATGCTTGTCATCCACCCAAAAAAGCCATAAAATGTTATGGTGAATATCAGTGAAAGTCATGTATTGCAAGGATTAGTAGGCATTTAATTTGCAGAATGGTGATTATTATTAAACATATAATAAAAACCAGTTTCCAAGGTTTGGTTTTAAGAGTTTGGCATTTAGGTAGCACTCTAGCACTTCTCCAAACTGATTACTTGCTGATTCAACCTTCTCCATTCAGAAGGACTTTTCCACTACGTTACACCGATTTTATGCCAGCTTAACTCCACTCACATAGTCATAGACTGGAGAATCGGGCACAAAATCTGCTACAATCTGCTTTCAAAGGCCTTTTCCATCTTAAATTCACTGCCCCATTCATGACGTACAGCATCGCAGTACTGAATTAGATCCCACCCTCAAGTTACCTTTAGGACTTGTCACATAAGCAAGTTAGTGATAAACTAATAGTGGTCCGATCATTACCGCACCAGGCCGGCGCTGCTCTCAAACCACAAGATAAGCAAGCACTGCTCTCCTGGTTTTGCACTTAAAAGGAACTTTACAGAGGTCTGAAAATCAAGTGCATACAAGACATTTCTGATGCAGCTTTCCCTCTTCACGGCTACAAGAAGTGTCAGGCACAAGGCAACACAGATACCCCCGAACCAGTTGATAACAAAGAACTTCCTATCTTGTCCAGGAGGCTCGCTGTTGAATTTCAACATACTTCTAGGGTTTACAGCCTCCAAATATCTATCCAACTGATAAGGGCATTTACTAACTGTTCTTGACTCGCCTCTCTAGATAATTTTAATGGAACTTTCTGTTCTGCTTGTCAGACGCGCACTGTGCTGCACAGTTATTTGATGGGTGCTACGTACAATCATTTCTCTACATCTTCATCTTAAAAATGAGTAACAAAGCTGGCAAAGAACCTGGGGTGGGGGGAAGCATCATCTCATTCCCCCTTGCCTTCCTAAAGAAGCAATAATTCTACAGAATCTTCTCACGCGCTATCCAAATGCCCCTTTTTCTCCATCAGGGGATCTCTCAAGTGCTAAAGCCTCAACGGTGTCAGGATCAAGCTTGGTGCAAAGCTTTGGTAACACAGCTCTCTGCTTTCACCACTCTGGCTCTCTTCCTCTGGGAGTGGTCAAGAGTCAAGCTGAGCCCAAACAGGTCAAACCAGTGAGTAGGGAGTGCACGTCTGTAATGAGAACCAGTACGGTTTGCAAAACTGAACCCAGAGCTGGAAATTAAGTGGGTGTATTTTCTAATGCTGGCCTCATGCTATCCCTTGGACAAGTTGCATTATTACCCACCTGTAAATGTAATAATATAATCACCATCCTCACAGTGATTAACTAATTATCCGGACAGTGTTTCAAACACTCATAGAACTATATAAATGCCGGGGACTGTTAGTAATGGCTCTCAAGAGGCCACTATGACAGCATGACATGTCAGAAAATGGTGCAATCTAACCCCTACACCCACTGTGCCACTTTCTTTCATGGGGCGAAGCAGGGAGTATGACTGCAGAAGAGCCAATGTGGTTGATTAATCACAGCTAAAGATCCCTTTCTTGTTTTCTGGTGTATATTAAGATCCTGACACTGCTGCCTACCCACAGGGTCTGGTTCATAACTTGCATATTTTGCAGATTAATCCTAATTGTCACATTTCTTTTAGAAGGACCTATCGCCACACAAATACTCCAACGATACCGTTCCTAAACCTTCCATATTGTGAACCGCTTCCCTTCTAACAGCCTTGCTTCCAGTACTTGGATCCTGAACTATTTCTGCAGACTAAAAGAGTTAGGGAACTGCAGAAGACTAATGGGCCAGAACCAGCAGCTTGAAAACTGCTTTCTGTGACTTTGTATAGTCTTGAGTTTCCTTGGGAGAGTTTATTTCACTCCACCAGCAGCCAGGGCATAGAGCAGAACCTAAGCTAATGTTCTGGCCATTATGTGTATTATATTGTGTCCATCATGCCTATTGCTCTCTTGAAGAAGGGAACTGAAAGAAATCTTAGAGTGGTTCCTATGACAAATCATTTCACTCGTATGACAGGGAGAGACAGGAAGGCTTAAAAATAAAAGATTTCCTATAGAGACAGTAACAGTCATCCTGCGTTTGCAAGATAGTACTAGCTAAGTCTTAATTCTTAATTGACTAAAGGGAAAGGACTCTTGAGGGTCATTGCTTCAGTTGTATATTGTAGTTAATAAGATACAGTGCTTCAATTGTGTATTTTAGTTAAGCATTTTGCACAAATAAAACCCAAATGTGCCTCCCTCTGGAAAATGAATAAGCAAACGATTGTCTCTCCTGTCAAAGCAAATTTAGCTTTAAACCTAAATATAACAAACTTCAAAGCAGCAGACTAAGTGAGGCCACATGATGTCTAACCTACCATAGTCTATATTGCTACCTACATGTGTGCATATATGGAGAGAGAGAGAGAGAGAGAGAGAGAACAGATACACAAATCCATTTGTCGATGTGTCTATGCAAAGGTGTCACTTTACTTGGGTTCTGAGTCTGTCCAATATTTTTGTGTGTATAACAATAACAAATAGCAGGACGTTCTTTCTAGACCCTCTGCAGGGTCAATCTAGACTTATTACCTAATTCTTGAATATTGTCTTAATTTTGTCACTGTGCTTTTAATTCTTGTCCTAGTTTTTAACTATTTTAGCTTACGTAAAACGGTACATTCCTAGCAAAGACCAAAAAAAACACATATAAAAAGAAAAATAAAACCTGTATGCAACCTGTGACTTTACTGGAACAACTTCAGCCAAGTATCTCACCCAGGCCACATCTTCATGAGACGCTGACTGCGCAGTCCTTTAGGACTTGCATGTTCAAGTACTAAATGACCGCGCAGTAACCAGCGTCACTGTGCAGTAGTGTCCCCACATAGCTTCCTGGGGACTCTGACTGCACAGTAGCTCGTTACTACTGTGCAGAAGCGTCATGTCATGGTTCATGCCCTGTGATGCTACTGCACAGCACTAATGAGCTACTGCGCCGTAGTAACGAGCTACTGTGCAGCAAGCATCTCGTAGACGCGGTCTCAATGTCATTATCCTTTAAGAATGTTACATAGACTTAGGCATAACTGAACAGCGGTGATCTCAGTTATGGGCCCAGTTGTGGTGCATTTACTCTTGGGGGTGATTATCTTAATCTGCCAGCAGTCCTTCTGATATGAGTGGCACTATTTGACAAAACAGATACTGGGCACCCCTGAATAAGGGTAACGTAATCTAGTTGTTTCTGAGTTGTTAACAATAACGCCACCCTCTGTAAAACACTCACAAATCTGTGGACTTAATTAAGACTCTACCACACTACTTAATCATTAAAATAGAAATCTCTCCAGTGTAAGAAATTGCCTACAATGGGGAAAAAATTCTCATTGATCTCTGATAGCTCACCATCAGGAAAAGTTAATACCCACTGATGTAGGAAAAACAAATTGACTTGTGTTTCAATACCATTTTTTTAAGTATAACTGAGTTTGATGGCTCTTATGTAACCTAGATCCTGTAACTTTACTAATATTGATTTAATGACATTGATACCAGATGATTTCATATACAAGCAGGTTTTTACATTAACAGATTATGTTACTTGAGTGTTTATAAAATCTCAGGAAAAAAGTTTATGCAGATCTCCCTGGCTTGGAGAGAGCAAGCACGCTGCTATACAAGAAATGTTGCATGACAAATAGATCCAAAGAGGTGATACTTCCCCTCTATCGGGCGCTGGTCAGACCGCAGTTGGAGTACTGCGTGCAATTCTGGGCACCGCACTTCAAGAGGGATGTGGATAACCTGGAGAGGGTCCAGAGAAGGGCCACTCGTATGGTTAAGGGCTTGCAGACCAAGCCCTATGAGGAGAGACGAGAGAACCTGGACCTTTTCAGCCTCCGCAAGAGAAGGTTGAGAGGCGACCTTGTGGCTGCCTATAAGTTCATCACGTGGGCACAGAAGGGAATTGGTGAGGTTTTATTCACCAAGGCACCCCCGGGGGTAACAAGAAGTAATGGCCACAAGCTAGCAGAGAGCAGATTTAGACTGGACATTAGGAAGAACTTCTTCACAGTTCGAGTGGCCAAGGTCTGGAACGGGCTCCCAAGGGAGGTGGTGCTCTCCCCTACCCTGGGGGTCTTCAAGAGGAGGTTAGATAGGCATCTAGCTGGGGTCATCTAAACCCAGCCCTCTTTCCTGCCTATGCAGGGGGCCGGACTCGATGATCTATTGAGGTCCCTTCCGACCCTAACATCTATGAATCTATGAATCTATGAAATTTAAATTATAGAAAGAGACAGCTTCTGAGACTGATTCATGTTGTGCCTGGGTTTTTTGGATCTTGGGACATGGTGGACAATTAAGTGACCATTCCATAAATGCTTCTGCGTATTAATTTATGGGGAAATGTTAGTGTGGCAGAGCACAGGGTGTCTCTGCCACTTTAAGGGCCTGGAGCTGGCAGCCTCCAGGTGTCTGATTAGGGCAGCCATTTTGAGGCCTAGGCTGCCTATATAAACAAG
>NW_005841873.1:2496862-2515046 GCF_000455745.1 Alligator sinensis
TGGGGCCGGTGATAGTGTTAACACCGAGATGCCATCTGCGAGGCTTGGGCTGCGGTATTAGGGGAGGTCGGAGCCACAGAGCGCCCCATGGCATCGGGGCACTACAATGGGCAGCCTCCCGCTTAATTGACATCGATATACGAATCAATTATCATCAAAGGCGTGGCAGGCGAGATAAGCGGGCTGTTGCCCAGAGACAGGTGGGCGGGCCACAAAGAGCTCGGCCCTGGGTAGGCCTCCTGTCACGGTGACAGGTGGGTGGGCCACAGAGTTCGGCCCCAGGAGGCCCCCTGTCACAGTTAGCTTGGCTCTTAGAAAAAGTCCACTATGAGCAATTTTATTCAGGGAGAATAGGAAGACCGGTCACACACAATGAATAATGCTTTTAAGAGAAATTGTGGATATAGTGGGAATGTATGTCCTTTGCATTGATGTTGTGTTGTGACATATTTAGCAAGAGGATCTGGCATGCAAAACAAGGTTGAATGATTTGCATGTGTGCTTTCATGGATGCATCTAGCACTAAGCAGAATCATTAGTAAAATTGATAGTTAGTATCAGGTATAAGGGCAGGACATGGTGGGGCCTTTATGTGGATGCATGGGAAGGGACTCAATTAGTCTTTCTTCATTGTACTTACATACTAAAACCATAGGTATTACAGTCTTTTTGCTTGAGAAATGTTCCTTCAATAGTCACAAAAGAAAGAGAGGAAGAAGGCCAATGGCCTTAGCTCTGGCCAGCTATGGGGAGCGGTACACCTTCATCACCCAAAAGGATAGTGTAGTATCAGTGCAGCATCCACTGTGTTTCAGATACCCTGGGGAAGGATAATGCCACTTAGGAAACAATACCTCTGTAAACTTTGCTTGGTGCCATGCGGTTTTTCCAGTGCTCTTCACACAAATCAGGGATCTTGGTAAATTCTTCCTACTTAAAAACTAAGCAGCAAGAATTCATTGTGCCTCTGGGGGATACTTGGTGTGTGCTGGGGAAACATGACAATCAGAAGTCCAGTGGCTACACAGGAAGCTGATGAAACGGGGTTACAGAAAAGGGGCTGAGAGACTTCTGGAAAATGTATTAACACTTCAGGAATATACAACAGCAGAAGAAAAATAGCCCCAGCCAGCTGGCTGTTTTGGAGAATGGCCAGGCGAGGGGTGGGGTGAGCCTTTGTGAAGTTAGGTTCTTTTTTCTCTTTATTTAAAAAAGCAAACGGATACCGAGCTGTGCAGTGGCAACTGCAAAGTGAAGAGGGCACCTGTCTTCCACTTTAGCAGATACTGTTCTCTTTTGCAAAAGAACAAAACTCAGGGAGGCAGATCCACAGCCGGTGTACACAGGGTAGCTCTGTGCACTGCCAATGGACTGGGGCCCATTTACATGAGCTGCGAATCCAGCCTATGAAGAAGATCAGCTTGGAGTGTAATCATCCTTTAAGCATCTTCCCAACTTTTTCCTGAGTTCCTCACAAGGATTTCAGCTATCCTGCATTACTGTCCATGCCGAGGATGACATGCTTAATTGACTAGGTCCTCCCACCTGCTATAATATTTTCCTTTGCATTTTCCTGATTGCCTGAAAGAACTGAAGTACATTTACCCACCGAGTGCAACAAAGGGTTCAGAATAACCGTCCACTTACAGGCTGGTTAGATATTTTAGAGATGAAAACAGCTCAGTGCACCAGAACCTGGTCTTAGTCCTCCAAGCTTATTGCATTCACAGTCCATTGCTAGATTGTGCCGTAAAAAGAAGCCATCCACATAATGGAAAATTGCAATTCTGTTCTTCTTTACTAGAATATCATTTATTAAGGATTAAAGCCAGAGCTTTCACTGGGCTAAGACAGCTGGGCCACTTTACTCCAGCTGTGGTTCTAGGACTAGCCAATGAAAACGTTTGGCCCAAGGATCAACAGGAACACTGCCATGTTTCTAAAGAGGACTAGCATAGGTTACAAAATCCTAGGACGCGGCAAAGCATGGAAGCCTGTGATAGACAAGTCGCAAAAGGAATAAAAATGGTGAAATCTTAGAGGCTATGAAAACACCTGAAATTGGAACAGCTTTGTAATAGTGGACATAGATTGCTTTCAAATTTCCTTTTGCCTGAGGTAAGAAGCAGTCAATGCACAAAATTTCTGCAGAAATTTTGTTCATAAACTGCTACATGTCAGTGACCTTCTCTGATTCTTTGAATTGTGCTTCTAACAGCTGCTGTGTCAGGGGGGCAGGTATGCAAGGATTGAAAAGTGATGACAAAGAGTGTGGGCAGCAGAATGAAAACCATCTTATCTGCTTCTGAACCAGTGTTTTGGTTTACGGGGAAAAAAGAGGGTGGAGAGGATAAGGATAAGGAAAAGGGGGGCAGCCTTCTGAATTCTGGTGGTCAATTATTATACCTTGTAATGTATGCTTGATTAGTTCTGGATGTATGCAGCACTAAATGTCCTGTCTGCCTGCGGGGAGGAGAAGTGGGAAGGTAGCTTTTTTTTATAACAAGAGCCATCCATTTAAAAACATCTCAGTCAACTTTCCTGAAGTGCTGCACTAAGGAAAACACCCAGCCCATTTTTACACATCACTGTCTCCACCATTCTCCAAGTGCACAGTCTGTCATGCATAGTTGGTCCCTGGAGCACTTGCTGGTGGTTTATGGGGGACTGACACATATTCACAGGGTAAGACTAGTATCATAGGCGATGCATAGCAGGGGCATGTGCCCCCCCCCGAGATTGGTTGCTGCTGATCCTGCCGCTGGCATCTGTGGATGGTTGCCGCTCGCCACCTCCCCTCTTTCACTCCCGACACCACCGCGGCCGCCTGTGGGTAGTCCCCACTCAGCCCGCCCCTCGCTCACTGCCACCACGCCTCCACTGCCGACACTACCACTGCCACCGGCGGGCAGTAGCAGGTCCCAACCTGGAAGTGCTGGCCTGACTTAAACCAAGCAGCATTATTACATTTCAGCCAACCTCTCCAAAGAGGCTGGCAACCCCTGGCCTAGACTTTAACCTCCTTGGGGCTGAGACTATGTCTTAGCTAGGGACAGACATTCAAAAAGACTGAGCCTGAATTGATTCAATCTTTGCAGGCTAATCTAACCTGGCTAGGCTGAACCAGTTTGTAACTGCACAGACATCCCCTCTGGACTGAAGAAATGCAGGCACATGTCTGCAGTGGCCCAGGCTAGGAGCCAGGGGATGCTACAGCAGCCCTCCCTTCCTTTCCACAGGAAGCAGAGGGGCAGGGCCAGCCCCGCTCTGGAGCAGAGAGCCCTGCCTATGCCTGCAAAGCATCTGGGATGCTGGGGGACTCTGGTTTAAATTAAAACCAGGAAGGGGTCTGGGACAGACATTGCATAAACCAGTTTGACCCAAATCAGTTAAGTCTGATGCCACATTCAACCAGATTTATCTCAGATTGGTTTCAGCCATCTTCAAACTAATTTATGTGCACTGAACATCTGTTCTGTTACAGGTTTAAACCAGTTTCTAATCACTTAAACCGGTTTATGTGTAATGTCTGCCCTAGCTTTACTGTATATTCACTATCTAGCTTAAAGGGATGCTGACTACTGATCAAGACTCTAAAAACAATTGTATCACATATAAGAAATAATAATAGTCATGTTGTCCTCCTTGTCCTCATTACCAGGTGCTAAGTAGATACAGTAGTACATTAATAGACAGATTTTATTCTACAAAAGGTGGCTGGGAACAAAGTCCTTCTGAGAGTAGAAAATTACTGTATCCTAAGAGTTAAGAATTCCCAGCTCTGAAATCTCTTCAAACTTTGGTTTAAATTCCTGGCGTGGTTTTTAGCTGACTTTTCAAATTTTACAGCCCCACCCAAGATAACGCATATGTTAGTTGGGCTCAGTCTAAGCAGTTCACACAATGCAGTGTCAAGTAATGAAGGAAAGGAAAACAACAGTTATGTCCAGACCACCTTATACACAATTGATTTTAATAGAAATTAATCAAATATTTTCTCAGAGTGCCTGCACTTGCAACATTGAGTAAGACTGGGTCTGCAGAGGAAGGTGTGGGAGGGGAATTTGGAGTCTGAGTAATTTTTGCAGCTTTGCAAACAATAATTAGTACTTTATAGCTTATTAACTGACCCACTCGATGCACCAGAAGGTGTGATCCTCATCTGAAAGCTAAGGAAGTTGCAGTGGAGAGATTCATGCCCAGTTGTAAAAAGATGCATGTGTTTAACTTTCAGTAGCCAATTGACTTCAGCCGGGGATTACTCATGAGTTGGGAAATAAGAATATGCTTAAGAGCATCTGAAAAAATCAGAGACCAAATGACTGCTCCAAAATGAGTCAGTGCTATGGGATGTGAATTCAGGAATTCCTGACTCAGAGCATCCTGATCAGACCCGCAAACTATACCTCTTGCTCATACACATCCCTAGAAGTGGAGGAAGTTGGCATTACATTCTGCCATTCCGTAAAACATGAAGAACAGACATGTTATTTCCCCTTTCTCCCCATTTCCCTTCTGTCCTGGGTTTGGTCGTTATTTGAGCATATGAGTATTTTGCAAATACGAGGCATGTTGACACTCGGATATATTCGGAGAACCAAGAAAGGTTCAAAGAGCCAGTCTCACCACCATTAAATACTCACATCTATAAATATAGATAATTTTTAATAATAAATGTAATAATACAGAAATGATATAGATGACTAAACAGTACAGATAAGGCATATCAAGCAACTGATTAAATATTTATAAAGTGAACAATTATCTAAATATATAGCCATCTCATTGATATTTGAAAGCAAATTAATATTCAAATTTCTAAGTCCTAAAGTCTTTCAAAGCCTCTAACAGGTGGCCAGCCTGCCAGGGAAAAGCACTTTTCACCTAGGTTTCACAGTAAGTTTTAAAGGAGTTCTTATCTTAGTTCATCTGCAAATGAGCAAGAACTGTAGTTCACGGCTGAAGATCAAAGATTCTGAGATGAACCAACATATTTATACTCAATGGCTTAGCTAAAATATCAGAAAGCTTACTAAATGAGGTAAAAAAAAGCATTCCCAATATGTGCTACTCTAATTAATATTTATATTCCAACTTTTATCCCCCATATAAGCTATATCTCATCTAAATTAGTCTTGTCTAACCACTAAATGTATTTTAAGTGACCTTAGTGAGACCTCAAACCTATTTTTTCCCAGTTCATTTTTCTTGAATTTTCTAAAATGGATCAAACCTTGTGACATCATCTGGTCTAGTCATTTTTTTCCCTTTCCTCTCTTACCCAAACTTTGGTCAAGCAAATGCAAGAAAATGCTATGCCATATTGCCATTAAGCAACGTAAGACCTACTATAGTCTACAGGCAGTAACAGATGCTTCTGTTCTAAATTATTTTGAAGCCATAACTAGTTAGGACCCAACACTACAGTGTAAAATTAATGCCAAACTCCTATTGATTTCAGTCTGGATTAATAACACTCACAACATTGTTGTAAATCATGGTAATAAATGAGACAAACAGAAGTATTGAAAAGTAGCCATAACAAGGTGTAGATTCATTTTCATTAGAAAGTTAGAGTTGACTTCAGTGGCAGTTTTGCACAAATAGAAACTGCAGGATAAGCAACTTTAGAAATTAAAGTTGGTTAGCAACTAAGGGCTAGAGTAGTAAATACAAGATCTGAAAGTTTCTAATGAAAATCCAGGAGAAATGGGGCTCAGTTCTTCAATCTCAAATCATATTTATGTAAGAAATACTGGGGACTGAAGGATTGGGCCCCATGTTTTCTGTCACTCCCCACTACTTCTCCCTCCCCTGAAGCCCCGTAAATTGACTCTTCAAAGAATCTGCATTCCTTAAAGTGTAGAAAAGTGACAGAAGGACCATTAACAACTCACCTTCTTTCTCAATAGATCTACTCCCTTTGTACATTTAGAAAAGTGCAGACAAAGATTTTCAAGAATTTGAGCCTAAAACTTTTTTCATTCATATTTAGGCACAGACTTCAGTGGGTGCTTATTGCCTCTCAAAATTGGCATATTATTTAAGGTACCCAAAGATGGATTTGGGAGCCCGGCTTTTAGTCCCACTTGTGCATAGTAACATATGCTAATTTATTTATTTTTTTACTTCATACATTTCATAGACATTAGAGCTGGAAGGGACCTCAGAAGATCATCGAGTCCAGCCCCCTGCCCAAAGGGCAGGAAGTCAGCTGGGGTCATAGGATCCCAGCAAGATAAGCATCCAGTTTGCTCTTGAAGGTGTTCAATGTAGGCGCTTGAACCACCTCCGGTGGCAGGCTGTTCCAGACCTTGGGGGCTCGGACAGTAAAGAAATTCTTCCTTATGTCCAGCCTGAAATGGTCTTGTAGTAGTTTATGACCGTTCGACCTAGTCGTCATCCCTTGGGGCGCTCTGGTGAACAAACGTTCCCCCAGATACTGGTGGTTACCCCTGATAAACTTATAGGTGGCCATCAGATCACCCCTGAGCCTGCGCTTTTCCAGGCTAAAGAGGCCCAGGGCTCTCAGCCTGTCATCGTAGGGTCTGCTTCCCTGACCTCTGATCATGCGCGTGGCTCTTCTCTGGACTCTCTCAAGCTTCTCCACATCCTTTTTGAATTGTGGAGCCCAAAACTGGACACAGTACTCCAGCTGCGGCCTCACCAAGGCCGAGTACAAGGGGAGAATGATGTCCCGGGATTTGCTTGAGAAGCATCTATGGATGCAAGCCAACATTTTGGTCGTTTTACTAGCCACAGCATCGCACTGCAGGCTCATGTTCATCTTGTGGTCAGTGATGACCCCCAAGTCTCTTTCTTCCATAGTGCTAGCCAACATAGCACTGCCGAGCCTATAAGGATGCTGCGGGTTTTTCTTCCCAAGGTGGAGAACCTTGCATTTATCGGCGTTGAACACCATCAGATTCTCGTCCGCCCACTTGCTGAGCCTGTCCAGGTCAGCCTGGATCACCCGCCTGTCTTCTGGTGTGGATGCTTTTCCCCAAAGTTTGGTGTCATCAGTGAACTTGGCCAGTCCGCTTCTGACTCCAGTGTCCACATCATTAATGAAGATGTTGAACAATATGGGTCCAAAGACAGAGCCTTGGGGGACCCCACTGGTCACAGGACAGGACTTCTTTTAGCTTTTCTTCCACATCCACTCTCATTTGAGAGTGAGCAAGCTGTTCCTATTCCTTGGGCATAAAAATCATAACCATTTAGTAGGAGCCAAATCCCAACTTCACTGGGAACCTTTACGTGGCCTTCAAAGGACCATTGGATCAGGTCATAATTTCCGTTCAGTTACACCTGTGCAAAACTAATTACAGCAACCAGACTCTAAAGATGCCATTGACAATATAATATAAGGCTTTTCTAGACAGGGGATTCATGGGAAAGTTATTACATGGGAAACAGCCTATTTCAAGTGGAGTATTTATTTCAAACTAGTTCCCTGTGAGGACACCTTTATTCTCTGCCCTGTAAGGGCTTTTTTGTGCTTTCATCTAAACCTCTCTAGGGCACTCCAGGCAGAATGAGTGTCCACATGGAGAACCAGCGAAAAGCCATTATTCAGCAACGGTGGTACTACCTTCTCTTTCCTCCCTTATAGACAAATCTTTAAGCCTAATGAAAAAATATGCATGAGATGAAAGGTCCCAAAATATCTTTCAAAATCTGTGATGAGCTTGCAGAGCCAGGGCATAGGGGGAGAACAGCCAGCTATCCTTCCTTTTACTTGTGACCATACCAGAAGAGGAGTTTATTATGAGGCATAACATCATTTTTACAGCCACTTTCCCAGCATGAAACTGCCCTTTCAGTCTTGTACACTTTGGTCTCTTATATCATCTCAGAGTTAAATGGGCCAAGAAGCAGCTAATCTTCAGACAGAACTAAATCAAAACCCCAAATATACTGTCTTACCTGAGGGTATTCAAAAGCCCATCCTATCTCTACTTTCTTCTGTACGCTTCCTTCTTCCAAAAAGCACAATGTGGGATTCTACTTATTAAAGCTGGCTTCTAACCTAACTTAATATTACGTTTCTCACAATGGTTTGCTTACATTATTATGCACTCTTAATCGGATCTGGAAAGAGCTAGCTTTAACAAGGACAAAGTTGTTTGTGTATCAGATCCAGCAGCTTTGCTAATGTCTATTCAGCTGACTCTCTGGAACATGTCATTTCTTTTTTTGGACGGATAAATGAAATGTCAATACTTTTCATTACCCTCACCATAATAAGGATAAGATTTTGTGCCCGTGCTGGTACGCATTCATGGTGATTTTGCCAAGCTGTTAGACTGCTATTGAGGAGGTTTGACACTGGTATTTTTGTTGCTGTTCTGTCTTCTGCTACCCGATGTTATTAATTGAAATGTTTCATTTTATACAATGAAAAACACATTTTTCTCCTATACTTGCTTATTTCTCCCCTCCTGTTGGTTTTCATGGTAACCTACATCATTACTAACTAGGAGCAAATTAAATGGCTTGATAAACTGAGAAGCCGGTTTAAGAATGAACACATTATCTAACCCTACAAAACCAGAATCAAAGAGGTAAACAGCTGGGTCTTCTTACCCATCACCTGCTATAGTAGTACTCACAGAAAGTTTCTTTTTTGCCATGCAGCTGTCAGGTCCCACAGACAGTCTAAGAAGGAAGTAATATCTATGCGATGACAAGTGCTGAAACAGGGACCAGAAGGCAAGCATAAAATATAACCCCATAAAAAGATGCTCAGAGTAGAAGCGAGTTAGGATATTGTTCCTATTAGCTAACATTTCCACAAGGCTTCCTCTCCCGGTTGACCTTCAGGTTTCCCTTGTTATGGCATTTTATTTAGATAATGAACATGTGCCTCGGATGAGAACCATGCAAGACACTCAAGAGTTAACATTCAGGCTGCACTTGTATCATCAAAGCAATGAGTGCACACATTGACCCTCGCAGTTCCCCTCTGAAGTAAAGAAATTGTATTATCTTCACTTGGGAAACTGGTGCACAGGGCATTTAAGTGATTTGCTTAATCAGAGATGGAAAAAGAACGCAGAACTTTCTCTCTGTGGTCTATCGGGCACCCTGCCCATTTTTGGAGACTTGCAGGTGATTCTGACCTGAAAGCACTCAAATTCTGGGAAAATTAGATTCAGTGCACCCAAATCTCATCTTGCAATACTCCATTAGGAAATTGAAAATGCCATCAGGACAGGCATCAGCAATGGCAGAAAGACTGAGTTCAAGGGCATCAGGAAACTACCACAAGCAGCAGCAAATACAACATTTACTGCCACACTCTTGTTTTGGTTTTACTTGATTCTTTGACATTAAGCTTCAGCAGGTGGGATTAGCAAATGGATTTGTTTCCCACAAGACTGAACATCATAAACATAAGAATCAGCTAATGTTTATCCTCTATGGAGCATCACGCTGTTGTAGGTCATTCTGCAACCAAGGCGGCACAGTTGTTGGCCAAAGATATTGCAGTCAAGGAATCAAGACGTCCTGTGTTTTGAAATCAGCAAAGGAGAGAAGACAAAGAACAGTAAGTCCTCACCTGTTTGTTTTTCTACATATATGGGCAAAGAAACTCCTGGCCCTTTACATTCAGGGAGCACAAGGACTGACAGGCTGAAGTCCTAAATTATCAAAATCCCAGCTACCTGAGGAAACACCATCATCTCTCTGCTTTTTATAGGGACTCAGTGTGGCATTCAACAGCATTTGCCAGCATCCTGCTGGTGTTAGACCCCTTATAGGAGACAGAAAAGGACAGAGTGAAGGCAGAGCAGGAACATGGGACATGTGAAGGGGAGAATGCACTGCACCGTTTTCAAATGTGGTGGGGCTCCTGCTGCACAGCAAATTCCCAGAACCCAAGTAAGTCAGCAAGAGGTTGTTCAGGGGCTCTTGCTAAAGCACACTGCAGACCTACCACATCAGAGCAAACAGGAGCGTCCTTGCACAAGTGCAGCACAGAGGGGAGGATGGTTACTAGGGCTGTGTGAAGCTTTGGTCACTGATTCGATTCGGCAGAGATTCGGCCCAATTTAGCAGCCGAATCGCTGAATCCAAATCAGATCAGGAGACCCTTTAATCTCGCCAAATTGAATTGGAACTCTCCGAATTGATTCAGAGAGATCGGGTGATTCAGACATAGACACAGTTTTAAATGTTTTTCTACATACCTGAAGGTACCAGGTGGCTCGTCAATGCTGCAATGCTGGGGCGGATGGAGCATCCCACAGGAGCATGGGGAACTCCCCAGCACGCTCGGCAGCAGGCCCAGAAGTGGACCAGAAGCGCTTCCAGTCCACTTCCGGGACCGTTGGGGAGCGCACGGCCCCTTCCCGGTTCAGCGACTGGTGCCTCCGGGGTCTGGGGGGGGCACCCAGGGTCCCCACATGGCCAATCTCTGAGCCGGGGGTCATGTAGTGGGGGGGTCCCTCGCGCACTCAACGGCAGACTTGGAAAGACTTCTGGTCCACTTCTGGTCTGCTGCCGAACATGCTGGGGAACCCCCCGCACTCCCGTGGGACGCTCCATCTGCCCCACCATTGCAGGATTTGTGAGCCACTCCTGGTACCTTGAAGTATGTAGAAAAAACATTTAAAGCTGTGTCTATGACCAAATCGCTGATTCTCCAAATCAGCACCGAATCTTCAGATTCAGATTTGGCTGAATCGAATCGGGACAGTGATCCGAATCAATGAATCGAATCACTGTCCCCAATTCGGGCCAAATCCAAATGTGAATCAAATATGGCCCATTTCGCACACCCCTAATGGTTACATGGCATATGAACATAGCAGCAATTAGGCAATTACTTAAAAGACAAGCTCTGAGGCAGAGACTGTCCTTCCTCTTTGGTGTTCATATAGCACGTGGTCAATAAGGTCCTGGTCTCTGACTGGAATCCTTAGAGGCGACCCCAATATAAGTAGTAGCGACCCCAATACAAGTACTAGCGGCGACCCCAATACAAGTCAGTAACATCCATATAGTTCTGAGTTCTAGGAACAGCGCCGGCACTAGCTTCAGCTAAAGTCAAAGGAGGTTCTCCCACTGACTTTACTGGGAGCGGATAAGGCCTATACAGCATAGCTTGCTGGCTTCATGATTCTGCAGGGTTTTGACATAGATAATAATTGAATATGTTTTGTTGATCTCCTCTACAAACACTTATGTATGAATGAGGGGGTATATTATACACAGGCCTTTTAGAAGAAGTGTGTTTTAAGGAAGTGCTTAAAGCAACTTAGAAGGAGGCATAATAGACCAGGGCCAGAGACAGAGTACCAGGTTTGACGGTAAAAATATTTACCGTTCCTTAAACTAGTTGCTAACATTTTTCTAGGAGTAGATTTTTATGGTAGCATTTTCCATTCTCATTAAAATCTTGGCCATGAGAATGGGGTCTGTGCAATGCAATGCATCACATCACATTCTTTGTGAATTATAGTAGTGGACTGCTTTTTCTTTGGACCTTTTAGCTATTACACTCCTGGCGTGGTTGGTCGTCCTTTATCCTTTTCTTGGCTTGATTAATCTATGGGGAATGGGTGGGACAGCCAGTCAATGGAGGCAGCGGAGTGTAAATAATGACAGAGTGCAATAAACATTCCAGTTGTAATGTCACATTTTATGACAAGGAGTTTCAGAACAGTACAACATTTAGTCATTGCCATGACAAAGCTGTTATAACAAGCCTGGAAAATCTTACACACAAACTTCCTCTTGCTTGAAGCCCGAGATAGTGAGGGGCTGTAGGTGAAATTGGTTAAACTTGTGTATCACAGGGCAAGTATTTCTTTTATATAATCAGAGAGGTAACAAAGCACTAGGATTCAAGAGACCTGGGTTCTGTTCCTGCTTTTGCGTGACCTTGGGCAAGACATTTCATTTCCCACCCTTTGTCTGTTTCTTTAGCATGTCTCTCTTGTGTGATACCCAGCACAAAAGGTCCCAGTTGGGGCTACTGCTGTGTATAAAGATTAATAATATAGGGTCTGATCCCTCTGTCTTGTTCACTCAAGTATTTCACTAGAATACCAGCAGTTGCTGGGTTCGTCATCCCTAAATCACCCCTCCTGGGTCTCCACATACATGCAGCAATATAAGAGGGAGTGAGCACTCCTGCAATGCAGTGCTAACTACCCAGATCCTCAGGTGCCTTGTGCCCACTATTGCCCCTTCATTGCTACACCCAGAGCAGTTCATATGAGTCTCAATTCTGCTCCTTAATTAAGAAGCCATGAGAACCAGGAGGGACCGGATAAAGTTAATCATGTGTTACTGATATAGGCCAGTTGAAGATCACTAACCCACAGGAACAAGTGTAAATTCCTTCTGCTGTGCTTGGGCAGCACAACCACCGCTCCTCACAGCAGGCTGTGGCTTTGTAGCACAATCTAGCCCAGCAGATTAAAAGTGAGATGATGAGAAGACTGTATCCCTGAGACCTTGGTCTCCCAGGATCCTGCTAACCTCAGTGGAACTACTGAGTAAAACATTGCAGGATGGGACTTGATGCTTTGAATTTCACTCTCCACCATTCAAAAAAAAAAATCTCTTCACAAGCTTTCACGTTTTTATTCTCCTGATTTTGCTTTCTCTTTCCTCCTTCTGTCAAATGTGAATTTGCTTTTATCCCACTGCAGAAATGGAGATGAAATTAGCATCGCTATTTCGCTAAACATAAGCAACATCTGGCCGGGTGCTCTGGAAACAGCCTTAGTTTGTTAACTTCTGCTCCACTAGCAAGTAGCAGGGTCCTGCCAGATCAATAGTCCATATAAATGGGTAAATAAAAAGCCAGTGGAGTTGCAGCAGTTTACAGCAGCGATAGAGGTGACCATTGTTTTGTGTGGGGGGAGAGGTGTTAATTATTCTTGTCAGTGTAAAGGGGCATGAAAAATAGCAATCCAGATCTTTAAGACTAGATTATTGCCTATGGTTTGGCCACAGTGTTGTGCCAGGAGAGCATAAAAGGGCTTGTATAAAACCAGTGGAGCTAACTCTACATTATCCTTCCCAGCACTGCACCTGCTGCCCTGTGAGTACACCGGGCATGGAGCACCCTGCGTTTCACTGATCCTCAGCCAGCAGAGGCTCTAGGATCTGGAAGGTAACTTTAAAACTAGTTCTTCATGAATGCACCAGGCAAAATTCTGCTACACCTGAACATCTTGGCGTATAGCCTTTCCTCTCACCATACCCAGGCCATAGCAGTTTAAAAGCATGCCAAATGTCCTTTTGAACCCAATCTGGACACAACGTTCCTTGCAGAACAACTTGAATCTGGCATGGCTACCTGATCCAAAATTTATACATTAGAGGCCATTGTTTTCTTTCCACCCCCCGCGCCTATAGAGAAGCTCCTGCCCCCAAACCTATGATAGCATTTTAGCCTTCTAATATTTTACAAATAACAGCCATTCTCTCTCTTTTTTCTTCAGTAAAGACCTAAGTGAACATCTGAATTTCAGCTGTACAAAATACAGAGCCAAACAAGCCCAGAGCTGGCAGCCAGATCCAGAAAACTCAGGAAGAGAAACAAACAGCTGATAAGGTATTATTGTCTGCTGGTCTATTTGTTTGCATATGGCACAAAGCGTCACATGAAGGCATCTTGTGCCATACATACTAATACGTCCAAAACCACCCGACTCCCCACCTCGCTCTGTTTGTCTCTAACTCAGTTTTTCCATGCGATTCCTGAAATCAGCAATGGGTCCCTCTGGAAACTGATCTAATGGTTTTAGGAATGCAGCAGTGGTAATTAGGGCTTGGCATGGCTTTCCATGAAATCTCCAAGCTCTCTCCTTGGATTTGTTAGCACAACAATTCAAAATGGGCATGGGCTGAGTGATTTGATGTTTCACCCCTTCCCCCCCATCCTTCTTTTCACTTCAGTGAAATGTCACTCTCTGGTAACCTGGATTTTAAAGCATCTCAACAAGAGACAATAGTCAGTAGTTAGGCAATATACCAGAGTGCCACATTCCAAAAAGTTCCTGTGACACAATCTGTAAATCACGTTAACTTTTTTCTTTTTTTCCCCCTATAATAAATGAAAATACATTATATAAGTGAAATAAAGTAAAATGCTTTTAGATCTCATAAAACTAATTTTATGCCAAACAAAAGCAGCTGATGGTACAATTTAATTTACCAAAATAATTCATTTTACTCCCAAAAAAATTTTTTTAACTTCTCTTAATGGACTGCTTCTTGCCAACCAGGACTGCTTTAGCTTTGCAGGACTCTGGGGGCTCTGCCTTGCTATCACTGAAACCAATAGCAAAACTCCCAGTGGCTTCAGTGGGAACAGGACGAGATCTCCTTGTTCCACTGTAAGTATAATTACGAAACAGAAAGCTGTTTAGGAACACATTGGATCAGAGTGGCAGACCATCTGTTGCAGTACCCATCTCTGACAATTGCCTGTACCCATAGCTTTAGCAGAAGGCATTTGTAACTCTGCAGCAGGCAGTCAAAGCAGAATAACAGGGTGAAAAGCAGGTTTAATTTAAATCAATGGTAAAACACCACATTGACATCCAATAGGGCTATGATTTTATCTATATGGAGTTTTCTTCCTGCTTCCTAGGTTAGGGGTAGGTAGTTTTATGCCATGAAGCAGTTGGTACTTTTTTTTCCCCCAAAAAACTTTGAGTCATGTGACTATTTCCATTGCAATCAAATTTTAAAAGATCTATTATAAATAGAAGTTTGGATTGGTTCTTTTGTTTTTTGGGGTTTTTTGTTTTGTTTTGTTTTTTTACAAAAGATTAATAAATAATATATGTTTTAATAAATAGGTAATCAATTGTCCTTAATTGCTACAGAATCAAAAAGCTCGCTTCCAACCATTCCCATCCTACTGTAAACACTAAGAGATACCACTTCGGTATGTAACAAGCTTATATCACATATTGCTAATTTATTAACTCATTATAAATGGTAATGAATTAACATGGACTATTTTCGCATCCTCATAAAGGGCACTTGTATAAGTAGGGGTTGTAGTAGGTGATACTAAAGGCATCCCAAATGATTGGGAAGAAAATTTCTTGATGAAGACATGTATGCATATCAGATTCTCTTCAAAGGAGTCACGGTTATTCAGGAGCTTCATTGCAATAACTAGGACTCTTTATCTGCACTGCACACACAAGGCCCATCAGGAGGTAACGGGGATGCACTGCAATACAAATATTTTAAGAAAATCATACCAGCACGGTGCAGTTGACTAAGCAGTGACTACAGCTGCTGTTTAGCCAGGTGCTCCTTGTGCCTGCTAATAAATCAGCAGTCCAAAGTATCTAAATAAAAGAGTGCTACCCAAAAGCAAAAAATGCACGAGTCTGGAAAAGGAAGAGGAACACACCTGAAATATTATCCACTAAGAGGACTGTTAATAATGCCATTTCAAAAATAGTTTTGTATGATAGCCAGGTAACCTTGACATTAAATGCACAGTGTTAAATCAGATTTTCTCAGCATATGAATTGGAAAATCAAGAACAAAACACTTCAACGAATTACCTCAGCACCTCCAGTACCTTTCTAATGCTTTACAGTTTTGATAAGTTTGTGATTGTTACCCAGCAGCAAAACCTTGATCCATCCAGGGTTATTTCTGCAAACACCCTGGCTTTTCGAGTTTGTCCCCCGTCTCGTCTCTTTGCTTCAACTCTGCTATATCTAGCTATGTTTAGCCTCGCTAGAGTCTGTGTGTGAAAAGCAACAAAATCAACAGGCTGCATACAGTCTGTCAGTTGGATTTCTTTTTTTCCCTAGAATATATAACCCTTAATGCCTAGACTAAGGAACAAAAGGCCCTAAATACCTTGTCACTTAAGACTGTCTTGTGCAAGTCTTTAAAACAGACACCGTGTGTTTGATTTTCAGTCTTACTAAGGTCCCTATGTGCAGTGCCGCCTTATAGCAGGTGTCAACGTATTTTGGGATCAGAATGAATGAGAATCAGCCCCTGCGCCCTTTTGAAACAAAATGCTTGCTGATACAGGGGCGAGTGTGTTCTACTGAGTAGCTCCTTGCAAGGAACATCTTCAGTGTCCTATCCCTAAAACCGCGCGTCGAGACCTTCATAATACTGGGCAAAGTGCGCGACTACCTTCATTCCACATGACAATTTATCTTCACATCATTTCCCCATAGATAAATAGAAAGCTGACTCCAGCAGACACCGAGATGTTTTTTTATCCAACCTAATATCCCTATAAACTGCTCATAATCATAGCACCCCTGGCACATGAAAGCAAAATTCCCCACTAGCATCCCCAAAGGATTGAGAAATTGCCTGATCTCTCTCATCTGAATGGGTTCCAAGCCCCAGGAGAGTCCAGATCTTCCTCCCTAATACCAAGGCTCTTGATGGCACGAAGCATTTCCCATTTGATTGTGTACATGTCGCAGGGTTGCACTGTTTCTCCAATGCCTTTGGTTTTTTTGATGGTCAAGTGCAAACTGCACCGTCCTACACCAGAGTGGGCTGCTCTATTCAAGAAAAGGATCTGGCCAGTGTTTGCATATCACCCTCTTCTATAAGGGATCAAGTATGGAAGAAGAGCATTTATTCTATAAAACAATTCTCCCCAGTGTTCCTCCTTCTCTAGCTATAGCCTCACTTCCTGAACCAAGACATCCATCCCCCTTCTCAGTGAGGAGGAGTTTGCAGCTGCCTCAAGCAACGACAGCCCATTGTTAAGGAGAATGCCAGCTGCCAGGGACCCTGTGCCTTGTGGAAGTAATTGGAAAAACCCACTTTAGCACTTGTCCATTAGACATCATGAAGGACACAACTTAAAGCCAGACCCTGCCCATGCTAACTTCTCACTGGAGCCTCAACATGGTTGTAAAAGCAAGTGCGCCTGCGAGTCAAGTCATGCACAGATTTCCATGTTTCCAGAATCAGGCGCTGACTTTTGTAATCTGTTCAGCAGCTTTAGTTTGCAATGGGTAAGGATGTTCTGGGGAAGTCTAGCCAGTCTGATGAAAGGAATCAAAAAAACCTTAAGATAAAATATAGCCAAAAACCTTGAATAAAACATGCGGTTTCAGGTTCTCTCAACTTTGCTTTTCCTACGCACCTCAAAGTAAAAGAGCTAAGTCTCTATTGTGGACCTGTATTTCATCACAGTGACAGTAAAAATCAAACCTTCAAGTGTAGATCATTTCTTTATAGTTCCACGTGCCATTTCCATACTTTTGGCCTCTCTCTCCTCTGTCCCTAAGGACTGGAAACCTAAAAACAATCACGTTAATTTTCATTTTAATTGAGGGAGTGGGGGAACGAATTCCAGCCCTGGGAAGTTCAGACAGCAACAATCTACTCTCATTCCTGATTTATCTACGTAAATGAGATTGCAGCTTGTTTGTCGTTTACTGTCAAATCTAGACACAATAGGAACAACGCATAATAGAAATGTGGGGCTCCGCCTTTTGTTCTTTCCATTACCGTGCCTGACAATCTCCTTGCCCCATGGGGAGATGATAAAATTTCAAAAAGTCTAATTCAAGACAAATGAAAGCAGACATTGTAACCTACCCGTGGAATATAATTACTGCAGACTGCTATATGTGCTTCACAAATTGTAGCATACAGCTATGTGGGATGTGGATATTATAGGCTGCCGTACTTGTGACACTTGGATTCTGATTTCATCTGACATAAAATGAGGCCTCAAAAATACCTTCTTTTTTGCCTGCTCTTTCCTAGTAATTAAACACAAGCAGCCTTTAATGTAGGGCATGCCATTGGACTGTCGTCCAACGGTTAATAATGTACACCAGTCGATAAGTCCAGCAATTGGAGAGCTCTGACATGGCATTGTGGAGCTCCTCATGACTAATGTCGATCATCTGACACAAAGTTATATAAAGTGGTTTGCTGGTACGTTGAGGTTTGAGGCAAAGCTTAAAATATCCCTAAAAACCTATCTTAAGTTTGCTGATGTCCCAAAATTAAAAGCAGTGGTTTTTCTACTCATTTTGATTTTGTTTTTAACATTGACCATTTTCTTTATAAAAAAAAAAAAAAAAAAAAAGTTTAATCTTGTTTTTATTTTTTTTCCATGCTATTCTTAGCAGACTTGAGTGAAAACAGGAGAGAATTAATGTTGCTCAAAATTGTTAACACTCCTTTCAGC
>NW_005841873.1:2515077-2548448 GCF_000455745.1 Alligator sinensis
GCTGCTCTGTGGGAATGTATCTATTTTTCCATTTTATACCCAATTCACGTCAAGAAGGGGTTTGCATAACTTCGACTCAAATGAAACTTCTGGCATCTACTAATAGAGTAATATAGCTGTATGCTTATTTTGTTCTATGTTCTTGAGCTGAAAAAGTGAATGTGTTTAAGTAAAGGATGAAACTGTTTGCAGACTAAAAACTACTCTATCAACACTCCCTGGACAACGCCAGCGGTAGTTTTGATTCTGCTTATGAATTATGTTAACACATGGATGAATACAGCATACCATGAGAGACATCCCCACAAAACACATTCTGTCCACAGATCAGAAAGCTGTAAGCAAACTCATTCTGATTAAATTACACTGGACTCTGGTTTATCTGAAGAGCTGATAAAAAGAAACATAAAAACCAAAAAAAAAGTCACATTTGCAAATGTAAATATGCAAGGCAGGCCATCTGCAGAGAGCTTGTGCCCAATTCAGTCTTGGTGTAGGATGGAATTTAATGAAAGTATCTGGTTTTATTTTGCGATCGTTTCCTCAGCAAAAAAAAAAAAAGGATTTTGTGACACTTCACACACGGAAAACCCTGCAAATACGTTTGCGTCTGCAATGATGTCCACTGCAAACAAATGGTGAAAGTTCCCACCTCTGAGTGCAGTCCCCCCGACACACAAAAATCGCTTTACTGAATGAAATAAAAACAAAAAGGAAGGAAAACCTGGTGCCTTTTTATTTTTTTCTATGGTTGAAGGGAAAAACAGAAATGAAAGCAGAAAGGAAATACATTCATGGGTAATATATGTTTAACAAACACTTTCTTCATAAGTGATTAACTCACAAGTGACATTTTGTGTCTAGAGTGACAGCTGAGTTGTCAGTACATGTCCACAAAGCAAATACGGGAAGGAGATCCCAGGTCTAAGAGCAGTTGCCCCTTTTTCCCCTCTTCTGTCTTCCAGAATTTCCACTGGACCAAATCCTGATGCTCTTCCTCATGCAAATTATTGCATTAGGAATTAATGGGAACTTTGCCTCCGATTTTGTTCATAATAAGGTCAGACCCATGGGTTTCATATAAATAATAGTTCTAGGATTGTCCCCCCTGTGGATGGATGACCTTCAAAAGTCTTTCCTTTAAAAAAAAAAAAAGTGTTTGTTTTTGAATTGAGAGCCATGAACGGATGCCAATCGTGTCATTTATTTATTCGTGTGTTTATAATTTAAAGGTTTCTAAAGAGTTTGTTTTCAATCTGTTAAGGGGAAAAAAAACCCCCAAAAATAAAAAACAATACTCTGCTGTAGGCTGGTTGCCGATGCTTTAAGTTTTAACCCATGAACATTTTCATGGCCAAACTACACAGACCTAAAATACAAGATTTCTAATGGAAATGTTGGCATTGCCTGAACTATATTAGTTATGGGTCATAGTCATGGCTTCTTGGCAAGTTGTCCTTCCTGGGTCATGGTGAGGAAGGATACACTAGATCAGATGTCCTGAGACTAATGGTATGAAGAGCAAGATTTCCCATAGATCTCTGAGATGTGGGCAGACTGACACTCACCCAGCCCAGCTCATTAGATGCAAGATATGGAAAGCCACAAAGCTGAGTTTTCCCTTAACAAAAACTTTTCCTTCAGAGACAAGTCATCACTATAAATAAATGGGGTGAAATCGGGCAGCCATTTCACCAGTGGCATAGCTGGGGGAAAAGTGAAGAAGAATTGCTCACTCAACTGAAACTGTAGTGAATGTTTAGGGGCCTGTCCAACGCTATTCAACTAGAGTCTTTCTGTGGAATTTAATAGGAGCTAGAATGGGTATTGCAGCAAATAAATTATAGTTACCTAAACTTTGGCCAAGAGAAAAACGTGCACATTTTTGACACTCTGCAAATACCAAGTTAGAAAATTCTCATTCCTTTTTTCATGTGTACTGTGTCCCCATCATATTATTAGCTTATGGAACAGCTCTTTAAAAACATGAAATGATTTTAAAACAATCTTGTACAACAGAACATACCAGTGTCTTCTCTGCAATAGTCTCTTTTCTAAGGGGCCTACTATCAAGCTAAATAACTAGTATCCGATTCAAACGTATGGTGAAAAATGGACACAAACCAAATCGTAAAATACTTGTGGCATATGGGAATCAGTGACTGTGAGCTGCCCAAATTGTTTTCAGTTCATTTGGCTTGCTTTTATTGAAAAAAGTAGTGTCCATGCATAAACAGCCAATTTCTGGTCTCACTGAAGTCAACGGGAGCTTTGCCATTAAAAAACCTGTATAACGGCCAAATCTTAGTCGTACTGAAGTTAATGTGTGCATTGGACTAGGAAGATTTCTTTAAACGATATATATTATATGCCTGTTTTGCTGTTAATTTCTGCCTATGATGCAACTGAAGTTTACCTTAAACTATGTGAATTGAAAAATAAGTCTCTAGCCTAGTGGTTAGGGCACTGCTGCAATAATTGGGGGCTACAAGGCCTATATTGTTTTTGAGCTCTGTAATAACAAGGAACAAACCAGCCTATACCAGCTGGAAATTCAGTTATGGAAAAGTGAATTACGACTTACAAATGTTTAAATCACTTGTAACAGCAAATGCTGACTGAAAAGGTGCAATAAAATAAAATAAAATAAAATAAAAAGAGAGAGAGGAAGAGGCTGAATCTGACCAAATCAAAAGGCCAATTGATCAAAAGGCCTGAGACGCCAGAGAAGGTGCCAAGATTATGTCTGGTAAACAAGAGAAGTATGGAAGAGAAATCAATGGACCAAAGTCTGTGTTTCTGAATTCAGGCCATGCTGATGAATGAAATAAAGAGAATGGTGTCCTCTTCCTGTTGCCCGTATCTAAAGTCTTTAAAATGGATCTTAGGAGAGGAAGAAGGATTGGCTGAGGAATTCCTGGAGGTCATTAGGACTCTCCTTCTCTCCAGGAGCTCTGTCCTGTGTTCACACACCCACAAGACGATGGCATTCGACCCCACGGCAACAGTAGGAAATCCTGAGCACTGCAGCACCAAGTAACCTGCCTTAGCCGTGAGGCCCTTTTCTGTCTTCCCTTCCGTTGTATGTTTGTTGCCCATCCTCATCGTCTTTTATCTTGCTCTCCCAAGAACAACAGTGCAGACAACACAAGCAAGACAAGATGAGATGACCCATCTCCGACTGACCATCTGCATTGGATCCCGAGACAGGCAGATACTCCTCACCCCCAAATTTACCAAACCTCTCTTTTTTTCCCCGCTTGTGTTTGTCTGCTTTGTCACAGATAAGAAGTCACTGTTATTCATAACTCAGAACTGAACAGGCCTCTTTCCTTCCAACAAAGGAGGATTGCTCGACAGAGTAAAAACTAATCAATATGCTCCTTCTAAAAAAAAAAAAAAAAAAAAGAACAAAAACAAACCAACAAAAAAGAAACTTTAACACATTTTGAGTAAGTTTGTTTTATGTAACTATAATTTCATTTCCAAAATGTTCTGTGTCTTGTTTTGTTCCTCTTTCCTTTTGTGTGGTTTACTCAATACATTTCCCAGCTTTGGCATGAATTTCCTACCCTGTTTGCCATGGTAACCAAGCAAGCCAGGGTCTATGAATGCTAATCCTCAAACCTTAACAGTGACTGGGTCTCTACTAGCTGTTTCAGTACTCTAGCCCCTGACCTACTGCAAAAAAGATGACAGTGAACAGTTATCTTCTCCCACTTCATCATCCTCATGCTTCAAAAGTTTCAAAAATATTCTTTCCAATGGAAACCTGTCTGTCAACTTTGACTGAAATTAATATATAGTTTCAAGACAATAGAAAAACATTATTTTTGGTAAATGTACTCATAATTTGCCAGCACCACTAATCAGGAGCTAATTGTTACGTAGGGTGTAAGAGAGGATGAAGCTATACCGTGCCTATCTGTTCCTTGGGAAGATTACCTGTACAATGCCTGCTTACTTTGAATGCCTAAAGTCAAGATTTGGAGAGCCAGTGGCTGTAAGATGTGTTTTTATAACCCAGCATAAATGTGCAGTCAAAAATCACAATTTAGATTTTGTGATGTGTTTTTTTTCCTTCTCACCAAATGATTTCAATTTAGATATGAGGCCTATAAATATTTACACTTTATTTTTGGTTGAATTTGAAAGGAGCTTAAGGGACAATAATCCATGATTCAACAGAAATTGGAAAACATTCAGATTTGGGGGTGCAGCAGGAACCTAATTCAATTCAAGATTGCAACAAGTAATGCTGCAAAGAAAATCATAATTTCAGGTTATACAAAAAGGAAAATTATGTAATAGAAAGAGACGGCAATACTATATTACTTGCTTATGGTACTGAAAAGGTTCTTGGATCCTCATTAGCAAGAAGATATTGACAAATTAGGTTTTAAAATAATAGAACTCAAAACATGGTCAAAAATCAGATTGGCATTTTATGGGAAATGCTGACATGTGAAAAGTTAATTTCATTCCCAAATGTAACAAAGCATTGTATAACAAATGCATTTCAGAATTTTTCACAAAATCTTGGAATTAAGTACATTGGCATAAGGGCAAAACATTTTGACTTTATTGTTTCAACTTCATAATATTGGCAACATTATACAATAAAAAATGAACTTTTTCAAAAATATTATATGCAATGGGGGTTTCTTTATTCTAAAATTTAAATGAAATATATAATTGGGAAATATTATTTCACTGTTGTTATAATGTTTCCCAATTACATATTCCACTGTACTGCTCATGCAGTAGAAAACTATTGTATTGAGAAGCTTTTGACCTGCTTTAGAAATTAAATAAAGGAGATATTTTGCCTGAGTATCCCTGGGCACATTTAAAACTGGAGTGGACAAATAATTATTAATAAGATAATGATGATGATGATGATGATGAATAGAAGTAATAAAAAGTGTCTCTTTGGCAGGACGATGTACATATTCAGCTCTACTTTCTCTGATTCTAATTTGAAGAAGCTCAGAAATTTGGAACGGTGCCCCCAAACTAGTTTCTGAAGTATTTGGCCCATACCCCGTCATTGTCAGATTCATGAGATGTGACACTTGCATGAGATCCCACATGCCGTCTGGTTTGGAAAGAACCAGAAAAGCCACATGAATAGCTTGTTTCATGGTATTTATGTTCAGAACTATTCCACATCAAGAAGTGCAGGGCTATTTGAGTTAACCAAACCTTTCTGAACCTCATTAAAATGTTAGGTTCTGCTTGGCAATTTCAGGTTCTGTTTCAGATCTAAGGTAAAAGTTTGGGTCAGTTCATATTTAAATACATTTTATTCAGTTTTCCCCAAAGCTTTATTTTTATAATCAGTCCTTCAGGGTAGTAAAAGTAACCCTACTCCACAAAACTTCAAAGGCTTTCTTGAAAAGTTGTGTTTAAACTCTACCCTTATAATTTAACTTGGTGCCCAAAAGTTTTGTTTGCTTTGGGTTTTTCTCTATATATCTTTTTTTATACCTTCCCTGGCTTTTTATAAGGCAGTTAGTGCTGAATCAGCTTTTTTTCTCCCCTCGGTGTATTTTGGCTCACTACAATATGATTATTTTTTCAACCAAAATGCTTTGGTGTAAACAGATGCTTTCCTAGCAGAAGTCCTGCATGCATTTAATCATATCAACATGACATATAAAACTAAATTATCTGCCTAAAAAAGAAAAAAAAGAAAGATTTCTACCTTTTAAGGCAAAATCTCATTGTAAACACAGCCTTGGATATAACCGAGGAAACCTTGTTAGAATGTTACTTAATTAATCTATTTAATTAATAGGCATAAACATCCACTCCCTACCTCTAATAAGTAATTGCTGGATATTGTGTGTGCCTTACTTTTTTGCTTAGATCAGGGCCAGCTCCCTGTAAATCCATCGATTTTTTTTTTTTTTTTCCTGCAACCATGGAGAAGTTCCCCTGGGCTTTGTGTTTTTTGGTGTATATAACATTTCCCTGTCCTGCTGTTAGGTATGTTGTAAGGGTAAAATCCTTAATAGCTTTGAACTGAAGAGGACCCTAAAACTACTTGGATGAACAGAATCCTTCATAACACCATCCCATACTTACATGGCATTTTACATGCTAAGTACCCGATGGCAATACTTTAATCTTTATAGAAAAATAATAGGGAACTGAGTGATAGCAAAGGGGGGGGAAACATCCTGGTCTTAATTTATTTTAAACAGCAAGATAAATGAAATCCAATTAGCCTCATAAATCGGAGCAGAAAGGAATTCCAGATAAATGCCATATTCAATAAGCTTGACAAATAAAAGCACTGGAATAAACTCAAAGGTCTGGTGCAATTGGAACTATCAAGAAGGCTACTTCACTAGATCATGAGACATGACTCAAAATGCAAAGAATGAGAAGACAAAAATACATGGGGTTTTTTTTTCTTTTATGCTGAAAGGGTTATGTGAGCACAACACAAATTTTAATTTAAAGCCAGTGCTGGCCAATGCAATAATAAGCTGGAAAGGCATCTCCACTGGGTTAGAGTACTAGGTACAGTGTTTTGTACAATCTGTACTGAACTCCATGGGGGATTTCATAAAATAGAACATTACACGGATCTGGTTACAATAACCTGAAGCACTGGCCAGAGCCCTCCGAATTAGGGCAAGAAGATGAGAACTGAATTGCCGCGGAAGTCGGTAGACATGGTAGTTTGGGTAGATGACCTGTGTTGTTCAAAAAATGAAATGGAGTAAAAATTTGCATCCAGACTTTCACAGCAGCCTCCACTGTGACAGAGCTAGCGTCTTCCCAGTAGTGTGCCACAAGACTGACTAAGGGAGCGTGCCGTTGTGGCTATAGCAAATGGTTTGGGAGCTAGGAAAGCATGTGGCCAAATGCTGTTTGAAAAACCCATTTATTAAGGGTGACATTCACTCTGTGTAGAGGGCCAGGGCAAGATATCCCTCAACTCATAGAGCTTATGCTGGCTTTCTTCAAAAAGTAAGCTTCACAACATGACCTTGGGCATCGACCTGCTGCAAGACCCTGACATGGCTGAAATGAAATCAGAGAGGTCTGACCCTCGTCATCCATGTGTAACTCTATTGGTGTAAGTAGAGTTACTCCTGAGTATAGAAGTATAGGCAGACAGAAGTTATCATGATGCAAAAGAGAGTTGTGCATTTACTGACATCGGCAATTCTAGAAAAAGTGCCAGCATGTACATTGGTATCCTCATTCCTTAATGAAAGACAGCCAGCTATCACAATTTGCTTTTCAATTTTCCACAGGAAAATGTGTGCATGCTGTGGAACAGCTGATGTATAGCAAATCCTCCTCTCCTTTTAGTTCATGGTAACTAGTTCATTTGCCTAACCCCTAAATTAGGACCCAAAACTGTAGAGCTCCAGTTTAGCAAAGTCCTGAAGCATGTTTGAAGCTACACATGTTTCAGTGCTCTCCTGAAATGGGGCCTGTGAGATTTATGTTATTATGCTTAATTAAACTATAGCTGCAGTTGAATGACAAATGCTATAAATAAAAAGATTATATTTATAGTAATTCAAATGTTTTCCATTAGAATAGCTGAACTATAATCAATCCATAAATGGCACTTTTAAAGAGATTCAAGAAACAGGGTTCATATTAGAAAGCACAGCTCTTTTTATTTGAGAACTATTCATTTTTCATTCCACATGAATCATTAGACTAATGTAAAATTTTCTGAAGCAAATAATAAGGCACACAAAATATCCAACAATTACTTATTAGAGGTAGGAAGTGGATGTTTATGCCTATTAATTACATAGATTAATTAAGTGACATTCTAACAAGGGTTTCCTCAGTTGTATCCAAGGCTATGTTTACAATGAGATTTTGCCTTGACCTCAGCTATTAGTATAGCTATCCCAGCCCAAATCCCTGGAGTGGACTTGATAAACTGCTGCAAGCCTCTGTTTGCACCAGTTCAGATTTTCTCTTTTTCAAATGGTGATAAGCTTCCCCAGCTGCAAATAGCTTTTCTAGCTTCAGTGCTGGCTGGATATCTACTGGTGTGAATGGATCAAAAGATCTCAAGATGGTAGTAGGTAGGTTTTTCAAAGGAGTCTGCAAGAGTTGGTGGTCCAATTTCCATTCAACTTTGTGGAACACCAGCCCCATAACCCATCAGAAAAGCAATGCATCATTGCCAGTCCTTTTGAAAAAGAGATGATAGTTTATTAATCCAGGATCCCTTCCTGGTATCCCAAGGGAACCAGTCAACTCTCTTCGGAAATCCCAGCATAACACCACAAATACGGTAGGTTACATAAAATGGAACATTCTGCCAATGGTTAAAAGTATTTCCTTTACATTGTGCTTAGGACAGAAAAATGTGTACTGTGAAGACAGTTATTTGGAATTTAAAGCTACACAGTTTATTAGCTCCCTGGTGACCTTTAGGAATGCAACAGCTACAAAACAAAGGTTAAACGACGGCTTGACAACCCTGTAGGATTTTACTAGACTTGTTATAATTATACAACTGTCCATGCATAATCTGTTCTAAGGTCTTAGAGGAGGTGGGGAGGAGTAAAACAGGATGATAATTAAATAGATTAATTCAGTCACCTCTTTCATGTAGAGGAATAAGGCTGGTGATCATTCAGATGCAGTGAACAAAAAAACCTATGGTTACATGAATAACTATTAAAAAAAAGAACCTGTCACAGGGCAGCTAATGATGACAGCTGTTGTATTAACAAACTACCACTCTAGGCTTTCAGCTCCCTTATTTTCTAATAAATGTGGATTAAATGGGCGCACTGGTGGGTTTAAAACACAGAATTAAAGGCTCATGACCTGCTGAATGTGTCCCATTAAGTACGTAAAATCTGTGGGATAGCCAGTTTGTGCTGAAGTAGCAGAGACTGCAATGGCAAATCACAATTTGGAAAAAAAACACCCCAAAAAAGTGTCATCAGGTTATGCCACTAAATGAAATCAGAATGACCATTTACAAAACTAATTAAAGGTGGAGAATGACCTATGTCCCAGGAGTAGTTCAGGAATCACACGCGAGTATCAGAGAGGGGAGTAAAGAAAACGTGGGCAAGTCCCAAAACGTTCTGGCTCTGGTTTTACTTTGGCTGTTGTGACTAACATCACTGACATCAGTCCGTCTCTAACGTACAACAGAGGCCGGACCAAAACCAGTCCTACGAAAACATCACTGGGATAACCTCAAAAAGACAAAAGTGGCCCATCACTTCTCTTCAGTTCCCCATTTCAACCCCTGCCCCTTGATCCTTTCCATGGATCTCCAACACATCCCTGTACAGTTAATTCGTTCTCCTCCCACATCCTAACCATGTGCTTGGTAATGAACTTCCTATCCTCTCCCATCTGCTCTCAAAGTCTCCGATAAACTTGCTTCTTGCTGCAAACACCACTGGATCTTCCGAATCTTTTTTTCACATATATTCAGCATTCCCATGTTGGTGCCCCAGTAGGCCTCACTCCGATTTGGGGATCAAATACTAAAGGCTCTTTTGTTTCTAAACAAAGGTGCACACTGCTTAAAGGCCATATACAAATAATAGTACCCAGGAAGAGGTTTACACCTGCAGGGCAGGGCAAACTCCAGGGACACAGCTCAGCATGAGCAGGTTGACACACAAGTGCTGTCTCCTAAATGTTTCATTTCTCCATTGTGTATTTTATCACAACATTTTGCCCTTTGTACATCTGTCCTCCAATCTGACTCACTATCCTCTGTCATTCATCCATTCTATTACTTACACAGGCCTATCCAAACTATGATTTTACACAGATGGCATTTAATATAGCCAATTCATCTGGTAGTCATTGTAGTCCCTTTTGAGTTAGTAGGGATTGATTATGATATAAACTTATTTCTTTTAAATCACTTGGTTCTCCTAAAAATTCCTCAGGAATTCTCCCACCATGCGGATCACTGCTATATCCTTCTTGTTTCATCATATTCTCTTGCACCCTGGAGAAACTGATATTGTAATGAATGCTAGGCCTATTTAATTGTTCATTCCAGCTGTGGTAGCATGTTTTTGTTTATATGTAATCAGGTGTTAAATTTGTATGTGATATCAAATGAGTATTAATGCCATTCTGGGCAAATGCTCCAGTGTAGATAAGCTACAGAGTCTATACCGCTCCAAATTCACTACATTTGCTGCCATAGGATTATACACAGACTGTAGATAGAGTTTATCTTCTCAACCCTCACCATGTTTGCATATTATTTCTATAACCTGTCTTAAATATTTCAAGCAATTATTATGTCCTTGTTACAGAAACTAGTTTTATACCTAGGGTATATTTTAAAAAAATAAAATATGATTTATGGATGCCTATTGAGCTATTAGCAATGATAACTACCATATACAGTGCTCTGAATAAATGATGCACTGTCGACTTCATTTACCCCCTCCCTTCTCCCTCCACCACCACACACATGCATTGAAGCAGGCTGGATAATGAAAAACAGAGACAAAGACAAATGGTAAGGAGACCGGCCTGCACATTAAACCAGTTGCCCTAAGTGCAAGATTAAATTCAGTCTGGCAAAAAGAAAAACAGATCACATAGAAGACAACACGCGTAACCTTGACGGACATCCTAATCATACTGTGCACCATTGTACGAGACATATCAGGAAGTTTGCCACGAAAAAAATCAGCCACTTTTTTTATTTCTAACAATAAGAACTAGCACAATATCACTGATGGGAGAAGAGACTTAAAACTAGCAGCTCTTGCAAAGAACATCTGGTAGCTGGAGCTATACAACTATGATTTTTCAGTTTGTTGGCCAAACCAAGTTTCGAGAAACAATTTTCTTTAGGTCCCCCCAAAATGAAAAATATTAGTTGTACTGAAGAAATTAAAGACCCCACACATTTCAGGACAAAGGAAATATTTGATTTTTGGTTCCTTTTTTCATTTTCCTTTTTATTGAATATAAATTTAGGCAAATTTGGTGTTATTTCAAAACAATAAATAATCAACTATTTCATTTTCAAAATTTTGAAGCAAAATGCTTCAACTTATTCCATTTTTTCACCCTCTTTTTTGGCCCAAACTATTTATTCACCATATCTGGCACAAATTTGCACTCAACTTGAAGCTAAGTTTTGGGGTGAATAAACTGGCAAAGAAAAATCACATGATAAAGTAAATCCTGGATCTGGCATTGGCCTTGTCTGGAGTGCCAGGAAGTTACTCTGGGTATACAGTCATTAATATAGTTTTTACCAGTTTACCATTAGCAGTACAGCTGTTACAGAATTGGCAACTGTGTGAATCCTAGTGTAGCCACCACCCAGGAGATTTGTGTACCAAATGTATTAGTGTAGATGAAGCCATTGGATCAAGGCCAACAGATAATGCATTTCTCCTGACAACTCCCATTTGCGTCAAGTGCAAGTTAGAGGTGCTGAGTCTTTGTGCAGGATCATGGTCATAGTTGATTTAGGGCTTGGACCAGTGTTCACTAAATCAAGCGGAAAGATTATCGTAAGACGTAAGCATAAGATGGATCAAGCTAATAATCAGGATCTGATGTGTGGAACTCCCTATAAAGCTACATGAAAAAAATCTCGTTTCATTTAATTAAATCAAACAACTGGCATTTGTTCATCCTGTTTCACTCTTATCCAAAGTCACCGAGCACAAACAACCCCGTGGAGACTGAAAGTGACAGTAGGACAGCTGAAAATCTTTTAGTTCTCATTTCAAAAAACAGCTCCTTTTAGTTTAAATTGCACTTCTGAGCAGAGCAATCTAAAAAGAGGATCTCAGTTAAGCTAAAATACATATAATCCCCAAAAGGTCAAAATAGGAGATTTCTTATATTTGAACACATTGCACCCTGGACCTAGGGACCTGAAGTACTGCAATAAGTACAAATGTCCATTTTAGTTTGAGGCCTAGTCTATACTAGAAAGGCTCTATCAATATAGTTATACCATAAAAGTTGCCAAGTCGGGGAAAAAAATGTTCTTGGGCTGGTATGCCTGTGTCTACGCAAACAGATTTGCCTGCATTGTTTGTACATTAGGTGTGTGATTTTTTCATACACCTAACTGACATAGCAATGCCAGCAAAACTTGGTGGTGAATAGCAAGCCTGAGCATCTCCCAAGCACCAGATATATCTTTTTACGTAACCTGAAATTTATTGGAGCTGGTCTGCAAATCAGCTAATTTCACACTTCAGTCAGGGCTGGATACCAACCAGGCTCTCTGAATTTCTTGGGTAATTTTTAAAGGAGGATTATATAACAATTCAGTTTCTTAAAAGGGAACCAGCCCTTGTGAATTAATGCCATACATTCGCTGTTGACTCGCTGTGTTTTGGTACAAGTTATCAAGGTCTCATAATCAGTAAATGAAGGTAAATGCAGAGCATCCTGGTAGGTATCTCCTGGGCTAACGGAGCTGGGGGGGGACACTGCTAGCTCAAACAGAAGTACAGTTCCTCTAGTTTTTAAGGCTGGATCTGGATTCTGTTGCTTAACATACAAAGCATTCAAGGCCCCAGATAAAATACTGGATACCAACGCCCATTCTTTTGGGAAAAGTTTGCATCTGTACCAGCCGATTTGTACAGGATTCACAGTGTACACAGAAAAATAATTTTCACGCTAATTTGCCCATCTTCAGTCATTGCCCAACTTTCTGTGTTCTCCTTCAGACCACTCTTGCCTGACCTTGTGTTCTCATCTCCTGTCTAGTCTTCTGCCCTAAACTCCACCCAAATGAATTCTCCATACTGTTTCCTTCATCTCAGCTTCTGGTCCGGAGGTCAGATCAGTGATTGTATATCTAAGGCAAAGCCTAATGAAGTCCATAAAAAACTCCTTTCATTTCAATGGGGTTTGAATCAGACAAAGCATATAGAAATGGAACTGCTCCCTCAGAGAAAAATTAGAGGGGGTTTCTATTTAATCCTTACCTAGAAGGTAAGGCAGGTTGTTACTGTAGGGCGCTTGTACACGTGACACCGTTAACACGTACATGTGACAAAAATGTCACTTTGTGTGGCTTAATGGTGGCACACTGTAAACATACTGGAGTTTGGGGGGGTTTAAAGTGAGTTTGCATCATTGCAAACTAAACATCCTGATGTAGTTTAGTTTGCAATGATGCATTGCAGCTATCAGTCAGCTTGCCCCTGGCTGCAGGAGAGGCAGGCAGGGTCCTCAGAAAAAAAGGATTGGGCTCCTCACTGCTTCTGCCTTCAGCTGATGCCTGAATCCACCCCCCGCCCACGCCCGTGGCGGAGCCTGCCCGCCTCTCCCATGAAAGGGAGAGGCTCCACTGTAAAGAAAAATAAGGATCAGGCCCCTCACCATAACAATGATGGAAACCCCTAAATTGAAATAGTGGGTTTCAATTAAAAAACTATCATTTCAATTTAGGGGGCACAGAATACAACCCTAAGGACTAAACCCCCATCACGTGTACAAGCACCCGTAGAAACTAACTGGCTTGTCTCTAAGGCAAATTATTTTCTGCTTAACCCCAAACCATGACAGTAACATCAAGCTGTTGGGAAATGACAACTAGCGCTGCCATCTATTTTATCAAGTCTATCCGCTCGTATTAGGCTGTGTTTGTCATATGGCCAATCACCAGCAAGTGCCCCAACCTAAAATTTTATGCACTGTGGCAAACTTTCGTATTACTTTTTTCCAAAGTCACTGCTCGCAAATAATATCCCTGGATATTTCACTGGCCTTTCTTTAAAGAAATATTTAACATTTCTCTATTATCATGGACATTTCATAACTCAAAAATAGACAGAGTCTCAGCAAATAACACTTGCTGTAAATATTTTCCCATGTTCTAGTCAATGTCCATGAAGGTTATCAATGACCAGAAAACTATGGTGCTCAGGTGGAAGAGCATAAAACAACTGCAGCCACTTCCTCTGCCTGAAGAAGGGTGTTTATACCTGAAAGCTTGCAAAGAAGAATTTTTCCAACTATTTGAGTTGGTCTAATAAAAGATATCAGGCCCAAAGGACCTTGTCTGCCTCTGTCCTTAGACCAACACGGTCCAACCAACACCCCTGTCAATCTTTAATGTATTTATCTTCGCAACACTCCCAGGAGGCAGGGAAGTTGTATAATCCATACTTTACAGATGTGGAATGAAGGCACAGAGAAACTAAAGCTATGGTACCCATCTCTGCCAGCGAGGCCTTCAAGCAAACTGTACTGCTGTAGGCAGACAGCCTCCTAAAGGAGAAGCAGCATAGCCTCATCTGTGCGGCAGTTGGGATGGCTAATTAGCACAGCTCTGTAAAGGGCTAGTCAACTCACCCATAGCCTGACAGATGTTACGACCGGGCTAAGCAAGCTCTGAGCACAAACCATGTGCCACCATTTGTACAACTGTTAAAGTTTAACGAATCGGAATCCAACATCTCTTCTACACACGTATAAAAATGGCTGCCCAAGGGGCGGGATCATGGAGAATCAGGTCCCATGTCTTTTGTACCTTTAAACAGCATACCCACATGAGGCACACATATGGCAATATGTAACAGAGTTGCTAAACTGTTAACAAGCCGAAATGAAAGTCATTACACACAAAGTAAATCATCCATCTCTACAAAAAACTATGCACATGTTTTCATGGAAACACTTATTCTTAACATCATATATCTGTATTCCTGACTTAGCAAATCATTTTAATGTAATCAAACAACCCTACTCGCATAAAAACATTTCCAAGAAAAAAGTTGTTTATAATTCAATTACATGAGCCATCAAGAAAAGGCTAATTTTAGAGCATGGAAAAATATAAAAGAGACTCATATACTTTGTACGTGACAGGCTATTGTTCTTTTAAGTAACATCTTGTCTTGTCATTCAAAGCCCATTTGGTTTTTTGTTTTAACGGCAGGTGCAGTTATAATTGAAAGTGTCTGGCTGTGTTAAATATGAGGAGCGTTTAATACGATACTTTGAAGAACTACCACAGCCTATCAAAATGCCCTGCTTGGGAGAGCTGAATGAACTGATTTGCAAGATAAAAGTCCCAGGCTTGATGCAAAATAAAAGCACCCATTTGGCCTTCCTCCACCACTCTTGATGAAATCATGCTATCCAGGGGCCAGTACAGTTCCACAGATGTGTTCTGTGTTATAAACAAATGAATGAGGTGCCTTGGGACCAGGCCGTTTAATGCATGAAACAGATTGTGTTCTGTTCTGCCACAAGTGAATATATGACTGATTGAACAACTGACATCTTTATTTGCTAATATTTCCATTTTTTTTCCTTATGCCAGGCCCCTAACAGCTTCACGGCAATGCTGGTCAATCCAACTCCTGGAGCTTAGCTTTGTTGCTGCCATGACAGTACGTTCAGGGAACAGAAATGGGTTCTCCTCACCTAAAAAGCTCATTGTACCCAACTGAAAAGAGCGATTAGCATTTTGTGAACTTTTGCCACGGCTACTGAGATTGAAGTTTTCTTACCCAAAATGAGAGTGAGGGTAGTGGATGTCTCGCCATTCTCATGGGAGTCCATTTGGCACGGTTGCACATCTTATATAACTGCCAGCCCTGACATCTTGATAAAAAACTCAGAGACACCTTTGGATTGGAATCAACAGCAGTTCAACAAGCAGAGCAAAAGTACAACCTCAAATGCTGTATCAATTCAAGTCACTGCCAGCCAAGACACTTTCAGTGATGTCCCAGGACCCTCTTATGGGACTCCTCTGTTCCAGCTGACATAATGCAGAGTGCCAACAGAAGGGCTCCATGAGTGCTGTGGAGCTTCTTATCCAGAGCAGAAAATTGCCATCATTGTTATCTGTCCATCCAAACTGATGAAGTCACCAATACATATAACTACCAAGCAAGTGAAAGATATTTTATGCAGATTTGAAGAGTAATTAGTTTCATATGCCCTCAGAGAGAAACTACTAAGCCCCAGTATATTTATGACTCGTGCTTCTAGTCCATAATTCAGGCTGCATTCTCCCTGTTACTTTTCTAGCTTAGAATTTCCACTACTCCTCTCTTCCCTGTCCTTCCTAAGCTAATAAAAAACATTACATTGTCAGAATCACACATTCAATCAAAGGCCTCCTGGGCCCTATCATCTTGGAAACATCCTGCAGTGTCTGAATCAGTGAAAACCTGAAAATCCTATAGTCTTTTGAAATGATCTTTTGTTATCACTAGAATGGCCAGAAAAGCTGAAAACAATATGACATTTAAAATAATTATCCGGGGGGCTTTTTTCCAGGTGTTTTAGCCCATCTGATTCTTTTTCCCATTGCCTAAAAATCCAGATGACTATCCAGCCACAGCGGGTGGTCCACAAAACCTATGATCAGAGAGAGTTCATGTTACACACCATTGTAATGAATTTTGTTTTATAAAGCCAGATCAAAGCAATCAGGGCTCCTTTTTCACCAGGGCTCTCCAACCAGAAGACCTAATAAAGCCTTCTGTATTCTCCACACCCATGCCATGCTCTGCCAGCAGGAGACAAACTTGTGGACACCTAAGGGTGGGTTCACCAGGGAATAGTGTCCAGAACTAGCGTATTTTCCATGAAAGGAGGTAACTGAGACATGGATGGGGATTCCCTATCAGACAGGAGAAGGAAGAAACTGCCATCTGTCTCCAACCATAGCCAAGAGAAAGCAAAAGCAAGACTGAATGGACAGAGGCTTGAGTTATCATGGTTAAAAGCAGTCAATCAGGTGTGAGCACCTTGTAATCCCTAGTGCCACTGTCAGGTATCAATGGTTCTCTCCACACTAAGCCCAGTGTGCCATGCCGCACCCGCTTATATGTGCAAAACCCATTAACGTACCAGCAGAGCCGTCCTGGGGGTGTCCCCCACAGTCACTCTCAAAATATGCCTGCGAGCAGCTCTTGAAGACACCCCCAGAGTGGCTTCACTCGCACATTTTCATATTTGGAGCATGTGAGTGAGAGCATACCTGCTGGGATGTGCTAGCAACACAATGTAGATGTACTCAGAGGCACGTGAACTCTTAAGTATTCACACTGGCATTTTAATATGCCTGTGAAAGTGTGAGACACTACCATGAAGAAGAGCCCTCCTGTGGAGGCGGTAGAGTCTGACTGGATCCTGGTTGCTAAACTAGATCAACATCTAGTTTAAGTTTATACAAACTAGAGTGATTAAAAAAGGAGAGGCAGAGGGTGGTAAATAAAGCGCTGCCAGGTTTCAGCAAAGCTCATATAGTAATTTCTCTTGGAAAAGGGCCTAAAAAAATATTAGGCTGGATCCACAGCTGGCATAAATCAATGTAGCCCATTGACAGTAGTGAAGCGATGCCAGTTTATACTGGCCGAGACCATGAACCCTGTATTTTGCAAGGTTTTAATGAAGGTGAAAAATATATAATGGTAACCGATAGACCCTAACTGGCAGCATTACAGGACCCTCTGCATATACCTTTAACTGACACGAACACATCGGTATAGCAAAATTAAAATGGACTCCCTATCTTTGGCTCACACCTACTGTTCCAGCACATCACTAAAGATTCACAGACCATCCTTGCCACAAAAGGATTCATCCTTATTTCTGTTGCAATTGGTATTACTTAGGGGTACTTTCTGCCTTTTTACATATTCCCCCTTCGAAGTTCATGTGGGAAATGCTCTCAGCAATTTCTCTCTTTGCAAGGGATCAGATGCCTTCCGGTCTTTGGTTATCAGGCTGGACAGGAACAGACACTGTGCTCTATATATAGGCGACTATACACGTGCTCCAGGGTGGTGCCTCTGAGCGGCAGCATCACGTGTATTCAGCGCCCCGTGCTTCACCATGGCGGCAGGGGTACCTTAACTAAAGCATGTCCGATGAAGTTTAGTTAAAGCACCCCTGCCGCCATTTTTAAATGTAGGGACACTGAACGCACGTGACGTGGAGGCTGCTGGAGCATGCTAATTAGCACGCTGCAGCAGACTTGCAGCAGACGCAATTAATTGTGTGCTAATTAGCACCCATCGGAACAGAGGTCCATCACATGTATAGGTGCTGTATGTATTCTGAGGCATTTCACCTTTGCAGAAGACACCAAGTGTCAATGACCCCCAAGAATTTGGGGCAGTGGTGTCAGAATGGAGATCTAAAACCCTGGCTCTGGCCCCAGCCCTGACTTCAGCCAATGCCCTGCTTCTGAGGAAGGCCAAAAACCCCTCACCGGACACACACACCCAGTATATGCATATATGTCTACATCCCCGAAAGATATTCAGCTAGAAAGCCATGACTAGCTGGTGTTAGAGAGAGTCACAGGGTAGGCAACGGCACTGTCCCATCTGTCTGTGCTGCTACTCTTGATGCTAACCCCCTGGGCTGCAATGAGAGGGTAATATATAGTGTAAGGAGGACAAGGACAAGCTAAAGGGTGTGTGGCTCAGAGAGACAGCCATTTACATCGCTACAAAGCTACCATTTAGAAGTACTAGTGGAAACAGACTTCCACCCCACGTGTATGGCTTTATTAGGTGTTTATTTCTTTAAAAGAGCAACACCTAATTTCTGCAAATCCCTTAGTCTGATGCATACAGCACATTTTTTTTTTATTTGGTTTTGAAGACCTGCTTCTACTTTCCATTTATTTAAATGACTGCTCTTACACATTGGCCATTCTTGGCAAATAGTTCCAATAAACTTAACAGCCCCACAAAGGGCCTGTTTCTCTGGGTTATTTCCATTCTACAGCATCTGCAAAAAAATTACATTTAGTTTTTCATTTGTTTCGAGTCAGGTTTAGTGCCTGAAAAAAAGCTCTAGGTTGACCTCACTGGAATATTAAGGGGGAGGGGGGGGGGTTCTTTTTTTTTCACAGGGCAAGTCCAGAAGAGTCACAGCACATGTTTTCCGTCTCATCTCTGAGAATTTGAACCATAAGGCTTTTCTGGAAAGACCATATGGATGAATGAGATGCTGACAGAGGTTTCCTCTTTAAACCTTGACCATTACCCAGTAAGGGTGCCAATTCTGAAAATGGCTTTGCTATAAACTGGATGGAAAATACTTAGATTCTGATCCTTCAGTGACATATGCACACACTTAACTTTAAACAAATAAGGAGTCCCAAAAGATGGAAATTCTGTTTGAAATGAAAATATATATAAATACATCTTCGTTCCAGCAAGACAAAGGTTGTTAAATATTGGGGGAAGAGGGGAAACCAGTATTGCTAAGGAAGTCTCATAAAGATCCTGCACTATTTCAATGTCCATATCCAGAGAAAAGTCACTGTAATTCTAAGGAAAACATCTGTGCAAAACTTGTAATGATGTTAGCGAGGCTGTTATATTTAGAGAATAGCCAAATACAAGAAAGACTAATAGTATTTTATTCCTGACTAATATTCTACTACAAAGGCATTGCAAAAGTATTTTTAATTTAAATCGATTTTATACCTAAAGCTCAATTCACTTGTATGGCATCAATTCCAAATGCCTTCCACAGATATTGTGCTCTTGAAAAAGTCCAATCCAAGACCTCCTGAAGTCTCCTATTAACATTTTTATCAAGCCGTAAAGGGGAATAAAACTGGAGATTATGACGTATAAGGAATTCAATCCAAAACAGACTACTGTTTCCACCCTTTTTCATTACACATCCAAAGCTTGTTGACATGTCCTTTTATTTTTGGGTGGGAAGAAATAAAGCTCTTGAGGACAAAAGTTACAAGTAGTTTAGAAACAAACAATTAAAGAGGTTAAATTTGCAGCCTTAGCGGTTTTGAGAACAATGTTTTAGGCCTTTACCCTTGCATCAGATCTGCCTGTGCTGACTACCCTAGCTGTGTGGACATCCGTAGGGTCTGCAGGACTAATGGCAAAGGCTGAGGTGTTACTTTATGACACGTGGGGAAAAAAAGAAAATAAAGACATTAATAGAATAAAAAATTCTGGGGTGTTTGGTGATTAGTTCACTCCATCAGAGAAATTTGCCAGAGTTTTGTCCTGGAAGGTATTCTTCATAGGTGCTAACGGGAAACAGGTAACCTGATATGACGTTTCGGTGGTGTTTGATCGATTCAACTACAGTGATAACAGCAACATTTTGCAGAGGAAATTCACTTCGTTTTTCAACACTCCCAGCAACCTACATTCCAGCTGCAGACTGGCCTGGCACCACTACTCACTGCAATGTTGGGAAGGGCTGCTGCGCATTGCTGAAGTTTTCTTAAACTTTTACATTTCTGTGTTTGACTTGCCGGGGGGGGGGGGGGGGGGGGGGAGGGGCAAACAAGCTTAAAAATCAATTGGATTTATAGTTTAAACTTCACTATAATTTCTCTAGATCTCTGCATTTGATTTAAAGACACGCTTAACATCACACTTCCAGATAAGACAGGTGAGGAGCGAGGAGCACTCACATCTACTCTCAGACTTAGGCAGCATCCCGCATGTGTCATAGGCTTCTCTCCCTGTCCCTCCAAACCGCCTTCTCCTTGATTTGGTGCCTAGAAAATCTGGTCATCTTAATATATATTTGGCAAAATGGTAAATATGAAAGTCCACACTGACATCTGAAAGTAATCATTTTACTGCCCACACCGAAGGAATGTTTCCCTACCCGAGTAGGGAGTTTTATGATAGTTATAAAAAGTTACTGGCATTGCAACATATTATCACAGTGGTATAAATTACTGATCTGCTCGGGCCTGGTTGGGATGGCAGCCCGATCAATCCCTTTGTAGTGAGAGCCTCCCTGGGAACTGCCTCCCGTTGCTGTGACTCTCCTAATGTCACACATTTTACTCCTTCTTAAAGGCTGTGGATTCAAATCCCAGGGCACAGAGCAGCGAAGCCGAAAGCTCCCACATTGTATCTGACAATTGTGCACTTCTAACTTGTCTGAGCTGCCCTCGCTTGCCAGTTCAGACGAAATGATCTCCTTTGACTGGGTGGTTACACTGCCAGTAAATAATGATATCAAGATTACAGAGATTTTGCAGTGGTTGTTGCCTCACTTACCAGGCTGGAAATAAATACATTAATAATACTGAATTCTTAAAATTCAGGACACAAGAATACACTTCAGCTCTTCTGATTTAGTTCAAGTGCCCTCTTTTCAGGCATTTTGAAGTATGTTTATCTTTAACTCATATTTTATGGGTTTTTTTGCAGAACGTCTGGCATAGGCAAAGGAGATCTAGCTCACAAAAATGCAACGCACTGGCGGTTGTACTTCCCCTCTCATTCCTAACCTATTAGGATAGGCAATGTTTCACTTATAGTGATATACCCCCACCTCTGTATTGAAACAGGCAGAGATGAGAGAGGGCACAGTGGCAACACATAACAGTTTAGGGCCCAGAGTTGGTAGCTAGAAGTTCCACTTAACAATGCTTGAACTGCTGAATCCCTCTGGCAAGACTGTCATTGCCCTGCATTGGATTTGTGCATGATTAGGGGAGGAGAATGACTGTCATTCAGCTGCTCCTTCCCCTTTCACCTATGTGGACCCACTGACAGGCAAGGACAAAAAGCCCTGGGCTCCAGTCCCTCCCATGCTGACAACGATAGCTAAGTTGATAGCTAAGAACTCAGTTCCTCTCCAGAGGAAGAGGGTATTCAGAGACAAGACTATGAACCTTTCAGGTGCCGTCTAGTTCCTGGATTACCCATTGCTTGTTGCAGAATAAATAAACGAGTCCATCATTGTTCATTTGAGCCATCCAACATGAGCCACGCTAGAATAGTATTACATTTAATCTACTTTAATTTAGTGCAAACTAGACCCAGGTGATGTATATTTATTTCCTGTTCAGAACGTCAGGACTATAAGGCCGCCACAAATACAGAATACTGTCTGACAAATAGGAGAGAGGTCGCATTTTTGATTGAAAAAAAAAAATGTCATCTATATGCAGGGGATGCCATCATTTTCCATTAGCCTGAAAGATTCAGGGGCTGTCAGCAATCCATCAGTGTTCTGTGACACATTTTTATTTTCAGGAGTATATAGGCCTGGACTGAAGACTCACATTTCAGATATCAAAGACATTTAAAAATTGGTTCAGTCATGCAAAAAAAAAAAAAAAAATGAGAAAAATATAAAGACCTTTCAGAGCCCCAATACATTTTTTTGTTCTGTTGCCCAAATTCATTCTTAATATTGTACTCAACAGCCAAAAAAACATGACACATTCTCTTCAGCAGATAATTCAACCAAAAGCATTGACAAGACGAATCAATGTTTCTTGCATACATACAGGAAAGGTCCAAAACTGATACAAAATTGAGACAAACAGACAATGCGTCGCCAAACCACTTCCAAAGATGACAGGTTTGGTTATCTAAAGGTCCTGTAACCATAGCACTGAACTCCTCTCATTGCTAGCATTTAGGCATCCTCTGGAGCACCTTTGCACCTAGCACAGGAAGTTGTGGTATAGAAGGGGGAAAAACCCTACTGATCTGAAAGTACGGTGTGGCAGGGCACTTTAAGGGCTGAGTCAAGCAGCCAGCAGGTGCTTGACTGCAGCAGCCATTTTAAAACACTGACTGTTTTAAAACAACCATTTATAAACACAGCAGTTTGCTGCTGGCAGCCAAAGCAGGAACACTGCCTGGCTGAGCTGCATGGACTATCTAGCAGGTAGAAACAGGAGGCTCTTGGCCCTGGGCATGACCTAAAACTGTACCCTGCTGGGGCTCCTGGTGGTACGGGAGTCCCCAGGAAATGCCAGGCCAGTTACCTCCCTGGTGGAAGGTGAGGAAGGGTGCCTTAACCCCAGCCCCCATCTTTGGGTGGGCTTTGGAGGCAGTAGTGGGGCCAGGCATGGCTGTGGCCACCTGAGCCTATGAGTGGGGTGTAAGACCCCAGGGAGTGAGTGTAGTGGGGCCAGGCATAGCAAGAAGAGTGCCACATCAGCTCAGCTGGGATGTGAGATTTTAGAGATGCCAGAGTGGGTAATGTGGGGAGCGTAGCTGTGTGACCCCACACAGAGTAGGGCCAAATGGGAGTAGGCCTGAAGGACAGTCCCAGGGGTGCGTTGAGCAGAGCCGAATTGGGAGTAAGCCTGAAGGGCAGCGCAAGGGCCAGCCCCATGAGTAAGTTGATTATGAAGATTATAAAGCCCTGGGGTAGAGCATGGTGTAGAGGCCCTAGAGGAGGTGTAGTAGGAGTCCCAGGTGGGGAAGAGGGCAAGGCATGGCTGTGGATGCCTGAGGCTGTAGTTTGGGCCAGAGGCTGAGTAGAGGGCTCAGCCAGAGAGCTGGGGCGAGTCCTGGCTCCCATAAGTCCTCCGCTGCAAAGAGGCTGAGTGTGGGACAAAAGTAAGACCAGAAGTTTGAGCACAATGACCTGCTGCTCCAGGGAGGGAGGGAGCCCCTGTGAGACCCGGGAGCACCAGTCGTGGTGCAGAGTATGACTACGGCATGTAGATGCCATCTGCAAGGCATGGGCTGCAGTACAGGGAAGGTCAAAACTGCAGATAGCGCCCCCTATCATCAGGGCAAGTAATGGGCAGTCTTTCCCATTTACCATCCCTTTATGGAAACAGCAACGTCATGGCAGGCGAGACAGGGCAAACTGCCCCATAGAGACAGGTGGGCGGACCAGCATGAGACCTGGCCCCAAGCTTGCCCCCTGTCATACAAGGGATGGGGGAAAACACACAGGAACCTTGACATCAAAGATGAGTAGTGATATTTTTCCAGAAGAAATGGAATCTACCACTAGTTAATGAACTCCATACAGGCCAGCACAGAGCTCTTGTATAAGGGTCTCAAATTCAGAGTTGTCTAGTTATCCACTGGCTAACCTGAATCCATAGCAGTGTAGATCCACAGAGTTGTGAGAGTGGCTCTGGATGCTATCAGAAAGCTGGGTGAACAATTAAGCCATTAGCTTGTCTCTTCTTCTGTTCTTTAATTGCACCCACATTCTCTACTTACTTGGATTCATTCACTTTTGTTCCGGACAACTTTATAAGCAAAATTCAAAACTTCATCTGCTTTGAATGGAAATATGACCACATACTAATCTTTCTGGTTCCTCACTCAAGGAGCATAATTAGCAATAGGAACCATGCTGGCCTACTTGATATTTGCTTTCCAGGAATATTCTGCAATAACTCTTTAAAAGTGGTTGCTTTTCTAAAACACTCCTGCCAATAAACTTGTTTCCTAACAAGGCTAACACGGAGGGGTGCAAACATGACATGACTTTGGTTTAAAGAAAATGAAATGCATGTTTACACTCGGCACATGTATTGTTTCTGTTTCCCTAATCGCTATCACATGAGAGACTATTTAAAGGTCTGGTCTGGGGCCAGGTTGTGTGTCCTCACCTGAATTCAGTTAAGATGAATCGAGAGTTTGCAAAAGCAGGCCTGAAAGAATGGAAGAACAAGTCTGCATTATAGTGAAGTTATGTCGGTCTTTTGCTTCCCAGGATACAAGCTTCAATGCCACAATAAGATACCAAATATCTGCAAGTCCTTGTACCGTTTTCTTAATGTATTTCCAGTGGGGTTTGGCATTTCCAGGATTTGCTTGGGTTGGCCTGTTTGGTTTTGTAAATGATAAACAAACAAGCAAATGAAAATGAGATCATAAAATCCAAGTGGATTAGATAAGGCTGAGATCATCATTTCCTTGAAAGAAATAATTAGGCTCCACTCTACGTTTGTCCAAAAGTTTGTTTTTTCTCTCTTTCTCACACTCCCATCAGAGGGAACAATGAGGTAGGTGTGTGGCACTGTTTGACCAACAGGTTGGATTGTGAAATGCCTTGTGAACATAGTTTTGCTTCAGTCCTGGTAACTGTGTCCCTGAGACATTCTGGGAATTTCATTAGCTAATGAGAAAAAGAAAAAATAACAAAACTCCTGCAATACAGATTACATCTCTCTTTCCTAAGACTTTTAATAATAGCGACCAAAAAGTAGGACCAACATGCTTTTTAGCCAATTTACAAGGATGAGGAACACACAGTCACTGTTATGCCATTACTGTAACCTCTGCATGATCCTGTAGGAATATCTCCCTAACTTTGTTCACAAATGAAGTAGGGTTAAAGTAGAAGTGGTTTTGCTATATTTGTGTCACTACAGAAGCATGAAGATATAACAGTTGTATTGTAATAGCTTATATTGGTATCCTTTATATTGCTACAAAAACACACTTGCATCTATTATACCTGTACAAACCTGCATTTATAACCACAAGTGGGAATATGCACAGGCAAGTGGTCATTAACATGAACAATAATCTATTTGGTATGCATGAATGCTCAGTTGTGCATGCAAATATGGGCTCTGGGCATTCGTATCTACCTTGCTATGGGGATCTTTCATAGTGTGTTGCTGCAGTCCTAAGTACCTTCTTTAACCCCCCTAATTAAGTGTTTTACATCAGGGAGAGCCAAGGATTAGGATTGGACCATATAAAGCACTAAACGCTGAAGTCAACAGGAGTCGGCAATACTTAGCACTTTCAAGAATTCAGTCCTCTTCAGACCTGAACTGAAGCACTGTATTTATGTCTCTCTGTATCATAACTAGGAGTAAAGTCTCTCTGAGAGAAATGGTGACTGGGCTGCAGTTTCTTTTGTTTTTTTAAGTTATTCCCTAAATCATTTTCTTCCTCTCCCCCCCCAACACTTCATTGAAAATCTGCCAAGACTTGGATGTAAACATTTCTTCTCCTTGAAGGATTTTACTGAAAAAATGATATTGCTTTACAAGGAGGAAATGCATGCAGTCCAATTACATCACAATTCCTTGGTGACAACTAAGAAAGGCTCAGAACGTTGCTTTGTCGAGACTTAGGAAGAGAAGATTGCATCTGTGCAACACTGGGCTCAAAGTGTTGAGCCCAGTAGTGTTGAGCCCAAAGTGTTGAGCCCTGTAGTAACTTGTAGACGGGTACCATTTAAGATTTTATTTTCCACTTTCAAAATGTCTTCACTGTGTTCTACGGGCCTGATCTTCAGCTCCTATAAATTGGAATAGTTCTACTAACTTCAATGAAAGTGACTTGCACACGCTGAAAACTTGGTGCTGCTTAGCATTTAACCACATTTCCAACACCATATACCAGTGGTGCTCAACCTATCCCATCGCCGAGGCCAGAGCAGTGACACAGGGTTGGTCTGGGAGTGCAATGTGGAGGGCCAAACCAGCCTCAGGCACTCTGGAGATCAGCAATTAACACTGCCACTGTCCCCCTGCTGCCAAATTCCCAGACCTGTGGGGGACCCATGGGCCAGATGACATGGCTCCGTAGGCCAGACCTGATCTGCAGGGCAGAGGTTGAGCACCATTGCAATATACCATGTTCTTAATTTGAACTAGAAAGAGTCAATCTTAGACCAGAAGTTTATCTAATATTTACTGTTACTTCATGAATGTCATTATTACTTGAATCCAATTAGTGGAGTCAATGCCAGCATAAGATTGAACTGGTCTATCAATATATATATAGTATAATATATATTTAGCTTGATAAACCAGTACAATCTTATGCTGGCATTGACTCCAGTAATTAGATTAAAGTAACATTTTTTAGTAAAAGTCAGATCATCTAACGTGACTTCCTGTACTTTAATTTCACCCGTAAACAAATGCTTTTATTAGCCCAATAAAGGGGGTTTCTCTAAAATATAGAGATCACTCAGACTTATGGTTTCTGCCACTGAAGACTTGCGACTTCAGCCTTGATCTATCACATTGTAAACCGAGACATACCACAAGTTCACCCTTCTTCAAGAGAGGTACCAAAGGTAGATACGAGTATTATAGCGCTACTTTTTGATAAACATCAGGATTTAATAATAATGAGGAAGTTGTTTCATGTACTACTTTGTCTGCTAAAGTAAATAGGTGCCAAATATATAAGAAGCGGTGTACTTTCTATCGTTGTTATCTTATTACAAATTTCTCCATAAACCATTTCATAAATGCTTAATGTGACAGCTGCAAGATTATGTTTAAGGCCTTGCAAATTAACTGCTTTTTGACCACTAAAACAATCACAAGCATGCCCCTGAATTACTGCTGTTTACCACATAGAGTCCTGGAATCAGATTTATTCTTGTACACAGGGACAGTACAAGTAAGCCTTTATTTAGAAAAAATGAATATTTTGTCAAAACCAAATTTTGAACTAGCAGAAATGGAAAAAAAAAAAAATCTGATCCCTATAAACCTAAATTAATCCAATCAAGAAACACCACATGCTTGGCTGAACTAAAAATCATTTTCTAAACTAAAACGTAAGTGCTACTTTCAAATATTGAATAATTGTAACAAAGTGCTCATGAATAAGCTACAGGAATTAGACTTTCGATTTTTTTCCAGTTTTGATATGCGCTACTTTCCAAGTCCGATATACTAACTACAGGATGAGCCAGAGCAACCACTTCTATTTACGAGGGGAAAGCTTGACTGTTCTTCAATTTAATGTTGAAAGCTATACCTCCCTCAAGCAATTAGTGCTGGAACGCATCACCAGAGAAATGAAACCACATGTAATCCTTCTACAAGAAACACATACAGAGCATCTGCAGAAGATGAAGCTCTCGGTCTACAGCCTTGCAGACCTTGTAGCCAACAGGATCCATGGCCTTGCCACCTTCATCAGAAATGACCTGCATACACTATCAAGGGACATAACGCCCCCCCCAACTGCTGTCCAGGTCAATGACTATCATCAATATATACAAAGCCACCCGCTGCCACGTTGTCAACCACATCCCTGCTGATTTCTGACCAGAGGACCTTATATGCAGGTGACTTCTTCAACTGTTAACATCAAGACTGGGGATACTCCATTAACAGCAACAATGGAGACCGTCTTTGTCTCTGGGCAAGCCTGAATGACATAACCATCATATGTGACTGGAAGGAGCCACGTACCTTCCACTCTTGATGCTGGACCCCTGAGAGAAACCCAGACCTTGCTGGTGGAAGGGTGACTCAAATAACATATTGATAAGAAAAGTACTTGACAAGTTTCTATTATCTAAGCACAGCCACTGACTTATTAGCATTGACAATATGATTATTTGTCAGCTGACACCATCAAGACCAGCTCCAAGGTGGAACTTTTGAACACAGATTGGCAGAAATACCAAAGACTGACCAGGGAGAGAGCAAACCAATTAGAGGATCCATCAGAAACCAACACTGATCAAGGCTACATGCATTTACAAACTGCCTAATTGAAATAGCCAAACACTGAGTACCTAGAGCCTATAGAAACCATTATGTGCCATGCTGGGAAGAGCAGTGAGAACAGCTTTTCAACATCATCAAGCAATGCAATGGCTTTGTAACTATAAAAAGAACTACAGTACAGCTGTCTACCACATTGAACAATATTAAAAAGGAGAGGTGGCTCACTACCATAGAAGGATTGGATATGATCCACTCAAGCAGACAAGCATGGTGCATCATTAACTGCTTTCCATGCAAAGGCACCAAAAATGACATCACCCTCTGTCAGCAAACTCCATCACAAAAATACAGTACAACAAACAGCAAGTACAATAACCACAAGCAAGCCACACACACAAATGATTAGACACTTGTTTTGTGAACAACTTAAATCACCCAATGTCAAGCTTAATGTACCTGCTCCCATCCCTAACCATGAGTTTGACACAGATATTAAAGCAATCAAGACTGGCAAGGCTTCTGGAGCAGATAAGCTATTCCTTGAATTAATTACCAAGCTCAGAACCACAATGAAAAGATGTCTTCAGAAATTCATGTATAAATGTCTAGAAAGTAACAGATTCCCCAAACCTGCAGGAAAGCTGACATCACTGTTATCTTGAAACCCAATAAACCACAAGAGTATCCAAACAGCTACTGACTCATCTCGCTACTCTGCATTGCATACAAACTCATAGAGTGCATAATTCAGAATAGGATAGAGAACATTGATTCCCCAGCTCCCAAAAGAACAAGCTGGTTTTTGGAAAAAGTGGTGTATCACTGACCAAGTTACATTACTTATATCTGACATAAAAATGGATTTGAAGTGAAGTGGAAAACAGGCCTGGTCTCACAGCCACCTGGGCGTCAAATATAAACTGTACTGTGTGATACCTGACCATAAGCTATGTGCTTCCATCATGAATATGATCTCTAGCAGATCATTTAAACTCACTACTAGCCACAGAAGAAAAAAAAATCAGAGTATGAACTCTGAAGAATGGAGTCCCTCAAATGTCAGTGCTAGCACCAATATTGGTGTGCATATGTCTCAGACTGCAGTGGTGCAGGTATTAAGGCCCATGGTTGACAGCCCAGAGGTTGCAAGTTTGAAGCCATAACAGAAGCACTCGCAGCACAGGCTGTCAAATTCCAATACATCTGTGAATTCAGTTAAATACCTTGTTACGAGGATATGAAAAAGAAAAGACCATGTCAGGATGCCTAGTTCAATATTACATTATGGTGCGTCGATGTGATGTGGCTTGTAATAAAATACTACACAGGATACAAAACACAATGCACTGCCATGATGCACAGGAGTGCAAGATCAGGTAAAGAAATGGGACAAATTGAATGGAGACTGTCTAGCTGATCACTACATACAGAGCCATGACAAAGCAAGTCTAAGGAAGCAGCTACTAGCATACAAGCAAATTCCTATGTTGACTTTTTAAGAGGATGCAGTGACTCCCTATTGGCATTTTAAATTTGCAAGGCTGATTTTTATCACCAAAGCAGATCAATCAAGTTCTAAGTAGCTCTAATTAGCACTCTCATTGGCAGTAAAATCATATACCTGCCACTGAACACCACTCAAGCAAAATTCTTTCCTAGCTTAAAAAAAAAAAATATAAAAACCCTTCCAAATATGAAAGTCTACAAGTAATTATTATAGATGGCAGCAAATCCTATCAACACGAGAAATGAGATTTGATCCATGTAGCTGAATTATTATAAGCATTACTCAGGAAAACCAAATCCCCTGGTGTATCTGATGCTTTCCCCAAGTTCGTTACTTTGCTAACTATTCAAACAATCAGTGTCTGATCTGAATTATTACAAGTCAGAAGCAAGGATAGTCTGCAGTATTCTCAAAATGATCACCATCCAAAACATATTTTTTATGCTAGCGAAACTATTAGTGTAGAAACTGCTGCCAAAGGAAAAAAAACCCTACAAGCAGCCTGGACCTGCCTATTTTATAAATGCCTGGGTTATTTGTCAGCTTACATTTATTAAAATCTTCTTCAATTATCAGTTCAGCTCTATTCACTGCCACAGAAAAATCCGTAAAAGGTAAAAGTGAATCTTTTCACCATTCTAAGTGGAGCCTTTTAAACCTGCATTATTAGCACATACCTTGTCATCAATACATCCCATAATGGGGGCTCTAGTATAATCTCTCGTACAATGGAGGCATGACACATCAAAATGCCTGTTAACTCCTATGAGTTCTCTTCCACTATGCTTCCTGTTGAAGTCAAGAGAATTTAGTGGCAAACCAAAATAAAATCTGATTATTCAAACCCTGATCTAAAATTATTTTGCCGTTATACTGAATAATGAGAATTGGACATGTTATTTCAATCCAATTTTCCTGAGTTAAAGAATTGGGGAGAGTCACAGCTGACATAAATCACAAAGCTACACCAGAAGACTCAACTAATCAGACATTTCCTATTAATCATACTGGCAGCTGTGAATCCAGGGATACATTTCACCCCTACACATCACACGGAGAAAATACTTTTTACCAGCCACAGCCAAATAAACTCTTCCCACAATGCACCAATTTAATAACACTATAAGCAGCTGTTTAATTCTAGGAGAGCCCTAGTTGACCATGTATCCAGGCACAGATTTTAGTTCATCTCCATTTGGCAAAGCACTCAAGTGCATGTGTAACTTTAAAGATTTTAAGCCTAAAGTCAAGGACATATTTAAACTGCTGTGCTGAATGTGGTTGGGGCAATCCGTGTTTGAGACAGAGACAAGTTGCACAAATAGATCATTCAAAAGTTAGATTCACTTTAAGGTGAGATTCACTCCTGTGCAGATTCTTAGCCCAAGGGTTAAGTACCACAGAAGCTCTACCTTGTTGGCTTAATTTCAATTATGCATGACCTGAATTTTAGACTTATTTCTAATTTTGGAAGCACTTAATTTCTTTCTCTACTAAAAATTAATCCATGATTTTAACAAAAAATCATTAATGTCATCTTTTGTAAATGTGAATAGAAATTCTTCTGTATTTGAAATGCACCAATAATGAATGGCATATGCCCCTGGCAGCTGGAGGGGCATGGCTGCGCTGGTGGCAGTGAGAGCGGCGGGAGCCCAGCGGCAGTGAGCAGGGAGCTCCCGCAGATGCCACTGGCACATTTGGAGATGGGGGCAAGGGTGGCGAGCACCGACCAGGGGTCGGCGACCACCCACAGGCACCGCTGGAAGTGCTGGTGGCGCCGGGGGTAATCATTGGCTGCCTGCAGACGCCGCTGGCGGTGTCAGTGGCAGGGTGGTGAGCAGCAACTGCCCGCAGGTGCCATCGACACCGTCAGTGGTGCCTTTTTGCAGGGGTGCACTGCAACGCTCAGGGGGTGCATGTGCACCCACGTGCACCCTCTATGCGCCACCCCTGACACCAATCGTTGTGGTATCCATTAGAAAGGAAAATGGAATCTCTCTTTTTCTATAACTTCTAGAAATTTTTCTTGGTTTCCTTTGTCAAGATTCATAAGAGCAACTCCCTCTTTATTAATTTGAGAAGAACAGCAAAAGAGTACATATTCTTCCATAACAATCTGTGCAGTGGCAGAGTATGGGATTTGTTGTTTAATATAGAAGCAACAATCAATACATATAAAATACCATACTCTTACTATATTTCTCACCCACTAACAAGAAGCTGCATTATTTGTCTTGTGACTTTTTTGACCTCTTAGTTTTAGCTGGATAAAATTAGCATCTTTGACATGACTTAGGTCCTTCAAGTTTAAATTCTTCACTGCCACATACAGGTACTTTCTTGACAAGAATTATCTTCAATCAACTTGCAAGAAGTCCTTGCATATTCTCACAAAGCCTGTTTTCCCTTCCCCAGGACCTCTGTGACATTACTTCTTGAATTCAACTTCATAAGCATTTCCAAGTCTGATGTTAAATAATCCGTAATTCTGGGATGCTTCACAGCTCTTCTGTCTTAGTTAGCATACATGGCTTCCTTCCAAGATCTACCAGCAAATCTAAAATTGTCTTTCCTTTTCTCTTTTAAAAACTCAAATACTAGCTGTGGACATTTGAAATGTCCTTTTGGCCCAACCCTACAAGAGCAGAAAAAACAGGTCTAAGGGGGGAAAAAAATCCTGAAAAAAACCCAAGAAAGTGTTATTGTAGCTAGACATTTTCATACCTAACCCATAGTTAGCTAAACAGGACATGGGAGAGCTCAATAAAACAGGAGACTGCTCTCCCCACAGACTCAGTCATGTGGATTTCTGGTGGGTGAAGACTGAGTGGTAAATAGGTCCACTCCACACCTGTGCGTTCCCATCCTGGAATCTCTTCTGCAATGCACGCATGCATTTTTGACACAGACTGTTTTCCATGGCTTTTCCACTGATCTGGCCCCTTGTGGAGCATGCATACGTTGTTTCCATTGTCTTGTGTCTTCAAATCCCTATATAACTACACACTTACTGGATGTTTTTGCTAAAACATTGATGGCTCATAGTTCAGTCAATAGTGGTAGTTGAAGATAAGAACCACTAAAAATCAGGTCATGATTAAGGGTTGATTCAATTCACGATTCTGCAGACTTCGTGGAAAACAAAAAATAAGGGATTATCCATTAAATCAACTTAAAAATGCAAATTTAATAAATATAAGATGCTGGCTCTGCCGCTGTGGCTTGGCTTTGCAGCCTGCTGGGGAGGTGGGAGCAGGGGCAGGGTTGTTGGCTGGTAGGGTGGCATGAAAGGCAGCAGTCACCTTATCAAGGACCACTCTCCCTGGATCCAGCCACACACAAGATGCCCCTTTGTCCCTCCCCCTCCCCCTGCCAGGACACTGGTGCCTACCTTAATGGATTGTTTTTATTGAGATAAGCATAGATGAGTGTTTCTAAACCTTTTATACAACAATGTAAATTATGTGTAGAGCTGTACATCGTATATGAGCACATCCAGGAAATATCCACAGAATTTGCTATTTATACTGTGATCACCCTATGAAAATTGTTTGGTTTCTCCATGATTTAAGTAGACCCCTAGTCATGATAAGAACAGTCCTCTGTTGCTCTTATTCAACATTTTCCATTTGCATGTCTAGCTCCTACTGTTAATAAGATCTCTCATTTTAAACCTCATCTTGAAACCTTCCTCTTTCC